>NC_057813.1:57370055-57697602 GCF_018294505.1 Triticum aestivum
AGCTAATGCATATGGCCGAGCGCCCCATGGATCACCTCCTCTCGCATGAGCATGAGAGAACAAGTGGTGTCCAAATCTGGTGTCATACATGGAATTGGGCTATCTTCTAGTGTCACACAGGGAATTTTTTTTTACTAGCAAATATACACGTGCATTGCAACGGGAACAAACACCAAATCCAATAGATATAGCCTGAAATCTAAGGGATCACATCAATTATTTCATAAAAGTTATGGCGGTATAATATGGCCTAAAACACTACTATAGATTGGGCTATCACTGTCGGCACTATAACCGTCATCACCACCGATTTTGTGATCTGTTAGATCGCCAACAAAAGCATCTAGAAAATACCCCCTCCGTCAGCACCCCCGGTCGTGGCCGCCTGCATCCCGCGACCCATCCGCCGTTGCCGCAGTGGCCCACAGCACGCGCACGCCGGCGCTGTCGCGGCCTGCTGCTCACTCCTGTCATCGATGCCGCCGCATCCTGCGCCAATGTGCCAAGGAGGTCTGGCCAAGCAGGGGCGGGCCCAGGAATTCAAGATTGTGAATTGAAATTTTCAAAACATTTTTTATGAAGCCTGTAGCTTTCTTTTTGGCGCGGATAACTGATTATAGTAGCAATATTGTACTACTTGTAATATATATAAAAGAAAACACATAATTAATTAAATTCATAAAAAATGATTATAGTTTGGAATTGTTCAACATATAGAAGTAATAATTGTTCAACACAGCGTAGCAAAGTCTAAGATATATAGAGGATAGAAATAGCAAATGATAAGAAAGCTTACAAATTACAGGATAACTTTGTGATCCTTGGTGCTTTGAAAATGAGTGATGATGTCCTCTTCCTTAACTTGTAAGAAGAATTCCCTTTCAATGAACGTGACCAATCAATCATTCAAGCACTTTTGCCCCATCTAGCTTCATGTTTTAAACCTGAAAAGTAAAACTGCTCAAGTGTCAGAGTACTAATTTTATAGATAATGCACATTGTAACAAATTCACAATTTGTAAAGATTCTCATGCTACGAATTCAAATGACAAATTGCAAATTTTCATATCTGATCAATTCTAAATTGACTGCAAACAAGTCTCTAATTTCATTATGATTAAATAGAAAGACAATTGGAGTACTATAGACAGCTAGAAACTACGAGAACAGAACCTTGCCCTGCCTGGCTGCCAGCAGACTGCACTGATCGATGAATTTAGTTCGACACTTCCACTATGAATCGGTATGAGAGGAGAGAGCCCAATTCTTGAAGTCGAAGGACTAATGCATTTAGTTAGCGATTGTACCTCCAATAGTTGAATTTGTGGACTGTCAGGCCGTGTCTTCGAAATTGAATCAATACCTGCTAGGCTACCCGCTACTGACGGCAGGGATCAGAAGTTCAGAACCAAAAAGGGTGAGGGATGGATGGATTCGTCGTGCCGTCCGCCGGTTCGGCACCTGCTATTGATCGTACGGCAACAGCCCTGGCGGTTGGCGGCTCGCGTCGTGTACGGTGCGAAGAGAACCTGACGAACAGGGGAAGGGCGCTGCAGCGCTACCGGTTCGTCTCCTTTTGCATCTGATCGATGGACTTTTTGCTGGGATTTTTTTTAGATTCACTTTTTTTCTGGGAGATGATGGTTGTGTGGCGGGACTTCCTATAGGACGCATTTTGCGTCATATAACCCGACGCAGAGGGGGGGCACGCTAAATGGGCCGCCCACACGGTGCGAGGTGGAAAATGACAAACGCGAAAAAGGAGGGGCTGCGGAATTCCAACCGGGGACCACACACTCATTTGTGCGAGTGCTGCTAGCCAAAGCGCATGTCAAGTTTTACTAACATGAATACAACACTATACTAGAAGACCTAAATCCAGCCGCAAACAATAACACTTCAAAACAATCACGAGCAGATTTCCAAAAAATAGAGCAAAAAATTGTACTTCCGAACAATCTTGACAGACACGACCAAATTTTCGAAATTTATGAATACATTTCGATTTTGAGCAAAAAATTAAAAGTCCCAAACATTTTCTGAAATCATAAACAAAATTTGATATGGGATTTTTTAATTAAAATCCAGAATACTTTCTGAATTTACAGAACAAAATTTTCAAACCAAGAACAAAATTTGAACATGGGGACAAAAAATGGAAAATACCGAATTTTTTTAAATTTAGACATTTTTCATTAAAATCTAGACCAAAAATTTAACATGGAAACCAAAGATTGAAATCCCGAACATTATTTTAATTTAGAGAACAAAATTTGAAGTAAAAAATAATTTGAAAATCCCAAACAATTTTTGGAAATGCGAATAAAATCCAAATTTTGAAAATACCATACTTTTTTGAATGTTCGGTCATTTTTTGGAAAGAAGCAAACAAAAATTCCGAAGATTTGAACATTTTTGGAACTTCTGAACATATTTAATTATTTCTAATTTTTTTTAAAAAAACAGGAATTTTTTTTGAAATTTCGAATAATATTTCTAAAAATGCGAACATTTTTAAAATTTTCTAAATATTTTATGAAAAAATTCAATTACATCATTGGTGCTAAAACTTGGCACGAAAAATTATTTAGTGCCAAAATTGCGGCATACATTGAACTGGTGCTGCAACTTGACTTTGGCATGCATATACGGTGCAAATCATGTTTGTATACGGACATGGTGCTTACTAGACGCGCCACGTGGCTTCGGACCCGCTGTCAGCCACTGAACGAAATAGATAGGGCACATGGCCTTCTATTTTGTGGAAACCCCCTTGGATTTATTTTCTTTCATTTGTCAGCAACCCCAAAAATTATGTGCAAAAATAGTGGCCGTGCATTCGAATACCTGACCTGCAGTGCGCAGGTGCTTGTGGCTAACCAAATGACCAAGAAGAGTTTAATGTGCATATGTACACTATATATCATTTAGGAATTAAGCGGGCTGACCTTTTGCACTGTTATTTTTTAAAAAATTATATATTATAGTAAATTATAATCGTGTGTTCTAAATTGAAAATATATAAAAAAATCTTAAAGCATATTAATGTAGTACATAAGTTTAAAAAAGTTCGCAGTTTTAACAAAATAAAATAATTTAGTATATAAAAGTGTTCATGCTTTAAGAATTTTTCTATACATTTTAATAAATTCCTAAATCAGTTTAAAATGTCACAGTGTTTTTTTAAATATTCATTTAGTCTATAAAAGTGTTCATTCTTGACGAAACATATATTCATGTATCGAAAAAATAGTTCGATGGGATTTGAACCAGTGACATGTAGTCATCATGTGCGCATGGCCACCACCCCACCCAACAGCATTATTTTCTTTTCAGAAACTTGTAAATGTCAAAACTGTGCACGTAATGATTTTCATGTCTAATAAAAATTTCAAAGTAATTATATAATTTTCTATAAACTTAAATAAATATTAATATACATTTAAAATATTCATGCTTTTAATAAAATAATTATGTAGTACATAAAAGTGTTAATTTTTGAATTTATATTAGCTATAACACATGAATATAATTTAATATATAATTTATAATATTAAAAAAATAACAGTGCAAAAGGGTCCGTAAGGCCTCCAACCCGCTTAAGGCCTAAAGGATATATAGGGTACATATCTACTTTGAACAAACAATGTTTCTTGGTGCGATGGTGTTGACGCTCGAAAATGGCATGATCGCAAAGAGTGACTTGAGGCTATAGTAAGATGAGGTCAAATTTATGATTTCGTGTTATCATTGGATGGCTCTCTTCAAGCCGACCGAAATAGACATAGAGATGGTCCAAAACGGAGCCCGGATGCAAAAGTTATGACAATCTTATAGATGCTCGTACTGACATCAGATTGAAAAATGGCATGAGACTAAGATGACCTTGGCTAAAAAAAGTATTTCTTCTTCTCATGGAAATGGACGATTTTGATATAAAAATTGTCCCCATCCGAGGTCGTATGCGAATTCTACAGCCAAAACCGTGCGCTGCAGCAATGTTTGGTCGGATCATCTGAGCCAGGGTCCAGATCATCCGGCCGGAGGCCGCATGAACGACCCGGGCAATAGAAGGTTTATGACAAAGCCGGATGATCTAGGTCTACTCCCGGATAATCTGGGTGAGGCCGAACAATCCAGGCAAGAGTCCGGACGTCCAGACAATTCTTCTGTTGCTGATGTCAGAAAACAGTCCGAAACACCCTCAAGATGACCTAAAATCGAAAAGTGTTCAACAGAAAAGTTGTGCTTCTCGTCGAACCAGTTGATTTTGATATAAAACTTACCTTAATATGAGTTAATATGCAAAAGTTAAAACCCGATTACTGAACTGCTGTCAGAAAACTAGGTTTGCCTGGATTATCCGGGAATTCAGCCAGACATCCGGGCCGAAGGTCGTAAATAGTTCGTGTTTCATTTGTAGGGCGGCGAACCTCGAGGCCCTAGGGGCGATCAAGTTGACCTGGGCATCCCATAGCCGTCGTGCGCCCTGATGGAGTCCCTCCCGGGCATGAGGGTTTTCGGGTCTACAAAAATGCCTGCCGGATTGCTTGTGCACCACGCTTCCGGACAGGTCTCCTTCAATGTAAGCTGCAGTGCATCACCCCCGACGTCGAGGGTACACGGTGATGTCTTTGTGTGCGAACAGATGGTAAGGCACATGGCCCTTCGAGCTTGTCTTCTAAAAAAAGACCCTTCAAGCTTGAGGTCATTGCTTTGATTTCCCACTACCATCATTTTTTGTGTGTGGCACAACCATCATTTTTGCATATATAAACTGTGGGTCCTGTCGGGGGATGAACTCCGGGCAGGCAATGAAACCCGGATCTTTTTCAAAACATCAGGGTCAGTGTCGCCCCTCAGTCCGGCTCACGCTTGGCCGGGTTCCCCAACCCGGCCAAGTGTCTCAACCCGGCCGGACTCTTCGACACGACCAAGACGGCGACCCGGCCCTACCGGCAGGCACAAGCCGGCAAAACCTGGCGCAACAAGGCTTCCCCAACAAGCTAACTCCCATGTGGCGTATTCCTCCACAAGGGCACGGGTCAGTGCCCGTCCCATCCCAGTCGTACGATGGGATGAGTCTCCATTCAGAGATGAGCAAGGCAACAGTGCCCCACAAAGTCCTCTGACCGGCAGAGGCATGGCAATAGTGCCCCCACCAACTCCTTTGACCGGCAGATGCATGCCAATAGTGCCCCACCTACCCTGCTGACCGAGGCCCGCGTGGCTACAACACGCCCATCGTGACTGGTGACGACAGCAGACGGCGACCAAGCAGAGCGCCACTGTCGCCGACTCGACCCGGCCACTCTGTGACGTCCGACAAGACAACGTAAAGTGCCGCCTGGCACATGGGGGCCTCGCCCGGGGAACCCGGCGAGCCCTGACACCCGGCGGGTCCCAGCACCGGCTTCGGATGATGACAACCCGGCCCCACGACCTTGTAACTTTACCAGTGTAACCCTAGGTGTTGACCTATAAAACCCCCCTAGGAGGCCTCCATGCACGGGGGAGAAGCGATCAGTAGAACACACATCCATACACACAAACCAGGGAGAGGGAGCAGCCTAAGCCTTGGCATGCCGTCTGTCGGTGTCAAAACTGGCGGATCTCGGGTAGGGGGTCCCGAACTGTGCGTCTAAGGCTAATGGTAACAGGAGACTGGGGACACAATGTTTTACCCAGGTTCGGGCCCTCTCGATGGAGGTAATACCCTACTTCCTGCTTGATTGGTCTTGATGACATGAGTATTACAAGAGTTGATTTACCACGAGATCGTAGAGGCTAAACCCTAGAAGCTAGCCTATGGTATGATTGTTGTTGTTCTACAGACTAAACCCTCCTGTTTATATAGACACCGGAGGGGATTAGGGTTACACAGAGTTGGTTATAGAGAAGGAGATCCACATCTGAATCGCCAAGTCTTGCCTTCCACGCAAAGGAGAGTCCCATCCGGACATGAGACGAAGTCTTCAATCTTGTATCTTCATAGTCCAATAGTCCGGCCAAAGCACATAGTCCGGCTGTCCGGATACCCCCTTATCCAGGAAACCTCAGTAGCCCCCGAACCAGGCTTCAATGATGATGAGTCCGGCGTGCAGATTGTCTTCGGCATTGCTAGGCGGGTTCTTCTCCCAATCCAGAGTACCTGTCGTGTCGAACAGTGTCCGGCCTCCATTAATGTCGTACTCCTCGGCTTATGTGCCTCAATAATGACTATTTCCATGTGTCAAGTAAATGTGAGAAGTCGGGGCATTTTTACATTTGCCACCCTGACCCTGTAAGCCAACTGCCTATTTGAAGAGACGGGTATCCTCAGATCCACATCACACCATCTTCCTCCCAGCGAGCATTAAACAGAGCGCGCCCGGGAAAAGCCACTTCATCATGGCTGGCTGCCGAAGCTCCTCCTCTCGCACCCTTAGCTCTAAGCCAGGTGATTGGGAAAAGTGTTCTGTCACTCATAGACGATTAGTGGAGTTGCAGACCCAGGGGTTCCTCCCACCGGCATACATGGTCCCCATCCGAGCCGGACTAGCCACCTATAATGGCGGGGAGCAGGCGGAGAACTGTCCGAATCCATCTAGAGGGGAGCGGATATGCCTTGTCCCGTATTTGCTGAGAGGGCTTGGGTTTCCAATCCACCCATTCCTCTATGGGCTCCTGGAGTTCTACGGTCTCCTGTTGCACAACTTCACCCCTGCGTCGATACTGCACATCGCAGGGTATGTTGCCTTCTGCGAGCTCTTCCTGGGCTGTGAGGCTCACTTTGAGTTATGGAAGAGGCTATTCTGCCTCGTCCCTCGCAATCAGGAGGGATCAATATATCAAGTGGGCGGAGCCGAAATATGGCGCATCGCTCAGGCCGGATACCTGTCCGGCACTCCAAAGAAGGCATCCGAAGACTGACCCTCCGAGTGGTTTTATGTAGACGATGTTCCCCTTCCGGACCCAATCCGGATGGGCCTTCCCGAGTTTACTAACGCCCCGCTGAAGAAACGCCAAAACTGGCGCCCGCGGAGCCCCCAGGAGGAAGACGACAGAGAGGTCCTCTATCTGATGGGTAGGATAAAAATTCTGGCCAAATCAGGATTGACAATGATAGAGGTTATGTCAATATGCATAATGCGGGGGGTGCAGCCACTTCAATATCGGGGGAAACCCATGTCGCACTCCAACGGAGAAGACGACGCCACCCGCTGCGGTCGTAAAGGTCCAGACTCCACCACCGCGCTGGCGAAAATATTGTCCGATTTGTACAAAGGGGAGGAAGAGGAGTTCATCGGCATTAAGCCGCGGGATGGATTTTTCATGTACGACCCCCCAAGCTGGGTAAGCTATCATTCTTTACTCGACTCTATTCATACCTGTGTCCTTTGTCACCAATCATTTATCTTGCTATTTTCGAAGCAGGAACTGAGAAGGGCCATGGAAGAGTTTAGTAGCCCACCTCCGCAGCTAGAAGATCCTGGTCGGGCTCTCGACCCCGGACTTGCAGAAGATCTGGATATATCCGTGGAGCTTGCAGACGGGACATTTTATCAAGCACGCCGCGACGGCGCCTTAGGGGCCATCCTTGCTGATTATCTCGGGCTGCTCCCGATGTCAAACGTAAGTAAAGCCGTAGCCCTAAATTCTGAATGATGCCATGCCTCAAGCGCACATGTTGTGTTTTTGCAGAAACGGCTACCAGGACGCCGTGCCGAGCCCACGGAGGCTCATCAGCAAAGGGCATCCGGTTCGGGCAGGCGTAAGAGGAAGGCGGTTAGAACTGAGACGTCGGGGCAGAGGTACAAATTGAACTTGCTCTGTGATTATATTTGCCGAAATGTGACAGTTTGCATCGCGTCCTGGCAGGAAAAACATCCGTCGGGCTATCTCCAGATCCCCTATTGGCCACGCCTCAAGCAGTCGGATTCCTGAAACGGACTCATGGGTGGAGGCTGATGTGGGGGCAACACCGAATTGCCCTCCCACAGAGGATGCAGACAGGCTTTCCGCTTCAAACTCCGAAGTGAGTGCCATGAATCACCGGCGCAGACAGGCCGTACTCCGCAATGGTATTTTCTCTGAGGAGGCTTTCGATGCCTTCAACTCTGGAGACGCATATATTCGTGCCGCTCAAGATGGACTTGCCAGAGCAATGGACCAGTATGCGAAGGATATACGGGTAAGAAAATCTTATAAGTATGTGTAGTAGTAGCCCCTGACACTTGAAACAGTTGGCACAACTGATTTAAGGATCATTGTATGCATAGGTTCTTATAGAGAAGAATACCCATTTATCTCAAGAACTGGAGGAATGTAAGACTCAGCTGAAGGCCGTTGTTGCCGAACAAGAGGAAAAAATGGCCTCTTCTGGTAAGACTAACTTTGTACCAGTTATTTATTCGGCATGGTTTATAAATCTAACAAGAGATGCTGCAGACAATACCGGGGAGAATCCGAAGATTGTGGAAGATAATGAGCCACATCTGCAAAGTCAGCTGAAAGCAGGCGAGCGTGTGCTAACGAAGGCTATTCGAGAGAGAAATAATCTCCAAGATGCAAATATCTGACTGAGCATCGAATTGAAAGATGTTCGGGCTTAGCTTGCGGACTCCATGAAGGAGAACAGGAGGCTTTGATGCGGCATTTATAGTAAGTGCTTAAACGAACTATAGTGTAGTTCGGCGAGGAAGCATATTGACAGAGTTATGTCTGCAGGTATGCTGACGGGTCGTCCTGAAGAAGAGATGCCCGGATCCGCAGGTGATATGCTAAAAGATCTTTCACAACTACACGAACGAGCGCGACAGGTGATGCAGGTTATTGCCCAGGCCTTGTGGCCATCCGCTTCCCTGCCCGGAGGCATGAGCGAGCTTGTGGAGATGCTCAAAGGAGCACAGTGGCGCTTCCGGTTGTGGAAGATATCAGCCTGCCAACAAGGTGCGAGGGAAGCCTGGGCCATGGTGAAGACGCGATACGCCAAGGCTGACCCAAACCATATGGCCGAAGTTGGACCAGTGGGGGCAGATGGGCAAGAGATACCTGTGAGTCTGGTATATGACCAAGTAGCTTTAGCAGCAAAGTATTCCCAATAGGATTGTAAGCTAGACAGCCTGTTGGATGGTATAGAGGAAGAATATAGCCAATCTAAGTGACTATGTAATTTAAATGGACCTATGTAGTCCCTAGCCGGATTGAAAATCATTTGTCATGGCGGACCTTTTCGCTTCAACCCCTGGAACCGATAGTCCGGAGTGTATCTGAATACCCGCACAGTTACGAAAAACTGGGTTATGCATGGAAACCAGGCGTAGGGGTCATAAGTGCTTGAACAGACAAGTACCCAACTAGTTATGTTATATTACATGGATAGTAAGAAACATCTTCCAGAGAGAATAATTCCGTTAGGGGTTCCTTTCTCTGGGTGCGCATGCATCGATGTGCATGTCCGAACTGCGAATAAAAGCGCAGGAAACAAAACATCTGGGAATTCACATTGTTAGAAATGAAAACATCTTTTGTTCACCGACCGAATATTCCCTTAAGAACGCTAGCTTTAGGCTTCACCCAGTCTGAGGTACACATCCAGCTGAACCAGCAGTAACAATCGCAGAGGTGCTCCCCTTATGCCCTAGCCGAATTAACGGGAACGTAGGGCATAAACACAAGAGCCAGGCAACCCAGCATGGCCAAAACTTAAGTCATATCGATGCATATAATGGTGAAAAAAGGCACATATGTAAAGAAAAACGCATATGTGGCTGGCAGGAAGCCATTAAAGTGGTTATATTTAGCTTCCGTATAGGAAGCCCCCAGCACGTATAGTGTGGCCGGAGCGATTGAAGCGTCCATTCTGTGTGGAAAGGAAAAGAAGACGTGAAAGGAAGGAAGAGAACATAATTGAAGAGGCGGAGGTGAGGAGACGAACCCTGAGTTCGGCACTAGGCATAGAAACTTCGGAGTTTGGCCGCGTTCCATGGGTTCGGCTCGAGTCTGTTATCAGATGCATTGCGCAGGCGGTACGCTCCTCCGGTGAGAACTTTATCAATGATGAAGGGACCCTCCCACTTGGGTTTGAGCTTGTCCTTCTTCTTCTCGGGGAGGCGTAGAACTAGTTCACCAATGTTATAAGTTTTGGCCCGTACTTCGCTGCTTCGATACCTTTGAGCCTGTTGCTGATAGAATGCGGAACGGGCTTTTGCTACGTCACGCTCCTCCTCCAGAGCATCCAAGTTGTCCTGCCGATCTAGCTCGACTTCCTTCTCTTCATACATGCGCACACGAGGTGAGTCATGGATTATGTCGCAGGGTAGCACTGCTTCTGCGCCGTACACCATAAAAATGGTGTGTATCCGGTGGTACGATTCGGCATGGTCCGCAGCCCCCAGAGTACGGAGCCGAGCCTGGAATGGATTTCGGATAAGAGCTGCCGCCCCTCCTCTTCGGAGATGCATCTTTGGAGCACTTCGGTAGTACTTTTCTTGTAGAGCTCTCCTTCATGGACTTTGTAGGCATTGGAGCGTCGCACAATACAACGTGCCTCATTTTCATCCTCAGGGAGTTCTTGCCTATTTAGGTAGGCTAAGAAGGGCTCGGTCCATGGGGCGATGACAGCCATAATTTTGTGGGCCGAAGGTGTTATTTCGGTGGCAGAGCCTCCAATTACGTCAGATGGTTCGGAATCTGGGATTGTATGCGGAGCCGAACTAATATTTCCGAACTCCCCTTCCCATACCACGGATGGCTTGAACAACCTTTCTAAGAATATATTGGGTGGGACGGGGTCGTGTTTAGTGCCGATGCAGGCGAGGACATCCGCCGCTTGATTATTTTCTCTGACCACATGGTGGAATTCGAGCCCCTCGAACCGAGTTGACATCTTGAGGACGGCGTTACGATAAGCCACCATTTTTGGATCTTTGGCGTCGAAGTCTCTATTTATCTGAGATGTTGCAAGGTTCGAGTCCCCGCTCACTTTGAGGTGTTGGATGCCCATGGAGACTGCAGTCCGAAGACCATGCAACAGAGCCTCGTATTCGGCTGCATTGTTGGAATCTGTGTATAGTATTTGGAGTACGTATTGAACCGTGTCTCCGGTGGGGGATGTCAGGACAACACCTGCTCTCAATCTGGCCAACATTTTAGAGCCGTCGAAATGCATGATCCAATTGGAGTACGCGCCGTACTCTTTAGGGAGTTCGGCTTCTGTCCATTCGGTAATAAAGTCAGCCAGAACTTGCGACTTAATGGCCCGCCGTGGTTTGTATGTTATGTCGAACAGAAGGAGCTCGATAGCCCATTTAGAAATTCGGCCCGTTGCGTCGCGGTTGTTTATTATATCGTTGAGTGGTACTTCGAAGGCCACCGTAATCGAACACTCTTGAAAGTAGTGTCGTAGCTTCCGGGATGACATGAACACCGCATATGCTATCTTTTGATAGTGTGGGTATCGAGATTTGCAGGGAGTGAGGACAGTGGACACGTAATATACCGACTTTTGGAGCGGGAACTTGTGTCCGTCTGCTTCTCACTCGACGATGATCACTGCACTCACAACTTGATGTGTTGTAGCTATGTATAATAGCATGGGTTCGCCAGTATTTGGCGCGGTCGGGACTGGATTGGTGGCCAAGAGTGCTTTTATTTCTTATAGTCCTTCCGTGGCCGCATCCGTCCACTCGAAGTGTTCGGTGCGTCGAAGAAGGCGATAAAGAGGTAGTGCCTTTTCTCCTAATCGGGAGATAAAGCGGCTTAAGGCAGCTACGCATCCAGTTAGTTTCTGGATCTGCTTGAGGTCTGTTGGGATAGCCAACTATGACAGAGCTCGGATTTTTGCTGGATTTGCTTCAATTCCTCTGTTGGAAACGATGAAGCCGAGCAATTTCCCAAATGGTACACCGAAGACGCATTTCTCCGGGTTGAGCTCGATGTCGTATGTTCGGAGGTTGTCGAACGTGAGCCTCAAGTCATCTATTAAATTTTCAACGTGTCTTGTCTTAATGACCATGCCGTCTACGTAAGCCTATACTGTTTTGCCGTTTTGTTTTTCCAGGCATGTCTGAATCATGCGTTGATAGGTTGCACCGGCGTTTTTGAGCCCGAAAGGCATGGTATTGAAACATAAGGGGCCGTATGGCGTAATGAAGGCTGTTGCGGCTTGGTCGGACTCTGCCATTTTGATCTGATGGTATCCGGAGTATGAGTCGAGGAAACACAATGAGTCGTGTCCCGCGGTGGCGTCGATGATTTGATCAATGCGGGGGAGGGGGAAGGGATCCTTAGGGCAAGCCTTATTGAGGTCCTTGAAATCGACACATAGGCGCCAGGATTTGTCCTTCTTTGGTACCATTACCAGGTTTGCTAGCCAATCCGGATGTTTTATGTCTCTGACGAATCCGGCCTCGAGTAGCTTGGCTAGCTCTTCTCCCATGGCTTGCAGCTTGGGCTCTGAGAAGCGCCTAAGAGTCTGCTTGACTGGTTTGTATCCTTTCAGAATATTGAGGCTGTGTTCGGCCAGCCTACGTGGGATGCCCGACATATCTGAAGGATGCCAGGCGAAGATATCCCAATTCTCCCGCAGGAAATCTCATAGTGCGGCGTCTATTGTGGGGTTCAACTGTGTCCCAATGGAAGCTATCTTTGTAGGGTCCGTTGGGTGGACCTGGAATTTGACTATCTCGTCTGCGGGCTTGAAAGAGGTGGACTTCGGTCGCTTGTTGAGTATCACGTCGTCTCTGTCCATCGTGGCTTGCAGCGTTGTCAGTTCTTCGGCCGCGAGGGTTTCTGATAATGCCTCCAGGGCTAGTGCGGCAGTTTTATTTTCGGCATGGAGTGCGACGTCCAAACCACTAGCTAGAGTGATTATTCCATTGGGCCCAGGAATTTTGAGCTTCATGTACCCGTAATGGGGTATAGCTTGGAAGCTCGTGAATGCATCCCGCCCTAAGAGGGCGTGGTATCCGCTGCTGAACGGGGCCACTTGGAATGTAATTTCTTCAGACCTGTAATTCTTCGGCGTGCCGAATACCACATCCAGTGTCATTTTCCCTGCACATCGCGCCTCCCGACTAGGGATGATTCCCCTGAAGGTTGTGCTGCTTCGCTCAATGCGGTTTTTGTCAATTTCCATCTTGTTGAGGGTTTCCTTGTAGATGAGGTTTAATCCGCTTCCGCCGTCCATGAGCACTTTAGTGAGACGAAAGCCGTCCACGATTGGACTAAGGACCAAAGCGGCTGGTGCCCGGACTGTTCGGAATTGAGGTTCATCACTGGCATTATAAGTTATAGCCATGTCGTTCCATGGATTTATTGTTGCCATGTGGCAAACTTCGGTGAGACTGCGTTGACCTCGCTTGCGCCTATTATTTGAGGCGAAAGTCTCGAAGATTGTCCGGACCGTATTGTTATTTCTGGCGGGATGTTGTTCTGCTGTATGATTTATGAGGAGATCCTCGCTGCTCTTCGCTACCTGCCGGGGTATCCAACATGCTCTAAGGCTGTGAGTTGGCGTGGTGTCCGGTGTGTTGTGAAGTTTGCAAGTCCAATTGAGCCATTCCTCCAATACGGTTCCACGCCTTGTATCAGGCTTTGGTTTTTTGGTAATTGAATCGGGTAACTTACGAGAGGGAGATAGCATCTTCCTCACGACAGTCCTTAACCTTGTTTATCACAGGAGGAATCTGGCCCAGTAATGATGTACTGTCTCTTGGGGCTCTTGTTTGATATGCAAAAGATTTAATAAATCTGGGTGGGTGGGTGGCTCTGAATTTGAATCCTGACCCAATCCAAGACCCAAGGGCCGAGAAGCTTCCGAGTTTAACAGCTCGGGCTTCGGGATGCTGCCCAATTTTTTCGACCCGCCGCCCAACTCTGAATTCGGGGTCTGGGACATGTCCTCCCATGAGCGGGTGTCCGGCCCGAAAAGCTCGGAAATCTGGACATAGTTTGTCCTCAAAATAGAGGGAGAATTCGCATGATGCTCTTCCACTACCGCTATCTCATGGGTGACTGGCGGAGAGTAAATCTCTCTTTGGTCGGGTTTAAGCCCGATCCGGTCATAGTCTGTAGTGATACCCAGGGCGGCAATGCGATCCAGGAGCTCATTAAGGGAGGAGAGCTCCATTGGGTCCATCTGTTCGGCAAATTCCGAATTGACGTGGAGGCTGTTTTTGATGACCTAAGAAGTCATCGTCGGCGCGACAGCCGATCGAGCGGTCATGGCGTAGCCGCCCAGCCGGAGAGTTTGGCCTAGGGCCAGGGCTCCCCCAGAGGTGATGTTTTCCTTGACAACAAGATGAGCCATCAAGCCTTATTGCGACGACACAGAGGAACTCTCAATGAAAGCACCAATGACGGTGTCAAAACCGACGGATCTTGGGTAGGGGGTCCCAAACTGTGCGTCTAAGGCTAATGGTAATAGGAGACTGGGGACAAGATGTTTTACCCTGGTTTGGGCCCTCTCGATGGAGGCAATACCCTACTTCCTGCTTGATTGATCTTGATGATATGAGTATTACAAGAGTTGATCTACCATGAGATCGTAGAGGCTAAACCCTAGAAGCTAGCCTATGGTATGATTGTTGTTGTTCTACGGACTGAACCCTCCGTTTTATATAGACACCGGAGGGGATTAGGGTTAGACAGAGTCGGTTACAGAGAAGCAGATCTACATCCGAATCGCCAAGTCTTGCCTTCCACGCAAAGGAGAGTCCCATCCGGACACGGGACGAAGTCTTCAATCTTGTATCTTCATAGTCCAACAGTCCGGCCAAAGTACATAGTCCGGCTGTCCGGATACCCCCTTATCCAGGAATCCCTCACCGTCCTTCTTCCTCCAAACAACTCTAGGAGCAACTCTGTACCACATCATATAAACTGACCTCGGCAGGACTAGGGGTGTTATCTCTCCGGAGAGCCCCGAACCTGGGTATGTCTTGCGTCCCACGCTCTCTCATGCCAACCTCGCCTCTGGAGCCCACCGGTGCCCTTGAGACACCTCCTCTCTTTAGTCATCCTTTGGCATCTGCCATGCGCCCACCATGACAGTTGGCGCCCACCTGGGGTAGCTCGAGGTCCCCGCCAGAGTCATGTTCCAGACGGGGCTCCCCTCCTACACCAACAAGCCAGTCCTGCTGGTGGACAACGTCATCGACATGCTTGCCACCTCCTTCGCCGCGCTGCGCATCTCCGATGCGCCCGTGGCCGAGGAGTACCCCAACAGGGTGCTTGACATCTCTGTACTCCCCCATCTCCCTCGGCGACGGTGCTTCCACCGGGGCGATGGACCTCTGCGTTCGGGTGGAGGTATTCGCCACAGACGCCAGCGCCTCCTCTTCTTCCAGCACGGCGAGGAAGGCCGCCAAAGCCAGGGCTGCAGCGGATCGCGCCCGCGATGCCGACCCGCTGCGCGCCATGATGCAGAGCCTCCGCATCCCCATCACCACCGATGTCGATGCCTCCAATGCCGCCGAAGCCCAGGCCCGGCTGGAGCAAGATCGCCAACGCATGCTGGATTTGTCCGAGACGCTCGCCGCCATGCAGCGCCGACTGGACTCCGCTCAATGGGTGCGCAATGCCGCCTACGGCTTCACGCCTGCCGCCGCCGAGCCAAGCCGGATCGCCAACATGCGGGCCCGGGGCGGCGCCATCGGCCGCGCCCTTGGCGTAACCCCCGCCCCATCTACGGAACCCTTGTGAAGAACATGTGTGCCGCCCAGGCAGCAGCAGTCGGCCTGGACCAGCTCCAGGGCGAGGAGCTGAAGGACCGCCTGAAGCGGTTGAACGACCTCCTCGACGCGGCCAACACGCAGCAGGACCACCTCAACCATCTCGGCAAGCCCGCGGGACCCGGCTCACACTGCACCAACAACCCCGAGGACAAGCAGAACACGACGTCTTCACCACCCGGCGAAGCTCATTCCGGCCGCACCCAAACCCGGTGCAACCGCACTCCGGCGACCGCTGGCGGCTTAGCCGATGAGCCGGCTCCGGAAGATCGGCACCAACACGAGCCTCCCTCGCGACTCGACCGTCGTCCGGGTTCGGCCGATCCGGCCCCCCGCGGTGCGGTCGCAAGCCGGCTGAGCCCGCGCACCATCGACGACACCGACACTCGCCACTGCCTTGACCAGCTCGCTCTTTCCCAGGGGCTGGAGAGGAACAACATAGTTGGTCCGGCCAGCTTTGGCCCACGCATCCGGGATGAGCCCTTCCACAAAGGGTTCACGCTCCTCTGCAACACTCCCAAGTAAAACGGCACCGTCAAGCCGGAGGACTGGCTCATCGACTACACCACCGCCATCAGCATCGCGGGCGGTAATCACCGCATCACCGTACACTACGCCCCGCTCATGCTCCAGGGCTCGGCCCGCACGTGCTTGAACAGCCTGCCGGTTGGCAGCATCAACGCATGGGCTGACTTCGAGCAGGCCTTCATGCGCAACTTCACCGGCACCTACAAGCGACCCGGTCGTCCCAGCCAGCTCGCCATGTGCGTGCAGGAGCCGACGAAAACTGTCCGCGAGTACCTCGCACGCTGGACCAAGCTCGGGAAAAGCTATGAGGGCGTCCACGAGGTCCAAGCCATCCAGTACTTCATCAGCGGGTGTCGAGATGGCACCCTCCTCAAGCAGAAGCTCCTGCGCTCCGAGCCGGTCATCATGGCCGCGCTCATGGTGATGGCGGACAAGTACGCCAACACCGACTCTGCCATGAAGATCTAGGTGGCGCTGGACGAAGCCGGCAAGGCCAAGACGGTTCCCCCTCCTAAGCCGGCCAGCAAGAACAGCCGGCAGCAGAACAAGCAGCAGAAAAACAAGTGCAAGGCCGACCTGCCAGCCCAGCGCTACGACAAATGCCTGGTCGCGACTGCAGAGCAGGCGCCCGCGGCCGAGTCGGCCGCCAAACGGCGGTAGACCGGCAAGACAGCGTGGCAACCCGCCATGAGCTTCGAGGAGATGCTCGACGCTCCCTGCAAGCACTACAGCGGTGCAAGGCCGTCCACGTACACGCTCCGGAACTGTGCTATCACCAAGTGCATCATGAGGGGTGACATCCCGCCTCCTTCGGTTCTGGCTCCCGAAGCGGCGCCCCCTCCTCCTCCACCTCCGGCCAATGGCGCGATGCGCGACGACGTCTACCCCGCCCAGAGCGCGACCTACGTCGTCTTCACCATCCTTGGTGACGACAAACGTAGCCAGCGCCTACTCCAGCAGGAAGTGAACACTGTCATCCCGGCCAAGCCGGAGTACATGCATTGGTCGGATCGCCCGGTCACCTGGGGCCGGGAGGACCACCTGGTCGTCATGCCAAACCCGGGTGGTTACGCCCTCGTCCTCGACCCCACCATTGTCGCGCCCCGGCACACATGCAATTCTTCTGGGTCCTCATCGATGGCGGCAGCACCATCAACATCCTCTACCGCGACACCATGACCTAGCTCGGTGTCGAGGCCAAAGACTTGGAGCCGACCCGGACGATCTTCCACGGCATCGTGCCCGGCCTCTCCTGCTCCCCGATCTGCCGGATCCGGCTCGACGTCCTGTTCGGCACTCAAGACCACTTCCAACGCGAGCCGCTCTGGTTCGAGGTGGTGGACCTGTCCAGTGTGTACCACACGCTGCTGGGCCGGCCCGCGCTTGCAAGTTCATGGTGGTCCCCCACTACGCCTACCTGAAGATGAAGTTGTCAGGTCCGAAGGGCCTCATCACCGTCACCGGCGACAACCGCAAGTCCCTGGAGTGCACCCAAGCTGGCGCCAAACTAGACGAGTCGCAGGCAATAGCCGAGGAGCGGCACCAGCTCGACCAGATCGTCGTGCTAGCCAACGAGATGCCGGCCATGCCAGCTTCGGCCAAGAAGCCAGCTGACGAAGCCTCGTTCCAGCCCTCCAAGGAGACCAAGAAAGTTAAGCTGAACCCAGAAGACCCCAACTGCAGCAAGTACATCGTCGTAGGCGCCTGCCTCGACAGCAAATAGGAAGGCGAGCTCGTCGACTTCCTCCATGAGAATCGGGATATCTTTGCATGGACCCCAAAGGACATGTCGGGTATTCCAAGGAAGTATGCCGAGCACAAACTCCACGTTCGCAAGGACGCCAAGCCTGTCCGTCAACCCCTACGTCATTTTTTCGAAGAGAAGAGAAGAACTATCAGTGAGGAGGTTGCCAAATTCTTGGCGGACAGCTTCATCATTGAAGTGTTCCATCCCGAGTGGCTGGCCAACCCAGTCCTCATCCTGAACAAGAACAAGACCTGGCGCGTGTGTATAGACTACACCAGTCTGAACAAGGCCTGCCACGAGGATCCATTCGCCCTCCCGCAGATCGATCAAGCCATCGACTCCACTACCGGTTGTGAGCTCATGTCCTTCCTGGATGCTTACTCCGATTATCACCACCCTTCGGGGCATATTGCTACATCACCATGTCGTTCATCTTGAAGAATGCCAGCGCCACCTTCCAGCGCTGCATGCAGAAATGCCTGCTGCCACAACTCGGCCGCAATATCCACGACTATGTGGACGACGTCGTGTTGAAGACCAAGCAGCACCTCACGCTCCTCGACAACCTGAAGGAAACATTTGCCAATCTGCGTGAGTACCAGATCAAGCTCAACCCGAAGAAGTTCGTCTTCGGCATACCGGCCGGAAAGCTACTCGGCTTCCTCATCTCGGAGCATGGCATTGAGGAAAATCTGGAGAAGATCAAGGCCATCGAGCGCATGCGCCAGCCGGCCCAGCTGCGTGATGTCCAAAAGTTCACCACCTGCTTGGCCTCGGTCATCCGGTTTCTCAGCCAGCTGGGCGAGAGGGGTTTGCCCTTATATTAGTTGATGAAGAAGACGACGCCGTTCGAGTGAAATGACCAGGTGGATGAAGCCTTCCGGGATCTCAAGTGCATGCTATCCACAGCACCCGTCCTGGCCGCACCGGCCGAGAAGGAGCCATTGTTGCTCTACATAGCCGCCACCTAGTGGTCGATCAGCACGGTGATGGTGGTCGAGCGACCGAGAGAAGGGCAAGATCCAGTCCGTCCAGTGCCCGGTCTATTACCTAAGCAAGGTGTTCTCCGCCTCCAAACAGAACTACCCGCACTACCATAAGATGTGTTAAGGCGTGTATTTCACCGCTAAGAAGTTGAAGTAGTATTTCCAAGAGCACATTGTTGCCGTTGTCAGCACAGCCCCCATCGGTAAGATCATGGGTTGCCAGGATGCCTCTAGCCAGTTCGCCAAGTGGGCGAGAGCCGGCCACACCATCCTCTACGAGCCCTGCACCACGATCAAGTCCCAAGCTCTTGCCGACTTCCTCGTCGACTGGACCGAGACCCAATACCTGCCGTCGCTGCTGGATTCAATGCACTGGTGCATGCACTTTGGCAGCTCCAAGATGCGCTCTGGCTTGGGAGCTAGCATTGTGCTGTCTTCCCCGAAGGGCGACCGGCTTCACTACGCGCTCCAGATCCACTTCGCCGCCTCCAACAACGTTGCCGAGTACGAAGCCCTTGTGCATGGCCTCTGGCTTGCCAAGGAACTTGGCATCCGGCGCATCCTGTGCTATGGTGACTCGGATCTGGTGGTGCAGCAGTGTTCTGGTGAATGGGACGCTCGCGATTCCAACATGGCCATCTACCACTTCCTCGTCCAGCAGATGTCCGGCTACTTCACTAGCTGCAAATTCCTCCATGTCCCGCACACAGAAAACGAAGTCGCCAACGCGCTAGCCAAGATCAGCTCATCCCAGCAAGCCATTCCGCCCGGCGTCTCCCTCGAGCACCTGCACAAGCCATCTTTCAATCCGTCTCCGGACTCAGACTCCATCTTCGTCCCCGACGACCCGGCCGCACCTCGACCCGGCCCCGGGACTGCTGAACCCGGCCTAGGGGCTGCTGAACCCGGCCCGGGGGCTGCTGAACCCGGCCCAGGGGTTGCCGCGATCGATCCGGCTGACGTCGACTCAAACCCGGCCCCAGGGGCTGCCGAGCCCAAGCTGGGGGTTGCCTACTTAACCCGGCTGCCATCGTCCCCAACCCGAGGGCTGCCACCTCCGACTCGGGGGCTGCCGCCCCTGAACCCGCCATCGTGGTCGTCCTCATCGTGGTGACGGCTCCGTCTTGGGCCCTGCCCATCTCGGAGTTCCTGGAGAACGGGGTTCTTCCCATGGACGAGACTGAGGCCCGGCAGATCCAACACCGAGCATCCGCCTATAGCATCATCAACAACAAGCTCGTCAAGCGCAGCACAACGGGCATTTTCTAGCACTACATTGATCAAGACAAGGGGATAGAGATCCTCCTCGACATACATCAGGGCGAGTGCGGGCACCACGCCGCCTCGAGGTCCCTGGTGGCCAAGGCTTTCCGCCATGGTTTCTACTGGCCTATGGCCCTCCAAGACGCCGAGTTAGTTGTCCTCAAATGTGAGGGATGCCAACGCTTCAGCAAGCGCAGCCACCAGCCGACTTCGGCCCTGTGAACCATACCGATCACCTAGCCCTTCTCGGTTTGGGGGCTCGATATGGTGGGACCTTTCAATACCGCTCGAGGCGGCATGGCACACTTGCTGGTGACGGTGGCCAAGTTCACCAAATGGATCAAAGCGCGGCCAATCAAGAAGCTGGACGAGCCAACAGCCATGCGGTTCATCAAGGATATCACGGTGCGCTACGGCATCCTGAACAGCATCATCACGGACAACGGCACCAACTTCGCCAATGGCGCCCTTGCACCGTATTGCTCCGTCTCCGGCATCTGCCTCGACTTGGCTTCCATGGCACATCCGCAGTCCAACGGCCAGGTCGAGCAGGCCAACGGCCTCATTCTATTCGGCATCAAGCCACGGCTTGTGGAGCCACTGGTCCGTTCACCCGGCAGCTGGCTCGACAAGCTGCCGGCCATCCTCTGGAGTCTCCGCACAACGCCAAACCAGTCGACCGGGTTCACCCTGCTCTTCCTCGTCTACGGAGCCGAAGCCGTCATGCCGACAGACGTCCAGTTTGACTCGCCACGAGTCGTGATGTACACCGAAGCCAAAGCCAAGAAAGCCCGCGAAGACGGCGTTGATACGTCTCCAACGTATCTATAATTTTTGATTGTTCCATGCTATTATATTACCCGTTTTGGATGTTTATGGGCTTTACTCTACACTTTTATACTATTTTTGGGACTAACCTATTAACTAGAGGCCCAACCCATATTGTTGTTTTCTTGCCTATTTCAGTGTTTCGAAGAAAAGGAATATCAAACGGAGTCCAAATGGAATGAAACCTTCGGGAGCGTGATTTTTGGAACGAACGTGATCCAGGAGACGTGGAGCTGAAGTTAGGGAAGCTTCGAGGAGGCCACGAGGCAGGGGGCGCGCCCTCCACCCTCATGGGCCCCTCGTGGCTCCCCTGACTGACTTCTTTCGACTATATATCTCCATATACCCTAAAAACATCGAGGAGCACAATAGATCGGGAGTTCCATCACCGCAAGCCTTTGTAGCCAGCAAAAACCAATCGAGACCCTGTCCCGGCACCCTGCCGGAGGGGGGGATCCCTCACCGGTGGCCATATTCATCATCCTGGCGCTCTCCATGACGAGGAGGGAGTAGTTCACCCTCGGGGCTGAGGGTATGTACCGGTAGCTATGTGTTTGATCTCTCTCTCTCTCTCTCGTGTTCTTGATTTGGCACGATCTTGATGTATCGCGAGCTTTGCTATTATAGTTGGATCTTATGATGTTTCTCCCCCTCTACTCTCTTGTAATGGATTGAGTTTTCCCTTTGAAGTTATCTTATCGAATTGAGTCTTTAAGGATTTGAGAACACTTGATGTATGTCTTGAGGTGCTTATCTGTGGTGACAATGGGATATTCACATGATTCACTTGATATATGTTTTGGTGATCAACTTGCGGGTTGAATGAACTTATGCATAGGGGTTGGCACACGTTTTCGTCTTGACTCTTCGGTAGAAACTTTGGGGCACTCTTTGAAGTACTTTGTGTTGGTTGAATAGATGAATCTGAGATTGTGTGATGCATATCGTATAATCATGCCCACGGATACTTGAGGTGACAATGGAGTACCTAGGTGACATTAGGGTTTTGATTGATTTGTGTCTTAAGGTGTTATTCTAGTATGAACTCTATGATATATCAAACGGAAAGAATAGCTTCGTGTTATTTTACTATGGACTTTTGAATAGATAGATCAAAAAGGATAACTTTGAGGTGGTTTCATACCCTACCATAATCTCTTTGTTGTTCTCCGCTATTAGTGGCTTTGGAGTGACTCTTTGTTGCATGTTGAGGGATAGTGATATGATCCAATTATGTTATTATTGTTGAGAGAACTTGCACTAGTGAAAGTATGAACCTTAGGCCTTGTTTCCTAGCATTGCAATACCGTTTATGCTCACTTTTACCACTTGTTACCTTGCTGTTTTTATATTTTCAGATTACAAAAACCTATATCTACCATCCATATTGCACTTGTATGACCATCTCTTCGCCGAACTAGTGCACCCATACAATTTACCATTGTATTGGGTGTGTTGGGGACACAAGAGACTCTTTGTTATTTGGTTGCAGGGTTGTTTGAGAGAGACCATCTTCATCCTACGCCTCCCACGGATTGATAAACCTTAGGTCATCCACTTGAGGGAAATTTGCTACTGTCCTACAAACCTCTGCACTTGGAGGCCCAACAACGTCTACAAGAAGAAGGTTGTGTAGTAGACATCAAGCTCTTTTCTGGCGCCGTTGCCAGGGAGGTGAGTGCTTGAAGGTATATCTTTAGATCTTGCAATCGAATCTTTTTGTTTCTTGTTTTATCACTACTTTAGTCTATAAAAGAAAACTACAAAAAAATGGAATTGAGTTTGTCTCATATGCTTCATCTTTTTAATATCTTTCGTGAAAATGATGGAAAGGAAAATTGTGCTCAAGTGCTAGAAGAAGAAATCTATAAAATGTTTGTTACTAAATATGTTAATGATGAGCATGATTGCAATGTTGTTAGTATGAATTCCTTGAATACCCATGATGCTAATGATATGCAAAGCCACAAGCTTGGGGATGCTATGTTTGATGAATATGATATTTTTTGTCCCCCAAGTTTTGATGAGAATATTTATTATGATGAAAGCATGCCTCCTATTTATGATGATTATATGATGAAAGTGGATTTGGAGAGGTCATGACTTTATTTAGTGATGAATCCACTATTTCGGAAGAGGTTCCAATTGATTATGAGAATAAAGTTACTATCTATGATGATTATTGTGATGACATGTATGCTATAAAGAATAATGATAACCATGAAACTTGTCATCATGATTTTAGTTTTCAATTGTATTATGCCTCACATGATAGTTATTTTGTTGAGTTTGCTCCCACTATTATTCATGAGAAGAAATTTGCTTATGTGGAGAGTAGTATAATTTGTATGCAAGTAGATCATGAAAAGAATGCTTTAGGCGCTGGTTATATTGTTGAATTCATTCATGATGCTACTGAAAATTATTATGAGAAAGGAACATATGCTTGTAGGAATTGCAATAATATCAAGTTTCCTCTCTATGTGTTCAAAATCTTGAAGTTATGCTTGTTTTGCCTTCCTATGCTAGTTGATTATTGTTCCCATAAGTTGTTTGCTCACAAAATCCCTATGCATAGGAAGTGGGTTAGATTTAAATGTGCTAGTCATATTCTTCATGATGCTCCCTTTATGTTTCAATTCTTATCTTTTATGTGAGCATCATTGAAATCATCATGCCTAGCTAGGGGCGTTATACGATAGCGCTTGTTGGCAGGCAACCCAATTTTATTTTTGTTCTTTGATTTTTGCTCCTGTTTAGTAATAAATAATCCATCTAGCCTCTGGTTAGATGTGGTTTTATGTTTTAATTAGTGTTTGTGCCAAGTAAAGCCTTTGGGAAGACTTGTGTGAAGTCTATGCTATCTTGCTGTAAAAAACAGAAACTTTAGCGCTCACGAGATTAGCTGCCATTTTTTACTGGAGAGTGCTTTTAGGTTGATTATTTTGTCAGATGATTAATAGACAAATTACTCAAGTCCACCAATTTATTTAAGAATTTTTGGAGTTACAGAAGTATTCGGATGATACAGATTACTATAGACTGTTCTGTTTTTGACAGATTCTGTTTTCTATGTGTTGTTTGCTTATTTTGATGAATCTATGAGTAGTATCGGAGGGTATGAACCATATAGAAGTTGGAATACAGTATATATTACACCAATATGAATTTAGAATGAGTTCACAACAGTACCTAAGTGGTGATTTATTTTCTTATGCTAACGGAGCTTACAAGTTTTGTTTTGAGTTTCGTGTTGTGAAGTTTTCAAGTTTTGGGTAAAGATTCGATGGACTATGGAATAAGGAGTGGTAAGAGCCTAAGCTTGGGATGCCCAAGGAACCCCAAAGTAATATTCAAGTACAACCAAGAGCCTAAGCTTGGGGATGCCCCGGAAGGCATCCCCTCTTCCGTCTTCATTCATCGGTAACTTTACTTGGAGCTATATTTTTATTTACCACATAATATGTGTTTTGCTTGGAGCATCATTTTATTTTGTTAGTATTTGCTTGATGTTATTTAGAATAATGTTTTGCATCTTTATTTTCAATAAAAATGTCAAGGATAGCCTTTACCATGCTTATTTTGCAAGTATACATGTTGCTGTTTCAAAACAGAAAGTTTACCGCTGTTGCAAACATTCCCTAGAAAAGTCAGAGAATGATATAATCTTGAATATTTTTGCATAATGAGATCTGATAAATCTTCTACAGCGTAGTATTTTTCTTATAATTTTTGGAGTTAGGAAGTATGATGAATCTTGCATTCTTTACAGACTATACTGTTTTGGCAGATTGCTGTTATGTTTGCATTGTTTGCATATGTTTGCTTGTTTAATGATTCTATTTGAGGATAGGAGTATTAAATATGCAGAGACATTTAGTATGCAATGCTGAATAATAATTTTTGTGATTTGTTACAGTATAAAATGATAAGGTTTTTGCATTGGTTTATACTAACTTATCTCACGAGTTCTTGTTGAGTTTGGTGTGGATGAAGCTTTCGAGATTTAGGAAACGAAGATATAAAAGGAATTAAGGAGACACAAAAGATCAAGCTTGGGGATGCCCAAGGCACCCCAAGATAACATTCTAATAAGTCTCAAGCATCCAAGCTTGGGGATGCCCCAGTAGGCATCCCACCTTTCTTCTTCAACAATTAACGGTTAGTATCGGTTGAGCCTAAGTTTTTGCTTCTTCACATGAGTTGTGCTATCCTTGCAATGCCATTTTATTTTGTTTTGATTGCTGTTTGAATAAAATACCAAGATCTTAAATACTTAAATGTTAGAGAGTCTTCACATAGTTTCATAATTATTCGACTACTCATTGATCTTCACTTATATCTTTCGGAGTAGTTTGTCATTTGCTCTAGTGCTTCACTTATATCTTTTAGAGCACGGCGGTAGTTTTATTTTGAATAAATAGATGAACTCTCATGCTTCACTTATATTATTTTGAGAGTCTTTAGAACAGCATGGTATTTTCTATGGTTATAAAATTGGTCCTAGAATGACGGGCATCCAAGTTGGGTATAATAAAAACTATCATAAGAAGTGAATTGGATGCTATGATCAATTTGATGCTTGATAATTGTTTTGAGATATAGAGGTGGTGATATTAGAGTCATGCTAGTTGGGTAATTGTGAATTTAAAGAATACTTGTGTTGAAGTTGGCAAGTCCTGTAGCATGCACGTATGGTAAAAGTTGTGTAACAAATTTATTGCATGGGGTGCTCTTTTGATTGCCTTCCCTTGTGTGGAGGTTGGGGGCGCGCGATGGTTAACTCCTACCAACCTCCCCCCTAGGAGCATGCGCGTAGTGCTTGGTTTTTGATGACTTGTAGATTTTTGCATTAAGTATATGAGTTCTTTATGACTAATGTTGAGTCCATGGATTATACACACTCTCACCTTCCATCATTGCTAGCCTCTTCGGTACGGTGCATTACCCTTTCTCACCTTGAGAGTTGGTACAAACATCGCCGGTGCATCCAAACCCCGGTGATACGATACGCTCTATAACACATAAACCTCCTTATATCTTCCTCAAAACATCCACCATACCTACCTATTATGGCATTTCCATAGCCATTCCGAGATATATTGCCATGCAACTTTCCACCGTTCCGTTTATCATGACACGCATCATCATTGTCATATTGCCTTGCATGATCATGTAGTTGACATCGTATTTGTGGCAAATCCACCGTGCATAATTTTTCATACATGTCACTCTTGATTCATTTCCCATCCCGGTACACCGTCGGAGGCATTCATATAGAGTCATATCTTGTTCTAGTATCGAGTTGTAACTCATGAGTTGTAAATAAATAGAAGTGTGATGATTATCATTATTAGAGCATTGTCCCTTATAAAAAAAGAAAGGCCAAAAAAGAGAAAGGCCAAAGAAAAAAAATAAAAAAGAAAGAAATGCCAAATAAAAAAAGGCCCAAAAAAAGAAAATATAAAGGGGACAATGTTACTATCTTTTTCCACACTTGTGCTTCAAAGTAGCACCATGTTCTTCATATAGAGACTGTCATTTGTTGTCTCTTTCATATACTAGTGGGAATTTTTCATTATAGAACTTGGCTTGTATATTCTGACGATGGGCTTCCTCAAAATGCCCTAGGTCTTCGTGAGCAAGCAAGTTGGATGCACACCCACTTAGTTTCTTTTGTTGAGCTTTCATACATTTATAGCTCTAGTGCATCCGTTGCATGGCAATCCCTACTCCTCATGTTGACATCAATTGATGGGCATCTCCATAGCCCGTTGATTAGCCTCGTCAATATGAGACTTTCTCCCTTTATGTCTTCTCCACACAACCTCCATCATCATATTCTATTCCACCCATAGTGATATATCCATGGCTCACGCTCATGTATTGCGTGAAAGTTGAAAGAAGTTTGAGATTGCTAAAGTATGAAACAATTGCTTGGCTGAAACCGGGGTTGTGCTTGATGGGAGTACTTTGTGTGATGAAAATGAAACATAGCCTACTTTATGATTTTGTAGGAATGAACCTTCTAATGCCATGTTATTTTGAGAAGACATGACTGCTTAGTTAGTATGATTGAAGTATTACTATTTCTTATGTCAATATGAACTTTTATTTTGAATCATTTGGATCTGAACATTCATGCCACAATAAAGAAAATTACATTAAGGATTATGCTAGGTAGCATTCCACATCAAAAAATCTGTTTTTATCATATACCTACTCGAGGACGAGCAGGAATTAAGGTTGGGGATGCTTGATATGTCTCCAACGTATCTATAAGTTTTGATTGTTCCACGCTATTATATTACCCGTTTTGGATGTTTATGGGCTTTACTCTACACTTTGATATTATTTTTGGGACTAACCTATTAACCGGAGGCCCAGCCCATATTGTTGTTTTCTTGCCTATTTCAGTGTTTCAAAAAGGAATATCAAACGGAGTCCAAACGGAATGAAACCTTCGGGAGCGTGATTTTTGGAACGAACGTGATCCAGGAGACGTGGAGCTGAAGTCAGGGAAGCTTCAAGGAGGCCACGAGGCAGGGGGCACGCCCACCCTCCTAGGCGCGCCCTCCACCCTCGTGGGCCCCTCGTGGCTCCCCTGGCCGACTTCTTTCGCCAATATATCTCCATATACCCTAAAGACATCGAGGAGCACAATAGATCGGGAGTTCTGCAGCCGCAAGCCTCTGTAGCCACCAAAAACCAATCGGGACCCTGTTCCGGCACCCTGCCGGAGGGGCGGATCCCTCACCGGTGGCCATCTTCATCATCCCGGCGCTCTCCATGACGAGGAGGGAGTAGTTCACCCTCGGGGCTGAGGGTATGTACCAGTAGCTATGTGTTTGATATCTCTCTCTCTCGTGTTCTTGATTTGGCACGATCTTGATGTATCACGAGCTTTGCTATTATAGTTGGATCTTATGATGTTTCTCCCCCTCTACTCTCTTGTAATGGATTGAGTTTTCCCTTTGAAGTTATCTTATCGGGTTGAGTCTTTAAGGATTTGAGAACACTTGATGTATGTCTTGCCGTGCTTATCTGTGGTGACAATGGGATATTCACGTGATTCACTTGATATATGTTTTGGTGATCAACTTGCGGGTTTAATGAACTTATGCATAGGGGTTGGCACACGTTTTCGTCTTGACTCTCCGGTAGACACTTTGGGGCACTCTCTGAAGTACTTTGTGTTGGTTGAATAGATGAATCTGAGATTGTGTGATGCATATCGTATAATCATGCCCACGAATACTTGAGGTGACAATGGAGTATCTAGGTGACATTAGGGTTTTGATTGATTTGTGTCTTAAGGTGTTATTCTAGTATGAAATCTATGATAGATCGAATGGAAAGGATAGCTTCATGTTATTTTACTATGGACTCTTGAATAGATAGATCAAAAAGGATAACTTTGAGGTGGTTTCGTACCCTACCATAATCTCTTCGTTGTTCTCCGCTATTAGTGGCTTTGGAGTGACTCTTTGTTGCATGTTGAGGGATAGTGATATGATCCAGTTATGTTATTACTGTTGAGAGAACTTGCACCAGTGAAAGTATGAACCTTAGGCCTTTTTTCCTAGCATTGCAATACCGTTTACGCTCACTTTTACCACTTGTTACCTTGCTGTTTTTATATTTTCATATTACAAAAACCTATATCTACCATCCATATTGCACTTGAATCACCATCTCTTCGCCGAACTAGTGCACCTATACAATTTACCATTGTATTGGGTGTGTTGGGGACACAAGAGACTCTTTGTTATTTGGTTGCAGGGTTGTTTGAGAGAGACCATCTTCATCCTACACCTCCCACGGATTGATAAACCTTAGGTCATCCACTTGAGGGAAATTTGCTACTGTCCTACAAACCTCTGCACTTGGAGGCCCAACAACGTCTACAAGAAGAAGATTGTGTAGTAGACATCAGGCGTCAACCTACTCGAAGAAGCACGGCTCTTGGCACTCAGCCGGTCAGCCATCTATCAGCAAGGCCTAAGGCACTACCATAGCAAGAAGATCAAGCCCCTCACATTCTGCGAGGGAGACCTCGTCCTCCGACTCGTCCAGCAGCAAGCCGGCCAGCACAAGTTGTCCTCACCATAGGAAGGCCCCTTCATCGTTAGCAAAGCCCTGTGTGACTGCAACACGTACTACCTCATCGATGCCCGCAAGTCCAACAAGCGCAAGAGAGACACTGTCGGTGAAGAGACAACCCGGACGTGGAATGCAGAACTCCTCTGCCCATTTTATAGTTAGCTTTGTACACGTATGTATCACTACCTTTTGTAACCGCATGAAAACTTTGGGGTCCTAGAACGACGCTCGGGGGCTGCCCTTTCCGACCAAATTATTGTGTCTCACACACTTGTGCATCTTTTTCTTAAAAACCCCCGCCACCGGGTTGACTCGCTCAAACCCGAGGGCTCGGTGGCTAGCCGGCTTGGCCACCACCACCGCCCTCCTTAGCAAATCTTGGAGTGTTCCGGTCGTCGCGGCCCTCCACTTCGCCCTACGCCACAAAACCGGCTTCGGCTGTTGGCCGGCAAGAAACATGGGCCAAAGCACCTACGTGCTACGAATTCTAACACAGGTCCACCAGGTTGGCCGACCCGGCCCTGCCACCTTAACTGTGTCGCACGACCGGCTGCTCAGCAATCGGCTTTGCCGGATTGCCGCCGGCCGGCCCAGTGGGTGTTTCGCTCGCGCTCAACATTTGAAAAGCCTAAGTATTCCACAACCATTCCAAGGGCCGAACTCCTTGTCATAGACTAGAGCCCGGACACTCGACTCGCGGGGGGGAGGCCCGAGAAGGGAAGCAAGCAAGAAAACGGCTCAAAAGATAGAAGCAAAAGCGCAAACACTCACGAAATATTTACATTGCAAGTTGAAATAGGCCCAAGGCCAGAGTTCATTACATTGCACCCAAATCCCCTGGTGGGTGGGTGGACCTGCTACCTAACAGAAATTGTTGCAAAGATAAAGACAGGGCCTCCTCAGCTTCAGGCACCTCCAGCACCGGGTCGCGCAGCTGCTGGCTCTCCCTCGGTGGCCTCCGGATTCACCAAGGTGCCGGTATCTTCCACCTTGGCACCGTCGTCCTCGTAGACGCCCGTCTCCTCGGAGCTGCCCTCCGGGTCATCTAGAAGCAGGCCAAAGTCATCAGCAGGAACGACTCTTCCATGATCCGTTCACTCCGGCTGGAACTCGTCGTGGATGGCGAACCCGGCGATGTAGCTGGCCCGGGCAGTGATGCGTCCGGCCTCCACCTACAGCGGGAGCTCCGCGCTGGCTCGCTAGCCCATCAGCCGATCCAACGCCAGATCCGGATGCCAAGACATCATAAATCGGAGCTCCATCTCAGCGCCGGCACGAGCGACGGAGACCCGCCACGCGTGAAGCCGCTCCGGACCCGCCTCCAACCACTGCGCCAGCCGCGAGAAGTTGTTCGGTGCGACGGCACCAGGACAGAGGGCGGTCGTCATCCCCGCGCTGGCCTCGGAGGGCCGTGCCATCTGCTCGCCCAAGACGCATAGACGAGCTTCGGAGGCGGCCATGATCTCCGCAAAGGTCCAGGCAGCCTGCGGGTTGGTCCTGGAGCCCATGACCCCCTGCGAATCCCGCTAGAAGTGGACAGCCTCCTCTGCCACTCGGTGCATCTCCGGGAAGTGCCCTATCAAAAGAAGAGTAAGACAAGATTAGCAACAAAGAAAATAAAGCCGGCTTCTCAACCCGGCAGAACTCAAAGAAAGCACTTACTAGCGAAGGTCTCGTCCAGGAGCTGTGCTTCAAGCAACGTACCATGCCGCTCCCTGGTGATGGCACGGTCACGGTCCTCAAGCGCCTTCTCCAGATCGGCGACCTTGGCAAGGGCCACTGAGGGAGTCCTGGATTAGGGGGTGTCCGGATGGCCGGACTATGACCTTCGGCCGGAATCCTGGACTATGAAGATACAAGATTGAAGACTCCGTCCCGTGTCCGGATGGGACTTTCCTTGGCATGGAAGGCAAGCTTGGCGATACGATATGAAGATCTCCTCCCATTGTAACCAACTCCGTGTAACCCTAGCCCTCTCCGGTGTCTATATAAACCGGAGAGTTTTAGTCCGTAGGATGAACAACAATCATACCATAGGCTAGCTTCTAGGGTTTAGCCTCTCTGATCTCGTGGTAGATCCACTCTTGTACTACCCATATCATCAATATTAATCAAGCAGGAGTAGGGTTTTACCTCCATCGAGAGGGCCCGAACCTGGGTAAAAACATCGTGTCCCTTGTCTCCTGTTACCATCCGCCTAGACGCACAGTTCGGGACCCCCTACCCGAGATCCGCCGGTTTTGACACCGACATTGGTGCTTTCATTGAGAGTTCCTCTGTGTCGTCACCGTCAGGAAGGATGCCGCACCCCGTCTTTAAAGACGGCGCTGTTGCTAAAGGAGCTTTGGCTGTCGGCCAAACTCTCCGGCTAGGCAGTTTTTTGATGACCGCCTGTTCGGCCGCCGCGCCGACGATGACCTCTCGGGCCATCGAAAGCAATCTCCACATCAGCTCGGAGCTCGCCGAGCAGTTAGATCCGACGGAGCTCTCTTCCCTGAACGAGCTCTTGGATCGCATTGCTGCCCTGGGAGTCGCTACAGATTACGGCCAGATTGGGCTTAAACCCGATCAGAGAGAGATCGACTCTCCCCAGGTCACCCACCACGTTGAAGTGGTGGAAGAACAATGCGGCGAATCTTCGCCCGCCCTAAGGACCAGATGTGTCCGGATTCCCGACCCCTCCAAGCCGGACACCCGCGGAGGGGAGGATGTCGCCCAAGCCCTGAACCTAAAGTCAGGCAGCAGGCCTGATTCATTGAATAATGTCCAAGAAAGCAAGCTTCCGAATTCGGAAACTTCTTGGCCCCTGAATCTTATATCGGGCAAGGTTCCGGATTTAAATCCACCCACCCACCCAACTATTAGGGATTTATCCCAAATACGGCAAGAGCCCGGGGAAACAGTACACCACTATTGGGCCAGATTCCTCCTGGTTATGAACAGGATAAAGGACTGTCGTGAGAAAGAAGCAATTTCATTCTTCTGTAACAACTGCACGGACATCGGAATCCTCAACGCCATAAGTCGCCGCGAAATTACACGCTTCGCCGACTTGATATCCATAGTACGAAAGTACTGTGCGACAGAAAGCGTTCGGAAAACCGAAGATAAATTCTGGGACAATCCAGCCCTGAATACAACACGAGTCCGAAACAAAAGGGCGCATTATCGCCAGGCATCTGAGACAAACATCAAAAAACAAAAACCCTCTATAGGGTATGGGACCGTACTGGAGGGATGGCTCAATGGACCCTGTAAAATTCATAGTTCAGGGGAAGTCACACCAACTCATAGCCTTAGAGCATGTTGGATACTCCGGCAGGTGGCCAGAAGTGGCGAGGAGCTTCTAACTCCAGAACCCAAAGAACACCTCCCCAGAAACGCCAGTACAGTGTCGACAGTCTTCGAGACCTTTGCATCAAACAATGTGAGGAAACGAACGCTCCGCAACCTTACGAAGTCTACCAAGTAGCAACAATAAACCCATGGAGTGACACAGCTATTACCTTTAATGCCAGTGACGAACCTAAATTCCGGACAGCCCGAGCACCAGCCGCATTGGTCCTCAGTCCGATAGTGGATGGCTTCCGACTTACAAAGGTACTCATGGACGGCGGCAGCGGACTTAACCTCATCTACGAGGAAACCCTGCAAAAAATGGAAATAGACTGGAGCCGCATTGAGCGAAGCAACACAACCTTTAGAGGAATAATACCAAGCCGGGAAGCGTGCTGTTCAGGAAAAATCACACTGGATGTGGTGTTCGGCACGCCGGATAATTACAGATCCGAGGAGGTCACATTTCCAAGTGGCCCCGTTCAGCAGCGGATACCACGCTCTGCTAGGGCGAGAAGCATTTACAATTTTTCAAGCCATACCCCATTATGGGTACATGAAGCTCAAAATGCCTGGACCCAACGGAATCATCACTCTTGCAAGTGATCCGGACACAGCGCTCCGCGCCGAAAACAAGACAGCCGCACTGGCCCTGGAGGCATTATCCGAAGCCCTAGCGGCCGAGGAACTAACTGCGTTGCGCTCCACGGTGGACAGGGACGATGTGATACTAGATAAGAGATCCAAGTCCACCTCTTTCAAACCAGCGGACGAAATAGTCAAATTCCAAGTCCATCCAACGGACCCCACAAAAACGGCCTCCATCGGGGCACAACTAAAACCCGATGTAGACGCCGCACTCAGAGAATTCCTGCGAGAAAATTGGGACATTTTCGCCTGGCACCCTTCAGACATGCCAGGAATCCCACGCAGGCTGGCTGAGCACAGCCTGAACATCCTAAAAGGGTTTAAGCCCGTTAAGCAGACTCTACGGCGTTTCTCCGAACCCAAGAGACAAGCCATGGGAGAGGAGCTAGCAAAACTGCTGGAAGCCGGATTCATCAGAGATATAAAACATCCGGACTGGCTAGCAAACCTGGTGATGGTACCAAAGAAGGACAAATCTTGGCGCCTATGTGTCGATTTCAAAGACCTAAATAAGGCCTGCCCAAAGGATCCTTTCCCACTCCCCCGAATTGATCAAATCATCGACGCCACCGCAGGACACGACTCATTGTGTTTCCTCGATGCATACTCTGGCTACCACCAAATCAAGATGGCAGAGTCAGACCAAGCCGCAACGGCATTCATCACCCCATACGGCCCATTCTGCTTCAACACGATGCCCTTCGGGCTCAAAAACGCCGGCGCAACATATCAGCGCATGATTCAGACATGTCTGGCCAACCAGATCGGCAAAACAGTTGAAGCGTACGTAGATGACGTGGTCGTCAAAACCAAACACGTCGATACTCTAGTAGACGACTTGAGGCTCACGTTCGACAATCTCCGAACATATGACATTAAGCTCAACCCGGAAAAATGCGTTTTCGGCGTACCAGCCGGAAAGCTCTTGGGCTTCATCGTATCCGGTAGAGGAATTGAAGCAAACCCAGCCAAGATCCGAGCTCTGTCACAATTGGATACCCCAAAAGACCTCAAACAAATACAAAAATTGACAGGATGCGTGGCGGCTCTAAGCCGCTTTATCTCCCGCTTAGGAGAAAAGGCATTACCCCTCTATCGCCTCCTGCGGCGCACCGAACACTTCGAGTGGACGGATGCCGCCACGGCCGGACTCGAAGAAATAAAAGCCATACTGGCAACAAATCCGGTCCTGGCCGCGCCCAACACGGGCGAACCAATGCTGTTATACATCGCGGCAACCCATCAAGTTGTAAGCGCGGTGCTCGTCGTCGAACGAGAAACGGACGGACACAAGTTCCCTCTCCAAAAACCAGTTTACTACGTGTCCACTGTCCTAACTCCATGCAAGTCACGGTACCCGCATTATCAAAAGATAGCATACGCGGTGTTCATGGCATCCCGGAAGCTGCGACACTATTTTCAAGAGTGTTCAATAACAGTGGCATCCGAAGTACCTCTTAATGATATTATAAACAACCGCGACGCAACGGGCCGGATTGCCAAATGGGCCATCGAGCTCCTCCCGTTCGACATAACTTACAAGCCAAGGCGAGCTATTAAGTCGCAGGTTTTGGCCGACTTCATCGCCGAATGGACTGAAGCCGAGCTCCCTAAAGAGTACGGCGCATACTCCAACTGGATCATGCACTTCGACGGCTCCAAAATGTTGGCTGGCCTGGGGGCTGGCGTCGTTCTGACGTCCCCAACCGGAGATACAGTCCAATACGTACTTCAGATAATGTACACGGATTCCAACAACGCAGCCGAATACGAGGCCCTTTTACATGGTCTCCGGATGGCAGTCTCCATGGGCATTCAGCGCCTAGAGGTCCGCGGGGATTCAAACCTCGCAATATCCCAAATAAATGGAGACTTTGACGCCAAGGATCCGAAAATGGCAGCTTACCGCAACGCCATCTTAAAGATGTCAGCTCGGTTTGAGGGGCTCGAATTTCATCACATAGCCCGGGAGAATAACCAGGCAGCAGACGTGTTGGCACGCATTGGCGCCAAGCGCGATGCCGTCCCTCCCAACATCTTCCTAGAGAGGCTGTTCAAGCCATCCGTATCATGGGAGGGAGAGTCCGGAAACAATAGCCCGGACACAACCACACTGCCCCTCACCGAACACTCTGACACAGTTGGTGGCTCCGCCAACGAAACAACACCGTCAGCCCACACAATAATGGCAGTCATTGCCCCGTGGACAGAACCATTCCTAGCCTACCTAACTAGGCAGGAACTTCCCGAGGACCAAAACGAGGCCCGCTGCATAGTGCGGCGATCTAAAGCCTACAAAGTCCACGAGGGAGAGCTTTATAAGAAAAGCACAACCGGAGTCCTTCAAAGGTGTATCTCCGAAGAGGAAGGGCGAGACCTTCTGGCTGAAATTCATGCCGGACTCGGCGGGCACCACGCCGCAGCCCGGGCCCTTGTAAGCAAGGCCTTCCGTACCGGATTTTATTGGCCAACGGCCCGGGCAGACGCTCAGGACTTAGTGTAGCGATGCGTCGGTTGCCAGTTATTCGCCAACCAAAGCCACATGCTGCCTACCGCCCTACAAACTATACCCATTACCTGGCCTTTTGCGGTCTGGGGGCTTGACATGGTTGGACCCCTTAAAGGAGGAACCCACAAGCAAAAATATCTACTGGTCATGGTGGACAAATTCACCAAATGGATAGAGGCCAAGCCTGTAAAGACGGCCGAATCCGGACCGGTGATAGACTTCATATCCGGGGTCGTACACCGTTACGGCGTCCCCCACAGCATCATAACTGACAACGGCACAAACTTCACGGCCGATGAAGTTAAACTCTGGTGCAAAAACATGGGCATTAAGCTCGACTACGCTTCAGTCTATCACCCTCAAACCAATGGTCAAGTCGAGCGAGCCAACGGTCTCATTATGAGCGGCATCAAACCCAGACTAGTGCGATCCCTCAAGGAATCTAACACGCACTGGGTAGAGGAGCTTGACTCCGTACTCTGGGGGCTGCGGACCACGCCGAATCGCACTACCGGATTCACACCATTTTTTATGGTATACGGCGCAGAGGCAGTACTGCCATGCGACATAATTCATGACTCACCTCGAGTGCGCATGTACGAAGAAAGAGAAGCCGAGCTCGATCGGCAGGACAGCTTGGACGCATTGGAGGAGGAGCGCGACGTGGCAAAAGCTCGTTCCGCATTCTATCAACAGCAGGCTCGAAGATATCAAAGCAGAGAAGTACGGGCCAAAACTTATAACGTTGGCGAACTAGTTCTACGCCTGCCGGACAAGAAAAAGGACAAACTAAAGCCCAAATGGGAGGGTCCCTTCATAATCGACCAAGTACTGACTGGTGGAGCGTACCGTCTGCGAAACGCATCGGACAACCGACTCGAGCCGAACCCATGGAACGCAGCACGCCTACGAAGATTCTACGCCTAGCGCCGGACTCCGTGTTCGTCTCCTTCCTCTGTCCCCTTTTTATTTTTATTTTTATTTTTTCACATTAGCTGTCCGGGATTTCGCTCCTTCTCCCTACCTTTTTTCTCCCAAGCCCTTAGGGGCTTGCATGTGCATTGTTCGCACATACCTGACGCGCCACCCGCGCTCATCATACCTGGGGGCTTCTTTATCAGAAGTTTATATAAAACGGGCCTCATGCCCAAAACATGTGTGACACTTCCGCATGAACCTTTTATACACCATTATATGCATCGATATGACTTAAGTTTTGGCCAAGCTGGGTTGCCTGGCTCCTGTGCTTACCCCTACGTTCCCGTTCGTTCGGCTAGGTGGTAAAGGGAGCACCTCTGCGATTGTTACTGCCGGGTCAGCCGGATGTGTACCTCAGACTGGGTGAAGCCGAAAGCTAGCGTTCTTAAGGGAATATTCGGTCGGTGAACTAAAAGATGATCTTTCGTGTTTATTTATCTGCCCCCAGATGCTTTTCTGCTCTTTTTAGCAGTTCGGACATGCACTTTAGGGCATGCCTCCCAGGGAAAGGAACCCCTAACGGAACTATTCTCCCTGGAAGATGTTTCTTACTAACCATGTAATATAACATAACTAGTTGGGCACTTGTCTGCTAAAGCAATTATGACCCCTACGCCTTGTCTCCATGCATGCCCCGGTTCTTACATAATCGAGAGGGTATTCGGACACACTCCGGACTATAGGGTCCAGAGGTCGAAGCGAAAAGGTCCGCAATGACAAACGATCTACAATCCGGCTAGAAGGCATTTTTCATGTCATTTTAAATTACAGAGTCAATCCGACTCGGTATATTCTTCTTCAATACCATCCAACAGGCGGTCTAATTTACAGTCCTGTTGGGAATACTTTGCAGCCAGCTCTACCTGGCCATATACTAAGCTGACAGGGATCTCCTTTCCGTCAGGACCCATAGGGCCGACCTCGGCCATGTGGTTTGGGTCAGCCTTCGTGTACCGAGTCTTCACCATGGCCCAGGCCTCCCTGGCACCTTGACGGCAGGCCGATATCTTCCACAACCGGAAGCGCTGCCGCACTCCCTCCAGCTTCTTTGTAAGCTCCCCAAGGCCTTCGGGCATGGAGAGGGATGGCCACATAGCCTGAATGACGCTCTGCATTGCCTGCCGAACTCGTTCGTGCAGTTGCAACAGCTCGGGAAGAAGGTCTCCCGTTGAACCGGGCATTTCCTCCGCAGGACGACCTGTCAGCAGACCTACAGACATAGCTCTGTCAATCGACTTCCTCGCCGAATTCTTTTTTCGAAGATTCGTTCAAGCACTTACTAAAAATGCCGCGTCGAAGTCGCCGATTCTCCTTTACGGAAGCAGACAGCTGAATACGAACATCCTTTAGTTCCTCGCCCAGCTGGGTATTGGCGTCTTGAAGTTTGTTCTTCTCTTGCCTCACCCTCGTCAGCACGCTCTCGCCAGCCTTTAGTTGGCGTAGGAGTTGTTGCTTGTCCGGATTTACTCCGGCCCCATCTGCACTATTATCGTCAGGGTTGCACACCTGCCGCACTTCACAACGGAATTATCTTTCGAAGCATATATTACCTGAGGGCGTCCCCTTGGCATTTTCTGAAGTGGCCAGTGCGGCCTCGAGTTGGGCCTTGCACTCTTCAAGCTCCTGGGACAGTTGCGTATTCTTCTTTGTAAGACACTGCATAGCACATGATCCTTAAAACAGTTATCTTCACTGTTTCAAGTCTCGGGGGCTACTGACATATATAACCTTCAATTTTACTCACCTGTATGTCTTTTACATACTGCTCTGTGGCTCTGGCTAGACCATTTTGAGCGGCACGGAGATACGCATCTCCTGTATTAAAGGCGTCCAACGCCTCTGGGGAAAAACATGCGTCACGAAGAACAGTCCGGCGACGCCTGTGGTTCAGGGCACTCTCCACCTCTGAATTGGTGGCAGATAGCCCGTCGGCGTCCTCTGTCGGAGGAACGCCCGAGGCGCGCCCCGTGTCCGTCTCCGCTTCCGGACCCGGCCTTGAACCTTGGCCGGCGGATATAGTCCGGCGGGCTCTCTTCTTTCTAAGAAAATCATGAGCGTTAGTAAGACTCAAGGGCATAAACCCTAGGCGTTAAATTTGCACGCCGTACCGTTGCGCCGGAATCTCGATCTGGTCCGCACTTCTTTTTGGCCCGCCTGGCTTCAGCGGCCCTTGTTGGCTGCCCACCGCGGGCTCGGCCTTCCGCCTCAAGGATTTACCCTGCGAAACGAAACACTATTAGTTCACGGCATGCAAGATAAAGCATGGATAGATCTCCTTGAGAATACTGGGACTTCGGTCTCGGTTACCTTTGAGGCTGGAAGTAGTCCGGGATAGTCGGCCGTAATGGCCACTAAGGCGTTGTCCTTGCTCAATTGATGAAACACCCCATCGATTAACTCCACACATAAGTCCGGGTCCTCTTGGGAGTCCGGATCGAGGGACCGTTCCGGGTCCTCGGGTTGTGGAGGAGGGCTGTTTATCTCCTTCACAGTCTGGCGCAGCTCCTGCGTTTAACATTGCTAGACTAAGTACTCAACTACGGGAATTTCGAAAGCGGGTAGGCAAGTGAAAGTGTTCGCTCACCCAACTTGGTGGATTGTACATGGAGAATCCGCCCTCCGGGTTGGCACGGAGGAATTCTTCTTCTTCTCCCTTGTACAAAGCGGATAAGATTCTCGTTAAAGTGGCGGCCGAATCTGGCCCCTTACGACCGCACCGGGTGGCGTCGTCCTCCCCGTTGAAATCCCACATGGGGTGGCCTCTGTATTGAAGCGGCTGCACCCCTCGCGTAATGCATATGGCCATGACCTTGATCATGGTCAGTCCGGAATGAGCCAACAACCTTATCCGGCTCATCAGGTAAAGGACGTCCCTGTCAGTTTCCCTCTGAGGGTTCCGCGGGCGCCAACTCAGGCGCTTCTTCAACGGAGCATTATTGAACTCAGGGAGGCCGATCCGTACAGGGTCCGGCAGGGGGACGTCATCTATATAGAACCACTCCGAGGACCAGTCCTCGGACGTCCTCTTTGGGGTACCGGATAGATATCCGGTCCCGGCGATGCGCCATAGTTCGGCTCCGCCCACTTGATAAATAGACCCCTCCTGAGAATGAGGCACGAGGCAAAACAACCTCTTCCACAGCGCGAAATGGGCCTCAACGCCCAAGAACAGCTCGCAGAGGGCCATGAAGCCCGCAATGTGCAGAATGGAGCGGGCGTGAGGTTGTGTAGCTGGAGGCCGTAGAACTCCAGCAACCCTCGGAGAAACGGATGAATTGGAAATCCGAGTCCTCTCATCAAATAAGGGACTAGGCATACCCGCTCTCCTTGAGAGGGATTGGGGATGCTCTCCGCCTGCTCTCCGCCGCTATAGGTAGCAATCCCGGCTCGAACTGGGACCATATATGCTGGGGGAGAAGCCCCTTGGACTGAAGCACTACTAACTCGCTATGCGGGACGGAACACCGCCCCCAATCTCCGGGCCGAGGGCTGGAGAGGCGAGAGGAGGAGCTGCACCGACCGGCCATGGTGGAATGGATCCCTGTCGAAGGCACTCTGATGAAGGCTCGCGGAGGGAAGATGGTGTGAATTGGATCTAAATCCCCGTCTCTTTTATGGGCGGTTCATTAACGCAACCGGGGGGGTAAATGAAAAAATCCCCTGGCTTTTCGCATTCGTTTGACACGTGGAAGATGGTCATTATGGGGCACAGAAGCCGAGGAGGGCAGCACGCACTAGAAGCCGGACACTATTCGACGGGTATAGGAATTTGAAGAAGAACCCGCCTTGCAATGCCGAAGACAACTTGCGCGCCGGACTCGTCGTCATTGAAGCCTGGTTCAGGGGCTACTGAGGGAGTCCTGGATTAGGGGGTGTCCGGATGGCCGGACTATGACCTTCGGCCAGACTCCTGGACTATGAAGATACGAGATTGAAGACTCCGTCCCATGTCTGGATGGGACTTTCCTTGGCGTGGAAGGCAAGCTTGGCGATACGATATGAAGATCTCCTCCCATTGTAACCGACTCTGTGTAACCCTAGCCCTCTTCGGTGTCTATATAAACCGGAGAGTTTTAGTCCGTAGGACGAACAACAATCATATCATAGGCTAGCTTCTAGGGTTTAGCCTCTCTGATCTCGTGGTAGATCCACTCTTGTACTACCCATATCATCAATATTAATCAAGCAGGAGTAGGGTTTTACCTCCATCAAGAGGGCCCGAACCTGGGTAAAAACATCGTGTCCCTTGTCTCCTATTACCATCCGCCTAGACGCACAGTTCGAGACCCCCTACCCAAGATCCGCCGGTTTTGACACCGACAACCGCCTTCAGCTCGTTGTCCTTGGCCGCGGCCGCCTTCTCGTACTCCTTGCGACGGTGGAGCTCCACTTGGTGGGCCTCCCCCAGCTTGGTCCCCAGCTCCTTCAGATGCTCCACCTCCGCCTGGAGCTGACCCTTGTCATCGGCCAACTTATTATGTTGCTGGCCGGCTTCAACAAGGGCATGCTGGGCCTCCGCCACCTTGGCCTTCTCTGTCTTGAGGCGGTCCACCTCAGCCTCCAGCCGGCTCTTGTCACCAGCCAGCCGCTCCTGCAGTTGGCCGGCTTTGGCGAGCGCCCGCTGGGTCCCCTTCGCCTCCACCTTCAGCTCCGCCGCCTCGGCCCGGAGCCGACCGACATCAGCAATGATGTGGTCGTACTGGAAGCCGTCTCGGAACAGCCGAGTTCGCCAGGACGACACTTGGCCGCAGAAGCTGCACAACAAAGATTAAGAAACAAAGGAAGAAAAAACTACTTTAAGATTCGACCCAACTACTACGTAGTTGGACCGAATCTCGGGGGCTACACCCAGTCGGTGCGCTAGCGCGCCCCCACTAAAAGAGCATGCAAGAAAGTTACCTTCGGCAACACAGAGCACCTCCTCTTTGGCGGCGAGTTGCGCTTGAGGTGCCGACTCTTCTCCACGAGCCGATTGATGACACCGACCCGGTGGGAGTCCAGTTGTTGCAAGAAAAAATAAGTAGCACAAGACAACAGTTTAAAATTCGACCCAACTTCTATGTAGTTGGCCCGAATCTCGGGAGCTACACTCATTGGGTGCGCTAGCGCGCCCCCACTAGAGAGCAGCAAGAAGAAAAATCAAAAGGCAATAGGAAAAGGCTTACCATCACGGTGCTCCAGCTCCCGCGCCCGCTTCGTCTCGGCCTGGGCGAAGGCCTGCACCCTCTCCTTGCTCCCGTGGAGGCCCTGGCCCACCTTGGCCATCGTTGCCTCCTCACGGGTCAAGGGCCCGAAGAAGACTTTGTTGGGCCCAGCCTGAGCCGGCTGCGACCCAGCGGCCTGACGGCCCCCCGGCCTGTAGACCAGGGCGCACTCGCCACTGGTCGCCTCCCCCGCGGTAGGCGCCCTCTCCAGTGTCCTCTCCGGCACGATGTCCGGAGTCGCCTGTAGTGCCGCATGTTGCAAGGCCCCGCCCGTCGCCACCTGAGGTGCCCCCTCCGGCATTGCCACCCCCTCCCTTGGCCTCCGCCCGCTCGACCGTGCCGGCCCATGGTTCACTGCCTCTGTGCGGCCGTCCTGGCCGCGCTCCCCCTCTGACAGAGGCATGAAGACCATCGCCGCCGGCTCCATGCCCGCCACCATCTTGGGCCATGTCGGCTCCTCGCTAGCCCGCGCCCACGTCGTGGCGGCGCTGACCCAAGCTCGCGCCGACTCCGCCTCGGCCCGGTTCTGGTCCCGCCAGGCCAGCCCTGGGTGTCGGCCGGGTCCAGGCCGAGGTCCAGATCGTCCACCTCCTCATCCCACTCGATGACGCCGGACCAGGTTTTCCGAAACATAGCACCACTGAGGGGCGCGCCCTCCGACACCTCTAGCGCCAACGATACCGGTGACCTGAAGCACAACAGAGAAAAGAGCAAGAATCAAGAGAAGCCACTCGGCGGCTCGACAGGATTCAGTAGAAGAAAGCTTACCTGCGTGTCAGCATAGCAGTTGGCCTTGCCGGCGCCTCCTGCGGACTACGCCGCCTCTTCTTGGCGGGCGGCCTCGTGCCAGCCGCCGGATCCGCCGTGCGCTTTGCGGCCAGATTCCAGGGCACCACGTCCCCCTTCACATGCGGCCGGCTAGCCTCCACAGCCCCGCGAGAAGACCCGGCCGCAGCCGCGTCGCCGCCTCCTCCCCTCGCCACCACTGGATCATCGGTTTTCATCAACACACCTGCCGACAGCCGGCATCTCAACGAATCAAACAAGAAAGACTTACCCCCACAATGCCTCACGCCACCATTGGCATCATCCGGCTCCTCGAGCCGCGCCACCGCCTCCTCCAAGCCGGCCTGCACCACCTACGTCGGCGCCCGGTCATATGGATGCCGGATGGAATTCAGTAGCACCTCCCTCGTTGCATCTGGGTGGATGAGAAGACGAGCAGCAGCAAAATACGAAGACCAAGGACTCACCAGCGGTGTCGGGCGCACCTGGCTGTATGCTAGCTTCCCGAACTCCCAGTCCTCCATAAGCTCGGCCTTGGAGATATCGTTGACCCGGCGGGCGACCTGATCCTCCCCCAGGCGCAAGTTCGACATCCTGGTGGGGTCTTGTAGGCCCGTCATCAGGCCAATGATATGGGAGCGGTGCTGCAGCGGCAGCACCCGACGCGCGATGAAGGCGGCGATGAGATCCGTGCTGCGGAGCCCCTCCCGCTCCTTCATCTCCACCACCCGCTGGCACAGGTTGAGCTGCTCCTGCAACGGGTGCCTGGGGAAGTAGGTCAAGTTCCGCTTCTCCTGCAGCGTCACGTTGGCGAAGGGCAGTAGGTTGATCTGGTCCGTGTCGAGGTTGCGGAGGTAGAAGAAGAAGTTCTACCACTTCTTGGCAGAATCCTCCAGTAGCATCTTGGGGCACCCCCAGCGCTCCCCGCGCGTCCGTGTTGAGATGATGACAGCCCCGCAATAAGACATCTCCCCGGCAGTCGGCCCCTGTTGCTTTAAGAAGAAGAGGCACACCCAGAGGTCGATCAATGGCTCGACCCCTCGGTACCCCTCGCACAGGGTGACGAAGTTGGAGAGTTGGAGAATGGCGTTCGCGCCGAGATGATGCGGTTGGAGCCCGAAGAACTCCAAGAAGGCACGAAAGAAATTGCTCGCAGGAAGGCTGAACCCGCACTTGAAGTGCGTGAAGAAGACCACGCGCTCGGCCCCCTCCAGGCTACGGCTCCTGCTCACCCTCCGGCAGCCGCACGGCAACGTCCGTCTCCCTCGGCAGGCGCCTGGTCTCGCGCAGGTACTGGATATCCATAGCGGTAGTGCTGGAGCCCATCCACGAGCCTGATGGCAGCGCCATCCGTGATTCAGGGTAGAGCAGTGAAAGAGAGAAAGGATTGATGGAGAAGTCTTTCTCAAAGAGCGGCAGAGCGGCGCAGCGTGCGGCGGTCGCAAGAGCAGAGGAGGAAGAAGATGGGGAGCACGAGCGAAAATTATCTCCGCAGACCCCTCCCCCCAATTTATAAGCCATGTCTCAAACATGGGGAAGTTGGACCATTTGCGCACCCCCCCACTTCCCCGCAATAAGTGCGCACGTGCCGCATGCATTAACTGCCTCGAGAATGGCAACCCACTTGCGGATGCCGCAATAAATCGGCGCGTGTGGGCCGAGGGTGCATAGTGGCGGGCCCCGGTACGTCGCCCCATCCCGTTGCGGGCGTGGCCTGTCAGGCCCCTTCAGCTTCCGAGCGCCATGTGGCGCCCGCGCGAAGCCCAAAAGATTGCTTCAAGATTCGAAGTTGGTGGACCTTCACAGCTTCGGGGACTACTGTCGGGGGATGAACCCCGAGCAGGCAATGGAACCCGGATCTTTTTCAAAGATCGGGGTCAGCGTCGCCCCTCAGTCCGGCTCGCGCTTGGCCGGGTTCCCCAACCCGGCCAAGTCTCTTAACCCGACCGAACACTTCGACACGACCAAGACGGTGACCCGTCCCGGCCGGCTGGCACAAGCCGGCAGAACCCAGCGCAACAAGGCTTCCCCAACAAGGTAACTCCCCCGTGGCATATTCCTCCACCCGGCCACGGGTCAGCGCCCATCCAGTCCCAGCCGTATGATGGGACGAGTCTCCATTCAGAGATGAGCAAGGCAACAGTGTCCCACCTACTCCTCTGACCGGCGGAGGCATGGCAACAGTGCCCCACCTACCCTGCTGACCGAGGCCAGCATGGCTACAGTGCGCCTACCCTCACTGCTGACGATAGCAGATGGCGACCAGGCAGAGTGCCACTGTGGACAACTCGACCCGGCCACTCCGTGATGTCCTACAAGACAACATACAGTGCCGCCTGGCACATGGGGGCCTCGCCCGGGGAAGCCAGCGAGCCCTGACACCCGGCGGGTCTGAGCACCGGCTTCCCGGACGATGACAACCCGACCCCACGGCCTTGTTACTTTACCATTGTAACCCTAAGGGGGTGACCTATAAAACCCTCCAAGAGGCCTCCATGCACAGGGGAGAAGCGATCAGTAGAACACACATCCATACACACACAAACCAGGGAGAGGGAACAGCCTAAGTGCTGGGGAACGTAGTAATTTCAAAACAAAATCCTACGCACACGCAAGATCATGGTGATGCATAGCAACGAGAGGGGAGAGTGTGTCCACGTACCCTTGTAGACCGAAAGCGGAAGCGTTATAACAACGCGGTTGACGTAGTCGTACGTCTTCACGGCCCGATCGATCAAGCACCGAAACTACGGCACCTCCGAGTTCTAGCACACGTTCAGCTCGATGACGATCCCCGGACTCTGATCTAGCAAAGTGTCGGGGAAGAGTTTCGTCAGCACGACGGTGTGGTGACGATCTTGATGTTCTACCATCGCAGGGCTTCGCCTAAGCACCTCTACAATATTATCGAGGACTATGGTGGAGGGGGACACCGCACACGGCTAAGAGATCTCAAGGATCAATTGTTGTTCTCTCTAGAGGTGCCCCCTGCCCCCGTATATAAAGGATCCAGGGGGAGGGGGTCGGCCGGCCAGGAGGGGCGCTCCAGGAGGAGTCCTCCTCCCACCGGGAGTAGGACTCCCCCCCCCTTCCTTCTTGGAGTAGGAGAGAAGGAAAGAGGGGAAGAGGAGGGAGGAAAAGGGGGTTGTGCCCCTTGTCCAATTCGGACCAGAGGGGGGGCGCATGCCTCCTTCCTTTTGGCCTCTCTCCTCTATTCCCGTATGGCCCAATAAGGCCCATATACTCCCCGGCGAATTCCCGTAACTCTCCGGTACTCCAAAAAATACCCGAATCACTTGGAACCTTTCCAAAGTCCGAATATAGTCGTCCAATATATCGATCTTTACGTCTCAAACATTTCGAGACTCCTCGCCATGTCCCCGATCTCATCCGGGACTCTGAACTCCTTCGGTACATCAAAACACATAAACTCATAATATAACTGTCATCGAAACCTTAAGCGTGCGGACCCTACGGGTTCGAGAACTATGTAGACATGACCGAGACACGTCTCCGGTCAATAACCAATAGCGGAACCTGGATGCTCATATTGGCTCCCACATATTCTACGAAGATCTTTATCGGTCAGACCGCATAACAACATACGTTGTTCCCTTTGTCATCGGTATGTTACTTGCCCGAGATTCGATCGTCGGTATCTCAATACCTAGTTCAATCTCGTTACCGGCAAGTCTCTTTACTCGTTCCGTAATACATCATCCCGCAACTAACTCATTAGTTGCAATGCTTGCAAGGCTTAAGTGATGTGTATTACCAAGAGGGCCCAGAGATACCTCTCCGACAATCGGAGTGACAAATCCTAATCTCGAAATACACCAACCCAACATGTACCTTCGGAGACACCTGTAGAACACCTTTATAATCACCCAGTTACGTTGTGACGTTTGGTAGCACACAAAGTGTTCCTCCAGTAAACGGGAGTTGCATAATCTCATAGTCATAGGAACGTGTATAAGTCATGAAGAAAGCAATAGCAACATACTAAATGATCAAGTGCTAAGCTAACGGAATGGGTCATTTCAATCACATCATTCTCCTAATGATGTGATCCCGTTAATCAAATGACAACTCTTTTGTCCATGGCTAGGAAACATAACCATCTTTGATTAATGAGCTAGTCAAGTAGAGGCATACTAGTGACACTCAGTTTGTCTATGTATTTACACATGTATCATGTTTCCGGTTGATACAATTCTAGCATGAATAATAAACATTTATCATGAAATAAGGAAATAAATAATAACTTTATTATTGTCTTGCCTCTAGGGCATATTTCTTTCAGTCTCCCACTTGCACTAGAGTCAATAATCTAGTTCACATCACCTTGTGATATAACACCAATATTAACATCTGTATGTGATTAATACTCATAGTTCACATCGTCATGTGATCAACACCCAAAGGGTTTACTAGAGTCAATAATCTAGTTCACATCGCTTTGTGATTAACACCTAAAGAGTACTAAGGTATGATCATGTTTTGCTCGTGAGAGAAGTTTAGTCAACGTGTCTGTCATATTACAGAGTCGTATGTATTTTGCAAATATTCTATGTCCACAATGCTTTGCACGGAGCTACTCTAGCTAATTGCTCCCACTTTCAATATGTATCCAGATTGAGACTTAGAGTCATCTGGATCGGTGTAAACTCTTGCATCGATGTAACTCTTTACGACGAACTCTTTTATCACCTCCATAATCGAGAAACATATCCTTATTCTACTAAGGATAATTTTGACCAATGTCCAGTGATCTACTCCTAGATCACTATTGTACTCCCTTACCAAACCAGGGCAGAGTATACAATAGGTCTGGTCCATAGCATGGCATACTTTTATAGAACCTATGACTGATGCATAGGGAATGACTTTCATTCTCTTTCTATTTTCTGCCGTGGTCGGGATTTGAGTCTTACTCAATTTCATACCTTTGCAACACAGGCAAGAACTCTTTCTTTGACTGTTCCATTTTGAACTACTTCAAAATCTTGTCAAGGTATGTACTCATTGAAAATCTTATCAAGTGTCTTGATCTATCTCAATAGATCTTGATGCTCAATATGTAAGTAGCTTTACCGAGGTCTTTCTTTTAAAGAACTCCTTTCAAACACTTCTTTATGCTTTCCGGAAAAATTCTACATCATTTCTGATCAACAATATGTTATTCACATATACTTCTCAAAAAGGTTGTAGTGCTCCCACTCACTTTATTGTAAATACAGGCTTCATTGCAAGTCTGTATAGAACTATATGCTTTGATCAACTTATCAAAGCATATATTCCAACGCCGAGATACTTGCACCAGTCCATTGATGGATCGCTGGAGCTTTGCACATTTTATTAGCACCATTAGGATTTAACAAAACTTTCTGGTTGCATCATATACAACTCTTCTTTAAAAAATCCATTAAGGAATGCAGTTCTGACATCCATTTGCCAGATTTCATAAAATGTGGCAATTGCTAACATGATCCGGGCTGACTTAAGCATCGATACGAGTGAGAAAATCTCATCGTATTCAACACCTTCAACTTGTCGAAAACCTTTCGCAACAAGTCGAGCTTAGTAGATAGTAACACTACTATCAGTGTCTGTCTTCCTCTTGAAGATCCATTTATTTAACATGGCTTCCTGAGCAAGTCAACCAAAGTCCATACTTTGTTCTCATACATGGATCCTATCTCAGATTTCATGGCCTCAAGCCATTTCGCGGAATATGGGCTCATCATCACTTCCTCATAGTTCGTAGGTTCATCATGGTCTAGTAACATGACTTCCAGAACTTGATTACCATACCACTCTGGTGCGGATCTTACTCTGGAAGACCTACGAGGTTTGGTAGCAACTTGATCTGAAGTTTCATGATCATCATCATTATCTTCCTCACTAATTGGTGTAGGAATCACTGGAACTGATTTCTGTGATGAACTACTTTCCAATAAGGGAGAAGGTACAATTACCTCATCAAGTTCTACTTTCCTCCCACTCACTTCTTTCAAGAGAAACTCCTTCTCTAGAAAGGATCCATCTTAGCAACAAATAACTTGCCTTCAGATCTGTGATAGAAGGTGTACCCAATAGTACCTTTGGGTATTTTATGAAGACGCACTTCTCTGATTTGGGTTCGAGCTTATCAGGTTGAAACTTTTTCACATAAGCATCGCAGCCCCAAACTTTAAGAAACGACAACTTTGGTTTCTTGCCAAACCACAGTTCATAAGGCGTCGTCTCAACGTATTTTTGATGGTGCCCTTTTTAAAGTGAATGCAACTATCTCTAATGCATAACCCCAAAACGATAGTGGTAAATCGATAAGAGACATCATAGATCGCACAATATCCAATAAAGTGCGGTTTACGACATTCGGACACACCATAATGCTGTGGTGTTCCAGGTGGCATGAGTTTGTGAAACTATTCCACATTATTTTAACTGAAGGCCAAACTCGTAACTCAAATATTCATCTCCACGATCAGATTGCAAAAACTTTATTTTCTTGTTACGATGATTTTCCACTTCACTCTGAAATCCTTTGAACCTTTCAACTATTTCAGACTTATGTTTCATCAAGTAGATATACCCATATCTGCTCAAATCATCTGTGAAGGTCAGAAAATAACGATACTCGCCACGATCCTTAATACTCATTGATTTGCATACATCAGTATGTATTATTTCCAACAAGTCAGTATCTCGTTCCATTGTTCCGAAGAACGGAGTTTTAGTCATCTTGCCCAAAAAGGCACGGTTCGCAAGCATCAAATGATTCATAATCAAGTGATTCCAAAAACCCATCAGCATGGAGTTTCTTCATGCGCTTTATACCGATATGACCTAAACGGCAGTGCCACAAATAAGTTGCACTATCATTATCAACTTTGCATCTTTTGACATCAATATTATGAATATGTGTATCACTACGATCGAGATCCAACAAACTATTTTCATCGGGTGTATGACCATTGAAGGTTTTATTCATGTAAATAGAACAACAATTATTCTCTGACTTTAAATGAATAACCGTATTGCAATAAACATGATCAAATCATATTCATGCTCAACGCAAACGCCAAATAACATTTATTTAGGTTTAACACTAATCCCGAAAGTATAGGGAGTGTGCGATGATGATCATATCTATCTTGGAACCACTTCCAACACACATCGTCACTTCACCCTCAACTAGTCTTTGTTTATTCTGTAACTCCTGTTTCGAGTTACTAATTTTTAGTAACCGAACAAGTATCAAATACTCAGGGGCTACTATAAACACTAGTAAGGTACACATCAATAACCTGTATATCAAATATACCCTTGTTCACTTTGCCATCCTTCTTATCCACCAAATATTCAGGGCATTTCCGCTTCCAGTGACCATTTCCTTTGCAGTATAATCACTCAGTTTCAGGCTTTGGTCCAGCTTTGGGCTTCTTCGCGGGAGTGACAACTTTCTTGCCATTCTGCTTGAAGTTCCCTTTCTTTCCCTACGCCCTTTTCTTAAAACTAGTGATCTTGTCAATCATCAACACTTGATGCTCTTTTCTTGATTTCTACCTTCGTCGATTTTAGCATCACGAAGAGCTCGGGAACCATTTTCGTCATCCCTTGCATTATAGTTCATCATGAAGTTCCAGTAACTTGGTGATGGTGACTAGAGAACTCTGCCAATCACTATCTTATCTGGAAGATTAACTCCCACTTGATTCAAGCGATTGTTACTACTCAGACAATCTAAGCAGTTGCTCACTAGTTGAGCAATTCTCCTCCATCTTTTAAGCTATAGAACTTGTTGGAGACTTCATATCTCTTAAACCGGGTATTTGCTTGAAATATTAACTTCAACTCCTAGAACATCTCATATCGTCCATGACGTTCAAAAACATCTTTGAAGTCCCGATTCTAAGCTGTTAAGCATGGTGCACTAAACTATCAAGTAGTGATCACATTGAGCTAGCCAAACGTTCATAACATCTGCATCTGCTCCTGCAATAGGTTTGCCACCTAGCGGTGCATCAAGGACATAATTTTTCTGTGCAGCAATGAGGATAATCCTTAGATCACGGATTGAATCCGCATCATTGCTACTAATATCTTTCAACATTGTTTTTCTCTAGGAACATATCAAAATAAACATATGAAAGTAACAACGCGAGCTATTGATCTACAACATAATTTGCAAAATACTACCAGGACTAAGTTCATGATAAATTAAAGTTCAATTAATCATATTACTTAAGAACTCCCACTTAGACAGCCATCTCTCTAGTCATCTAAGTGATCACGTGATCCAAATCAACTAAACCATGTCCGATCATCACGTGAGATGGAGTAGTTTCAATGGTGAACATCACTATGTTGATCATATCTACTATATGATTCACGCTCGACATTTCGGTCTCCGTGTTCCGAGGCCATATCTGTTATATGCTAGGCTCGTCAAGTTTAACCTGAATATTCCGCGTGTGCAACTATTTTGCACCCGTTGTATTTGAAGGTAGAGCCTATCACACCCGATCATCACGTGGTGTCTCAGCACGAAGAACTTTCGCAACGGTGCATACTCAGGGAGAACACTTCTTGATAATTAGTGAGAGATCATCTTAAAATGCTACCGCCGAACTAAGCAAAATAAGATGTATCACAGATAAACATCATATGCAATCAAAATATGTGACATGATATGGCCATGATCATCTTGCGCCTTTGATCTCCATCTCCAAAGTATTGTCATGATCTCTATCGTCACCGGCACGACACCATGATCTTCATCATCTTGATCTATATCAATGTGTCATCACATGGTCGTCTCGCCAACTATTGCTCTTGCAACTATTGCCATCGTATAGCGATAAAGTAAAGCAATTATTTGGCACTTGCGTCTTATGCAACAAAGAGACAACCATAGGGCTTCTGCCAGTTACCGATAACTTCAACAAAACATGATCATCTCATACAACAACTTATATCTCATCATGTCTTGACCATATCACATCACAACATGCCCTGCAAAAACAAGTTAGACGTCCTCTACTTTGTTGTTGCAAGTTTTAGGTGGCTGCTATGGGCTGAGCAAGAACCGTTCCTACCTACGTATCAAACCCACAACGATAGTTCGTCAAGTTAGTGATGTTTTAACCTTCTCAAAGACCGGGCGTAGCAACACTCGGTTCAAATAAAGTTGGAGAAAGTGACACCTGCCAGCCACCTGTGTGCAAAGCACGTCGGTAGAACCAGTCTCGCGTAAGCGTACGCGTAATGTTGGTGCGGGCCGCTTCATCCAACAATACCGCCGAACCAAAGTATGACATGCTGGTAAGCAGTATGACTTGTATCGCCCACAACTCACTTGTGTTCTACTCGTCCATATAACATCTACGCATAAAACCTAGGCTCGGATGCCACTGTTGGGGAACGTAGTAATTTCAAAAAAATTCCTACGCACATGCAAGATCATGGTGATGCATAGCAATGAGAGGGGAGAGTGTGTCCACTACCCTTGTAGACCGAAAGCGGAAGCATTATAACAACGCGGTTGATGTAGTCGTACGTCTTCACGGCCCGACCGATCAAGCACTGAAACTACGACACCTCCGAGTTCTAGCACACGTTCAACTCGATGACGATCCCCGGACTCCGATCCAGCAAAGTGTCGGGGAAGAGTTCCGTCAGCACGATGGCGTGGTGACGATCTTGATGTTCTACCGTCGCAGGGCTTCGCCTAAGCACCGCTACAATATTATCGAGGACTATAGTGGAGGGGGACATCGCACACGGCTAAGAGATCTCAAGGATCAATTGTTGTTCTCTCTAGAGGTGCCCTCCTGCCCCCCGTATATAAAGGATCCAGGGGGAGGGGGTCGGCCGGCCAGGAGGGGCGCGCCAGGAGGAGTCCTCCTCCCACCGGGAGTAGGACTCCCCCCCTTCCTTGTTGGAGAAGGAGAGAAGGAAAGAGGGGGGGAGGAGGAAGGAAAAGGGGGCTGCGCCCCTTGTCCAATTCGGACCAGGGGGCACACGCCTCCTTCCTTTTGGCCTCTCTCCTCTATTCCCGTATGGCCCAATAAGGCCCATATACTCCCCGGCGAATTCCCGTAACTCTCCCGTACTCCGAAAAATACCCGAATCACTCGGAACCTTTACGAAGTCCGAATATAGTCGTCCAATATATCGATCTTTACGTCTCGACCATTTCGAGACTCCTCGTCATGTCCCCGATCTCATCCGGGACTCTGAACTCCTTCGATACATCAAAACACATAAACTCATAATATAACTGTCATCGAAACCTTAAGCGTGCGGACCCTACGGGTTCGAGAACTATGTAGACATGACCGAGACACGTCTCCGGTCAATAACCAATAGCGGAACCTGGATGCTCATGTTGGCTCCCACATATTCTACGAAGATCTTTATCGGTCAGACCGCATAACAACATACGTTGTTCCCTTTGTCATCGGTATGTTACTTGCCCGAGATTCGATTGTCGGTATCTCTATACCTAGTTCAATCTCGTTATCGGCAAGTCTCTTTACTCGTTCCGTAATACATCATCCCGCAACTAACTCATTAGTTGCAATGCTTGCAAGGCTTAAGTGATGTGTATTACCGAGAGGGCCCGGAGATACCTCTCCGACAATCGGAGTGACAAATCCTAATCTCGAAATACGCCAACCCAACATGTACCTTCGGAGACACCTGTAGAGCACCTTTATAATCACCCAGTTACGTTGTGACGTTTGGTAGCACACAAAGTGTTCCTCCGGTAAACGGGAGTTGCATAATCTCATAGTCATAGGAACATGTATAAGTCATGAAGAAAGCAATAGCAACATACTAAATGATCAAGTGCTAAGCTAACGGAATGGGTCATGTCAAGCACATCATTCTCCTAATGATGTGATCCCGTTAATCAAATGACAACTCTTTTGTCCATGGCTAGAAAACATAACCATCTTTGATTAATGAGCTAGTCAAGTAGAGGCATACTAGTGACACTCAGTTTGTCTATGTATTCACACATGTATCATGTTTTCGGTTGATACAATTCTAGCATGAATAATAAACAGTTATCATGAAATAAGGAAATAAATAATAACTTTATTATTGCCTCTAGGGCATATTTCCTTCACTAAGCCTTGGCCTGCCTTCCTTCTTCCTCCAAACAGCTCTAGAAGCAACTCTGTACCACATCATATAAACCAACCACTACTAGGGAAAAGCCTAGTAGTAGCACGGGTTTTAGGTCTATCAGTAGCGCGGGTGCCCGCGCTACTGATACGGTGCTACAACTAACTGGTAGTAGTAGCGCGGGTGCCACCCGCTCTACTACTATGTCTGTTAGTAGTAGCGTGGTTACTACCCGTTCTACTACTAACTAGTAGTAGCCTGGGTCTGGACCCTCACTACAGCTAACTAATTAGGAATTAAAAAAATAAATTCCAGCCATGGCTGCTGCTGGTAGCTAGGCGTCATCGTCCTCTTCATCCATGGTCGATGCTGATCCTGGAGGGGATAAAGTCGTCCATGGTGATGGTGCTTCTGCATCCAACTCTTCTCCACACCTCTCCTTTGCTGCTGCTACAAAAAAAGAGACAAGGATTAGAAGAGGAAGAGAGAGATAGAGAGGTGTAGGTGCAGCAACTCACCGGTGGCCGCCGGAGTTGGAGCCGAACCCTAGATGATGTCATGGGTTGCGTTCATCAGAGATCTGGCCATCATCATGGGCGGTGCTCTGTTGGATCTTCCTCTCCTTCAGCAGGAGAGGAGGAGGAGGAGGAAGGAGGGGCAGCGGAGGAAGAGGAGGAGGAGGAAGGAGGGGTTACGGTGGAAGAGGATGTCGTCGGATTTGAGGGAGACGTCAAGGTGCGAGGCCAGCAGTTGCGGTGGGAGAGGAAGGGCATCGCAGGTGGGAGGGAGAATGAAATCGAGAGAGTGTGTGGGTCTGGGATTGGGCCTCTGTGCGCTATGTTTATACATGTGTCGATGGGTTAATAATAGTAGCGCTGGGTTTATACACACGCTACTACTATGGCATGCCCCAGGGTGCACAGTGGAGACTACTTACTAGTAGCATGGGGTTTATAACACGCACTACTACTATCAACTTAGTAGTAGCGTGGGTTTATAACCCGTGCTACTAGTACGGTCGGTCCCAAGAGGCACGATGGAAATCACTTAGTAGTAGCGAGGGGTAAAAACCTGCACTACTACTATCAACTTAGTAGTAGCGAGGGGTAAAAACCCGCGCTAGTAGGCAGTAGCGAGGGGTATAAACCCACGCTACTAGTAAGCGTCTGCCTATAAGCTTTTCCCTAGTAGTGAACCTTTGCAGGACTAGGGGTGTTATCTCTCCGGAGAGCCCCGAACCTGGGTATGTCTTGTGTCCCATGTTCGCCCATGCCGACCTCGTCTCTGGAGTCCACTGGTGCCCTCAAGCCACCAACTCTCTTTAGCCATCCTTTGGCATCTGTCGTGCCCACCACGACAGGTCCCTGACAGCCGCCAGGGCGTTTTTGAAAAAAACCTCAGGGGCTTTCCACAAAATAACATGCACATGCCCTCTATCTCTTTCATTCGGTGGCTTACAACGGGTCCCATGCCATGTGGCGTGCCTAGTCAGCATCATGTCCGTACGCAAACACAATTTGCACCGTATATGCAGGCCAAAGCAAAGTTGTAGCACCAGTTCAACATATGCCGCAAGTTTTGACACTAAAGTGATTTTTTTGCCAAGTTTCAGCATCAATGGTATAATTGACTATTATGAAAAACAACAATAAATTTAGAAAGCAAATTAAAAAACAAAGAAAATAAAACAAAAAATAAAAAACAGTTAATAAAATAAACGAAAAATCATAAAGGAGAGAAAAGAAAAAACATGAAAATAACAAGGAAACAAAAAAGAAAAAAAGTCGGTTCAGGAACCTTCTAGAAGTTTCCCAAAACCCTAGAAAACCGGCTGAAAACCTCTAGAAGGTTCCCAGAACCTAGAACGCTCAAACGCCTAAATGGGCCAGCGCAATCCTAACGACCGGTCGATCTCCTATGCGAAACAACGAAGTTCTCAACAAAAAAATCCTATGCGAAACGGCGACATTTTGACGCAACGCGCGTTAAATAGCGATTTCCAACTGTGTGCGTGCTAAAGCAATGGAAAATCCTATTGGCCGCTCATTGCGGCAAACTGCCAGCGCTTCGCACAGGGCGAGCGACAGAGCGATGCTTTTGGGCCGGCCCACTTACGTGCATAGCTTACGAACTGCTCACTCCGGTTTTGTGAATCTTCTAGAAGGTTCCATGAACCGTTTTTTTTCTTTTATTGGTTTTCCATTTTCTGTTTCTTTTCTTTTTTTCATTTTCATTTTCTGTGTCTTTTTCATTTTTTTGTTTTTTGTTTCCTTTTCTTTTCCAAGTTTATTTTTCTTTTTCAGAACATGTTCACAGTTTTACAAAATGTTTAGGATTTTCTTTTTATGTCTTTTTCTTTTCTTCCCTTTTTCAAAAAAATCGGAAATTTTAAATTTTGTTCATGTTTCCAAAAAAATTCAGTTTTTGAAAAAATGTTCTCAAAATTCAAAAATTGTTCACGTTACAAAAAAAATTCAAAACTTTCGAAATTCAGAAAATGTATCGGATTTCAAGTTTTTGTTCACATATTCATAAAATGTCCATGTTTCCAAATTTGTTCGGGATTTTTCAAAACTGTTCTCCGTTTCAAAACTTGTTCTCAAGATTCAAAATGTTTGTGTTTAAAAAATTGTTCGTGCTTCCAAATTTGTTCGGGATTTTTCAAAATTGTTCTCTGTCTCAAAATTTGTTCTCCAGATTCAGAAAATGTTAATGCTTTAAAAAATAGCTCGCGCTTCGACATTTGATCTCAAGATTCAAAAATCGTTCGTGCTTTAAAAAATTATACACAAATTCCAAAAATGTTCATGTTTTCGAAAAATGATTAGGATTTTCAAAATGTTTGGGTTTTCAATTCTGTTCTGTTTTTGAAAAAAGTCTTCAGGTATTTTTTTCTCAAAAAAAAAATTTGTGCCCGAAGTTTCAAAAAGTATTTTGGATCAGCGCTGGCGTTTTGTTCTGAAGGTCTTGCACGGTGTTATCACTATTGAATATCCATAGCTCAAGTGGTATTGTCACATTGGCTTTTGTATGAGATCCTGTGTTCGATCCGCGGCTTCTGTACTTCATGGGCCGGGCCGACTGTAGATACCCTTGTGCGTTCGGGCGACAGACTGCCGCAGAAAGTGGCACATAGGATCTCCCCTGAAGCGATTGCGCCGGCCATGTCGTGGTGGTGGGGGGAAATAGATGATGGGCTAGCCTTTTGTTTTTGTGCTGAACTGCTTAACTATTATGTTCTGGAGTATGTGTATCGTTTTTCCTTATACAACACATGATATATACTATATATACCTAGTTTTTTGCCAAAAATAATGGATATTCAACTGAATACCTTTGAATTGAGGTGGGCCCACCCCTGCGGTCAAGCTCCCGTTGCTGGAGGCGCACCACTCTCGATGTCGCAGGGCTCCGCCGCCAATCCCATGTAGCTCAGATCGCCGCGCCCCCCGCCCAGAGCTCCGACCGCCGTACCCTCGAAGGTCCGGCCGCTTTGACCCGAAGGAGAAGGGCCAACACAGCGGGTGGAGGAGAAAGTGGAGAGAGGGGAGGAGAAGGGTCGGCGGGTAGATGAGAAAGTTGAGATAGGGGAGAAGGGGCCGGCAGGTGGTGGCGTAAGCGGCCGGAGGATGGCGAGGGGGCCGGCGGCGATATCTTTTAAAAAGTTCATGGCACAACACTAAAAAAAATGTTGATAGCATTCAAAAGAATGTTTGAGATATTTTAAAAATGTTCACGCATTTAAAAACAAATTTCATGGCATTACTAAAAACAATGTCAACACGGTGTAAAACAATATGTTTAATACCATTCAAAAAATTTCTCACGCATTTCTAAAAATGCCATGTTTTTAAATTCTTACGCAATGTAAAAAATGCTTGCATAATTATTTTGAAAGGTTAACCTTCCTGAAATTTTTGTGACATTAAGACAATGGTCTCGTTTTTCAAGAATATGTTCTTGACATTTTAAAAGAAATCATACAATCCAAAAAATGTGTCATACCATAAAAAATGGTCAAGACGTGTTTAATTTATAACATTTATTTGAGAAAAAATAAAAAATTATTTGAAAAAAATGTTCATCATGTATTAAATATGTGTAAAAAGATATTATGCATGTATAGGAAAAATGTATGACAGGTATTGAAAATAGCCGAGATGTATTTGAAAAATATTAAATAAATGAAGGAAAGATTGAAAAACGGGAAAACTAAAAAAACGCATGGAAGGTTACCAGTCCAAACCAATCTGTAGAACCTTCCCAAAACCACTTTTAAGATGGTTCGTCCCACTAAGAAGAGGGCGCCCCAGCACGAGAGGCGATGCAACGATAGGTCTCGCAATAGGCGAGAAATAGCCCTGGCGCGTGGAATAGGCGAGAAATCGCACACTATGTGCTAGACTGGGTCTGCCCTGGCCCATATTGTTTCTAGCCATTTTTTCTAATTTTTTTATTCCAAGTTGTTTTCTTTGGCTTTTCTTCTCTCGGTTTATGTTCACTAGCGAGATTGTGTTAGTTTTTATGGTTTATTTATTTTCTATTCACTTTATATTCTTGTTCAATTTCTTTTCCTCTATGTGTTTCATTTTTTTTCATCTTCCCTCTTTCTTTTTATTTTTTGTTCTACTGTTATAATTTTAATATATTTGTTTTGGTATTTATTTGCACATGTACAATTGTTTTATCTATAAATCTTTGTTAATATATAGGGCCTATCTTTTCAAAATGCAGGATGAACTTTTAAATGTGCGCAATGAATATTTTGTAAATATGCGGTGACATTCTTGTAAATACGCGAGGAACATTTTTCAAATATGCGATGTCCTTTTTTTCCCCGAAAAAATCATGTCCTCTATTGGCCGCTCTAACGGTCAACATCGAGGATGGGAATCCTTGTGCCTCACTCTGGCTAGTAGATAGGTTAGGGTTTGAATTCTCGCAGGAGGGTCGCTCAGGCAAATGGCAACGCTTCATCTTTGACTCGGTCTTTTGAGTTCGTCCTTTGGAACAGATTCAACAAAACTATAGCAAAGGTTCCTGCTGGCTTCTCAGGGCGGCGAGGTTAGGGTAAATATGCGGCAGCTAATTTGGTATTAGGGTCTTCAGATCAAATTCAATTCAAGGGTTCAACTTCGGGGCGATGGCTCTTAGGGCACGTGCTTAAAGACTTACCAGTTGTCGTCGAAGTGGTAAGCCTGGCTCTGGTATGAGAGCGACTCAACAACTCATCAGCAACTCATTCTGACGGTGGCATAGGTCATTCAGTTGTCTAGAGACATCGATGTAATTTTTTATTATGTTTCATGTGCTCTGTGTGCACTGTGCTTTCGGTATGTTTATCTGCGTCTTTTCAAAAGAAAGGTAAAAACATAGAACTGTGACGTGTGCCTAGGAATCTAGGATGTCATGGTGCGGCACGATGCGGGTTTTCCGGCAGAGGCCAAGGCGAAGTTTACTGCTAGAGCTTTGGTGGCTGCTGCTTGAATGCTGTCGCTGCTGTTTCTTCTTCAGAGGGCGCCACAGGTAGAGGCGTAGAGCACGGCCGAAAATCCTACACCTACTAAAAGAACGTACGCAAGGTTACGAAACCTTCCATCTAATCTAAACATCTCCCGTGATTTTCAGCCGGGTGCCTGCGAGCCCAGAGCGAGGTGTGGATGCAGGAGACCGCGCAGCGACGGACGGCGCGGCCACAGTGCGCAGGAGTGATGGGATGAGGCTTGTGAGCAGGTCATTGGACGGCGTTGGCTAGCAGAATGACATGTCATTCATGGATGCTTCTGAATTAGTGCTACCAAGGAGCACAGCGTCCCATTTCAAGTTTCCTTTAATTTGGAGAGTAGCCACAGCTTTCAGAACTGCATGCTAATTATAGCTCAAACTGTTTGAGCAACAACTACAGGCACCAGAATGGCATGCCGATACATAGCTGGAGATTTTCACCCATCCATGGATGCAGTACTGCATGGATGCTTCTGAGTTACTAAAAGGACTACTGCTACTACTCTCTGAGTTGATCTCTCTCACGGCCGGCTGTGCGGGGGCAGGAGGGCCGGGGAGGACGCCCTTCTCCTGGAAGCTGACGACGGTGTCGTAGAGGCACTGCGCCACCGGCGTGAACTCGAGGCCCAGCTCACGGAGCCGCTGGTTCGACATCTTGTACGGCTGCTTCCTCGGGTTCACCTCGTCAGAGCACCTGCGATACAGTTAACTGTTAACAACAGCTTGTATTTTGTTGACTGTCCATGTCATATGACTCAAAATTCTTCACACTTAAACGCGACATCGTTAGCACGTGTGTTGACATGGTTGCAACGTAACAGAGACAGGGACGGGTCTAGCTAAGGTATGCTATCTCGTCGCTGCGATGGCCGATTAGTACTACTGACCTGCTGGGGATGGGGTACTCGGGGAAGAACTTGCGGAGGATGGTGACGACGTCCTCCCGGTGGAGCACGGCGCCGTCGGCCACGCAGAGGTAGCGCCCGGCGGCGGCGGGGGACTCGAAGACGAGGACGTGCGCGGCGGCGGTGTCGCGGACGTGCACGTACGCCTGCACGGCGTTGGCGAACGTCTTGGCGGAGCCGTCCAGGTACTTGAGCACGTGCGTGAGGCTGGCGTTCACCGCAGGCTGCAGCGCCGGGCCCTGCACCAGCACCGGGTTCACCACCACAAGGTCCAACCCGCGCGCCGTCGCCGCCTCCCACGCCTCCCGCTCCGCCACCGTCTTCCCGTAGCAGTACCAGTTCTGACACACGCGCACAACAAAATTAGCGACGAGCCGCCGGCGACCATGTCCGGCCGGGTGCATGCAAAGTAGTAGTACTACGTGTGCTACGTACCTTGGTCTTCTTGCAGAACTCGAGGTCGCTCCAGCAGGACTCGTCGACGACGGCGTCCGGGGCGCGGCTGGGGTCCATGGCGACGGCGCCAATGGACGACGTCAGCACGACGCGGCGGACCGTGCCGGACTCCGCCGCGGCGTCGATGACGTAGCGCGTGCCCCTCACCGCCGGTTCCACCATCTCCTCCTGCAAAGCGCGCACGCACATCAAGACTAGACGATAACTGCGTCCATGCATGCATGATTGCATGCCATGCTACTGCTGATGCTACACGAACGACTTTGACCAATGGTCGTCCGTCACTGAAGGGTGGGGCCATGCCCAAGCAGCCCCTCCTCCGTGGATAGTGGATACAGTTGTCCAGTCCAGCCAGAATAGAAACGGAAAAGTAAATAAATTTGATGGAGCCAAATTCCCAAAGTTATGTCATCCCAAATACTCGCAGCCTTAATTTATCGAATCCTTGGAAGGCAATAATTTCCCCCGAAAAAAGGTTAAAGGTACGTACCGGATCGTCGGTAACCGGTGAGGCGGTGTGGAAGACGCCGTGGCAGCCGGCGATGGCGGCCCGCAGCGCGTCGCCGTCGAGCAGATCCGCCTTGCACAGCACCAGCCTCTCCGCCGCGCCCGCGAGGCCCCTCAGGTGCGCGTTCTTCGCGTCATCTGCATGCGGACACAGGGGCTAATTAAGACGACGAGTCAGAGCCACCGCGCGCGCGAGCAGATCGATTTCGCCGGCGCCACCTACCTGGGTTCCTGACGGTGCCTCGCACGGCGTACCCCTTCTCCAGCAGGAGCTTGACGATCCACGACCCGATGTACCCGCCGGCGCCGGTCACGCACACCGTCTGCCCGTGCCCCGTGGGCGTGGGCGTGGCCTCGCCGCCGACGGTCATACTGGCTCCTGTCCGGCGCGCGTAGGTACGTCGCGGCGCGGCACAAAGATCTCCCCTGCGGCCGGTTAGGTGAATGAACAGATGCGTTGGCGATATCAACTAGTCAGGCAGATGAGAACAACGTATGCGTGGGGAGCGCTGGTCTGTGTGTTGTGTCTGCGTTTGGTACGTATTTATAGATAGAGGAGCACGCGAGTGTTTGGTGCTGGACTTGACAGAGAAAATCTGACGTCTCCGGCTGGTAAATCAGATGAGATCTCCTTTCTCTTTCCATCACTGGCAGGGCTTTACCAGAAGGTATCCAAATACTTTTGATGTTTTCATTCATGGTCTTGACACGGTGTAGACTCCGGGTGCACGTTTCTGGACCGAGCAGGTTGCGGTGCGGCCCGGGTACATTTGCGGGATGCATTTGGGTTTGGGCAAACGTCTTTCTGTTTTTTATAGATAAATTTGGGCAAACGTGTTTTTTTAATCGATTTGGGCAAACGTGTTATGGAAATGCTGATTAGGGTGCGCATGATTGATTTTGATGCTTCTAGAAGGATGGTAATAATAATCTTGTATTTTTAGAAGATGGTAACCTTGTTTGATTGAGACATTTTGGAATGTTTTATTGACTTTATTTGTGACTCATGTTTTAGAATGCTTGGTCAGCATGCATATTTACAATATAATCTGCAGAAAGGATAGTGTCAAGGAGAAAAGGTATATTGTTTATAGCGGTAGTATATAATTTATTTATGCTGGTAGGTTCAGTGTGTTTACCCGTGCGTGTTTTACAAGCCGCGTAGTAGATTATAATTTGTAAAGCTTCAATCACGATAGCTTATAATCAAGTTCAACACGGCATTCAAAAATTCGTGTCCATCTCAGGGCACACATCGGGACATTTTGTATATACAACTAAAAGTTAACATCGTTAACTTTGAATGTGTATCCGTGAATAGAAACGTGACAAGCTCAACACCAAGTCCAAGCTTTATCGGAAAATATTCCAGCCCAGCGCAGCGTGCCCTACGTGCATGGCCCATGCAAAAGACTAGCTACACCTACTTGCCCGATGCCCGATAGCTGCACGCATCTGGCGGTCCATTGGTATCAAACCCTTTGTCTTCCCATTCGAACAGATATGGACTCAACACCACCAATTGGAATCGCCGACACACGCAACCCCTTCATGCTACTCACAGTGCTTTGGAAAATCTGGGGTGCCAAGAATTCCAAAGTCTCCAAATAGATAGAATACACCACCACACATGTAATTCAAATCATTGTTGACGATCTCACCCTTGTTGGAATGTAGCGGGATTATCTCACCTCTCTCTAGTTTGCGAGCTTCGTGAATTTTCAAAATAAAAGGTATGCACCGTACCACCCAGTTCTATTGCACCGGAAGCCCATATGTATTGTTCCGCCCTAAGAGCCTATAAGACTCTAGCCTCATTCTCCCTACACTCCTTTCACGGCGTTGTGGTCATTGCTTCTAATCAGAGTATCGCAATTCCCACCAACTTTACCATCCTTCTGTGTGAGTCCCCTTTTGATTTTAAGTAAGTCTAGGTTAATTGTATTGAGTAGATTTGGCTCTCGCGAACTTTCTAATCATTTTGGTAGGCATCAATAAAAAGATGAGTAATTTGAAATTAGTGTATAGCGCGCCTTGCGGCTATGAAGCCGCTAGTAATTCCTCTTATTGTCGGATAAAAAGGATCTCAATATAGTTTCTAAATCATGAACTCACTGTTGAAAGCTTTGGGTTGATTTTTTAGGTTCAATCTTATATGTTGAGCCTAGAGTTGATTTTTATAGTTAAATAACCAATTTCTCCTTATTTTGTCGGTCAATATATATCAAAAGAAAGTTAAACTCGCTAGTTAATTAAGTTTGGTATACTATAAGCGAATTATGTTTGCAATAGATAGTTTTGCAAAAAAATAAATTATACTAGAGCCAGAACTCGGTTTTTTTTATTTCCTCAGCCAGAGAGAAACTTAATTTAAATTTTAAGACATATGGGTTCCTCTTTTTATGATTATCTATTATTTGTATAACATGAATTTTTTACTTTTTGACAAAGGTAAGTTCTTGATTTGTTGCTTTTAATAGTAGAAGTACCGCACGGTAGGTGAGGCGAGCAATCTTCACAACATTGAAAAAAAACACAGTAGAGTGCTACACACACCTCCATTAACGGTTTCTTGCTATCTGGGATCACAATACACCTGTGAAAAGTAAGCTTTTTCGGGAAAAAGATGCTCCATTTGTCGGTTCACACCGACTGATTTGCGCACAAAAGCAAATAATTCACTGGTGGAAAAAGGGCCTTTGGTCGCGGTTCGCAACTGCCATTAGTCGCGGTTGCGCAACCGCGACCGAACGGGCGCGACTAAAGGCCCCACCCTTTAGTCGCGGTTGCTTAAGAACCGCGACTAAAGGCCCGTCCACGTGGGCGCCAGGCGGCCGTCGGGGCGGAGGACCTTTAGTCGCGGTTCTTCTGGCCAACCGCGACTAAAGGCCGCCGCAGGTTTAGGGTTTTAGCCCCCCCCCTAAACCTGTTTTCTGTTTAATTTGTATTGTTTTATTTCTTTTGTGCTTTATTTTAATTTTGAAGGAGTTTCACATATTCTACGGTACTACATACATGCATATGAATGTACAATTTCAAACAAATTTGAAATTAGAACCAAAAAGAATTCAAGAGGAATATACAATATATATTCAATATCATCGGATGACCATATACAATTTTGAACAAGTTTCCATACATAATTTAATGCATATAAAGTTCTACGTCCTCGTAATGGTGTTCTCCTTTAGGATGGAGGACTTCCCTCCTGAACCATCCAGCTAGTTCCTCTTGAAGTGGTCGGAAGCGAGCTTCTGGACTAAGCATCATCCGGAGGTTATTCCTCTGAGCATTGGTATCACTCGGAACCCGCTCAGAGGTGTATCTCCGGATCATCTCACAGACATAGTATGCACATAGATTGGTCCCCGCTGGCTGAATATCCTCACCATTCTTAGCCTTTGACCTTTTGAATTCTAGCTCTTTTTTGAATTCACCGACCTTTGTATCTACGAACCGTCTCCAAACCCTACGAGGCAAAGAAAATTAAATGAACAAGAGAGTTATTAGTTACTTGATATTAGGAAATGAACGAAATAGGCCGATCGATATAGAGCGCAAATGAATGAAAATAATTACTTCTGCAGCATTCTTCTCATGTCGCCCCAAAGCTTTGGATCCTTATTCAGAGAGTCGTGGACGAGACATTCTGAGGTGTCAACTTTAATTACTAGCAGAATCCAGTGGAACCTGCGGACACGATACATGCACAGTACGTCATGCATAACTCATCGATTAGCCGGCCACATACCATGCATGGAGTAAACAAAAGAGAATGTGCTCAAGACAGAAACACTCACCCAAAATGGTAAGGAAATAGAATATCACTTTTGAGTTCCTGCTTTGTAAGAAACTGCCACAGGTCTGCCTCCATGTCGGCGGGGTGATGCTCCAACACATATCCATTAACGATGTGTGGGTCAATGAACCCAACATCATGGATGTTCCTTACTCTGCATTCCTTAATCTTCATTCTGCATGTATAATAGCGGACACAACAATATAGTTAGGACATATATATAGTGCAGGCAATATGAACGAGATGGGGTAGAAATAAATCACTTACAGAACGTAGCAACTGATGATAGATTTGTCGAGCTCGCGCAGATTGAAAAGCTGGAACAATTCACTCAGATGAATTTGTACATAGTAATGTTTGAAGTGATGCTCATATCTAACTTCCGCATAAATATATTCTTTGGCGTTTTTATTTTTTATGTAACCCTTGTACCATTTCAGCAGACCTTTCATTTGTGGAGGTAGATCCTCTTCCTGCGCAGGCTCGACGAGAGGCCCATTCTTCACATATGTAATTACTACCTCCTTCACTGGCGCCTCATCAAGGCCTAACAGTTCACGAAGAGTAATACCTAAGTTGGCCGCTTGTTCTCTGGCACTCGTTACAGTCAATCCATGTGCTGCCGCAGCTGCTATGATATCGGGGTCATCCGGACCGGCGGCTTTCACTATAAGCGGGGCAATCGATTGTTTACTTTGTTCCCCGAGCTGGGCAACTCGTTTCCCGCTTTTTTTACTTTCTAATTCCGTTTTCTCGGCCTCCTCCAAGGCTTTGTTCTCCTGGTTCTCCGCCCGCTCTTTCTTCTCCTTCAACATGAGTGCCTGCCTACGAAGTTCACGTGCATAGTCGTCAGGCAGATTCTTCGCGGCTTGGGACGGTGTGCTCAAAAATGACTTAGCCCACTTCTTTTGCTCATCAGAAAATACTGGCTTGGGCTCGGGCTCTCTTTTCTTCTTGCAGTCCGCCTTCCATTTCTCATGATCAGCAGCCGCGGCCGCGGCAGTTTCCTCGGCACTACGTTCCCAAGGCCTTGTGGGGAGAGGCTTCAATGATGGCTCCGGTACCTTTGTGGTCTTAGGTACATAAGGGTCCGGGTTAATAATCCAGGACTGCTTCTGCTTCTTTGCCGGAGGTGGATTGGGGGGCGGCGTCTGATCACCCGCCGGACGAGGACTGGGGGGCGGCGTCTGATCACCCGCCGGACGTTGTGGACTGGGGGGCGTCGGCTGACGTGACGGAGGTGTAGGTGAACCGCCACCACCGTAGGGGGGTGGACTTGTTGTCCTTGGCGCCTCGCCTGGAAACTTGATAAACTTCTTTTGCCATAGAATGAAATGGCGCTTGACATCTCCAAGTCTTTTCTCCCCTTCAGGTGTAGCAATGTCAATCTCCAGGTCCTCAAACCCTTGGACTATGTCCTCCACCGTGACACGAGCATAGCCATCTTGAATGGGGTTGTTGTGGTGGAGTGCTCCAGGTAAACATGGTAAAGCACTGCCGATGGCTACCTTCATGGACATGTTCCCGATAGGATAATACAGATGACATTCTTTCATCTCCTTTATATCGTCCACGGGGTAGCGAGGAGGCTCCGGTGCAGTAATTTCGACCACCAGAGGCTCCGGTGCAGTAATTTCGACCACCAGAGGCTCCGGTGCAGTAATTTCGATCGTCGGTGCATCTGCACCAGCCGGTGGGGCCTCCGTGGAAGCCACACTGCTTCTCCGCTGCTGGCTTCTGAGATCCGCTGGATGATCTTCATGCTGCGCCCGAGCTGCATCTCTTTCGGCTACTAGTACACTCACGGTTTTCTTCATCACATCCATTTCCGATGCCAACCGCGCCACAACATCTGCTTCCCGATCCATCTTTCTCTTCCGGCTTCTGTAACCGTACGGGTCATCGTTCTGGGGGAACCCTATTTTCCACGGAATGTGCCCCATGCCTCGTACACGTCCTCCGTGTTCAGGATTCCCGAGGGCTTTTGTCAGCGCGTCGTTCTCTCTGTTGAACTTGATCTTCCCCTCTTGAGCATCCCTCATTGCGTCAATAAGGGCTTGGGTGGGTTTAATTATTTTGCCCCGGTAAACACACTCCCCTGTCTCCGGGTTCAGCGTTCCCCCATGCCCGTACCACCAGCTTTTGGCCCTTGGGTCCCATCCCTCCGTACCTGGACGGATTCCTCGCGCCCTCAGCTCGTTCTCCATCTTCTCCCACCTAGGCTCCCAAAGGCGATACCCTCCTGGCCCCATAATATGATTGTACTCCTTCTTAGCCGCATTTTCCTTATTTTTTTCGATATTTGAATGAACTGCTCCGATTTCTTTTGCTTCACAAATTCTGGCCAATCATGTTTCAGTTTCTCATATTGTCCTTTGAAATCCGGAGTCTTGTTCTGCTTGACAAAGTCATGGGCTAGATTTTGCTTGAATTTCCGGAATGCGTCGGCCATCTTATGAAGAGCGAACTGTTTGACTAGCCTCCTCCTCTCCTTGTTTTCCTCAATCTTGTTACCCTCCTCATCGAATTTGTTGTATTCCGGAGGTAGAACGAAATGTTCCATAAGCTTCTTGAAGCAATCTTTTTTTGTTCTCTTATCGACAAAAGTGAAACCAGCAATTCGTGCCTTCTTTGGCTTATTCCACTCCTGGACGGTGATCGAGACGTTGTCTCTAACAATGGCTCCGCATTGGTTGACAAACTTGGTGGCGTTCTTGCGGGGCTCCAGCGGCCTGCCGGTTGCACTGTCGACAACCTCGATGGTGCATGTTTCTCCTTGTTTCATCGTCTTGGTTGCGCCACGCTTTGACGACGTACTCGATTGTTTCGACGATCCGGCCGAGGGCTAAAATAAGAAAGAGAGTCGCGCGCGTTAGTCCACACATATTTATTCAAATCAGTTAGTTTGTATCACCAGAGGCTCAATGTATATATATATACCTCGGCGCCGGAGGTGGTTGCTACTTCCATTTGAAGATCGTCGTTTATCGACGTTTGTTCGGCATCATCTTGCTGACGGCGCCCTTCATCTTCACCGTCAAGGTTCAGATAAGAAGAGATATCATCTTCTTCTTGTCCGGTCGGCACATATAGAATATCGCCGTTTATGATGCCGAACATATGTGCTTCACCGTCCGGATCATAGTTGTCCATAATCGGGTCAGCTCTATCGTCCGCCATTATGTCAGTCCTGAAAACATGTAGTAAAAACAAATTAATTAAGTGAAGAAGGGGGGCGGTGGCGGTGGCGAAAGGGCGGTGGCAAAAGGAGGGGGCGAGGAAGGGGTGGGAGAGGGTGTCGCGGTAGAGCGCGAGACGGGGCGGCAGACGACGGCGTCACGGAGAGGGAGGCGAGGACAACACACATGTATAACCCTCGCCGCCCCCTCTCGATCCCTAAAAAAAACACCGCGCGCATCGCCGCCCCCTCGCCGTATATACGTTTTTTTGTTAATTATCAAATTTTACGGTTATTTGTTAAGTTATACGTTTTTGTTAATTAAGTTATTTTACGGTTATACGTTTTTTGTTAAGTTATTTTACCGTTTTTGTTAAACTAATTAACTAGTTAAAATTAAAAAGAACAAAAAAAATTCTCTCTCTCTCTCCACGATCTCGATCGCTCTCTGTAGAGCAGCGTTGAGGGCGGCGAGGCCGGCCAGAGGTGGATTGGGGGGCGGCGTTGAGGGCGGCGAGGCCGGCCGGCGGCGTTGAGGGCAGCGAGGCCGGCCGGCGGCGTTCAGGGCGGGCGAGAGGCGGCGCGGTACGGTGGGCGAGGGAGGCCGGCGGGCGGCGTACGAGGGCGAGAGGGGGTGGCGGGCGCCGTACGTGGGCGAGAGGGGGCGGCGGGCGACGGCGGGCGGCGTCGAGGGCGAGGGCGACGGCGGGCGGCGTCGAGGGCGAGGGCGACGGCAGGCGGCGTCGAGGGCGAGGGCGACGGCGGCGGTGTTGAATCGGAGAAGACGAGAAGGGGTTCGGGCCCTTGTATTTATAGCCCCCCCCTTTAGTCGCGGTTGGGGAGGCGACCCGCGACTAAAGGGTACCTTTAGTCGCGGTTGGGGAGGCGACCCGCGACTAAAGGGTAACCTTTAGTCGCGGTTGGCCAGACCAACCGCGACTAAAGGGGTTTTTGGCGGGTTTTTGTGTTCCCGCGCGCAACGACCTTTAGTCGCGGTTGGGCAGGCCAACCGCGACTAAAGGTATTTTCCAAATACTTTTTCTTTTTCAAAATCTTAAAAATACAAATAATATATCAAAAAATTAAAAAAAATAAAACTAATTCAATTCAATATGTTAAAAACACAAATATTATATCAAAAAATTCAGAAAAATAAAACTAATTCAATTCAAAATTCTAAAAATACAAATAATATATAAAAAAATTAAGAAAAATAAAACTAATTCAATTCAAAATGTTAAAAATACAAATAATATATCAAAAAATTAAGAAAAATAAAACTAATTCAATTCAATATGTTAAAAACACAAATATTATATCAAAAAATTCAAAAAAATAAAACTAATTCAATTCAAAATTCTAAAAATACAAATAATATATCAAAAAATTAAGAAAAATAAAACTAATTCAATTCAAAATGTTAAAAATACAAATAATATATCAAAAGATTCAGAAAAATAAAACTAATTCAATTCAATATGTTAAAAACACAAATATTATATCAAAAAATTCAGAAAAATAAAACTAATTCAATTCAAAATTCTAAAAATACAAATAATATATCAAAAAATTAAGAAAAATAAAACTAATTCAATTCAAAATGTTAAAAATACAAATAATATATCAAAAAATTCAGAAAAATAAAACTAATTCAATTCAATATGTTAAAAACACAAATATTATATCAAAAAATTCAGAAAAATAAAACTAATTCAATTCAAAATTCTAAAAATACAAATAATATATCAAAAAATTAAGAAAAATAAAACTAATTCAATTCAAAATGTTAAAAATACAAATAATATATCAAAAAATTCAAAAAAATAAAACTAATTCATCAGTGGTATCTCGAATCATTCGAAAATGGACACCAAACACATCACGGGTAATATAATTCACATGATCCATTCAACAAAGTTTGGTACAATAAATTATTACACATCATTTCTTCCCTTGTGTCCCTGCTTGCTTACGATTGTGCCGTATCCATGGAGCATCCTCATCATTTAACTTAATGCTTGGGTCGGTGTTCACTTTGAAGGGCGGAATTTCAGCAAACATATTATAATCTTCTGACATGTCTGTCTTGTCCTCCACTCCCACGATGTTTCTTTTCCCTGAAAGAACAATGTGGCGCTTTGGATCATCGCATGATGTACTGATCGTTTTCTTATCTTTCCGTTTCCTCGGTTTGCTACTCATGTCCTTCACATAGAAAACCTGAGCGACATCTTTCGCTAGGACGAATGGTTCGTCAAGGTAACCAAGATTGTTGAAATCCACCATTGTCATTCCGTATTGCTGGTCCACCTTTACCCCACCTCCTGTTAGCTTGAACCATTTGCACCGGAACAAAGGGACCTTAAAGGAGGGTCCATAGTCAAGTTCCCATATCTCCTCTATGTAACCATAATATGTGACCTTTTGCCCATTCTCGGTTGCTGCATCAAAGCGGACACCACTGTTTTGGTTGGTGCTCTTTTTATCTTGGGCGATCGTGTAAAATGTATTCCCATTTATCTCGTACCCTTGGAAAGTCGTTATAGTCGAAGATGGTGTCTTGGCCAACATGTACAGCTGATCTACAACATCATTGTCATTCATTAAATGTTTTCTCAACCAACTGCCGAAAGTCTCCATGTGGGCCTTCCTAATCCAGGATTCAGGCTTCCCCGGGTTGTCCGAGCGTAAAATATTCTTGTGTTTCTCAAAGTACGGAGCCACCAAGCTGGAATTGGTCAGTACAGTGTGGTGTGCTTCAGTCAGAGAATGGCCGTCCATACATGTCGTTGATTTCCTTCCGATCGTGCCTTTTCCACTTAGTCTCCCCTCGTGCCGCGATCGAGGAAGACCAATCGGCTTAAGGTCAGGAACAAAGTCAACACAAAACTCAATTACCTCCTCATTTCCATAGCCCTTGGCGATGCTTCCTTCTGGCCTAGCACGGTTACGAACATATTTCTTTAATACTCCCATGAACCTCTCGAAGGGGAACATATTGTGTAGAAATACAGGACCGAGAATGAAAATCTCTTCGACTAGGTGAACCAAGAGGTGCGTCATAATATTGAAGAAGGATGGCGGGAACACCAACTCGAAACTGACAAGACATTGGATCACATCGTTCTGTAACCGTGGTAGATCTTCTGGATTGATTACCTTCTGAGAGATTGCATTGAGGAATGCACATAGCTTCACAATGGCTACTCGAACATTTTCCGGCAGGAGCCCCCTCAAAGCAATCGGAAGCAATTGCGTCATAATCACGTGGCAGTCGTGAGACTTCAGGTTTTGGAACTTTTTCTCCGCCATGTTTATTATTCCCTTTATATTGGACGAGAATCCAGACGGGACCTTCATACTGCTCAGGCATTCAAAAAAGATGACCTTCTCTTCTTTGGTCAGAGCGTAGCTGGCACGACCTTGAAACCATTCCGGATGCCGGTCATCAGGGTCTTTCAAACGTTGCTGGTCCTGCCGTGCTTCCTTTGTATCATTTGTCTTCCCATACACGCCCAAGAAGCTTAGGAGGTTCACGCAAATATTCTTCGTAACGTGCATCACGTCGATTGCAGAGCGGACTTCTAGGACTTTCCAATATTCTAGCTCCCAGAATATAGATTTCTTCTTCCACATGGCTGCGTGCCCGTCAGCTCCCTTCGGAACTGATTGTCCGCCAGGACCCTTTCCAAAGATGACTTTCAAATCCTTGACCATATCAAATACCTCAGCACCAGTGCGTTCCGCAGGCTTCGGCCGGTGATCTGCCTTGCCGTTGTAATGCTTGCCTTTCTTTCTTACTGGATGAATTTTCGGAAGAAATCGACGATGCCCAAGGTACACGTTCTTCTTACAATTTGGCAAATGTACACTTTCAGTCTCATGTAAGCAGTGCGTGCATGCATTGTATCCCTTATTTGACAGTCCCGAAAGGTTACTAAGAGCAGGCCAATCGTTGATGGTTACGAAAAGCAACGCTCGTAGGTTAAATTCCTCTTTTTTGTGCTCATCCCACACACGGACACCAGGTCTGCCCCACAGCTGTAAAAGTTCATCAACTAATGGCCTTAGGTACACATCGATGTCGTTGCCGGGTTGCTTCGGACCTTGGATGAGCACTGGCATCATAATGAACTTCCGCTTCATGCACAACCAAGGAGGAAGGTTGTAGATGCATAGAGTCACGGGCCAGGTGCTATGGCTGGAGCTCTGCTCGCCAAAAGGATTCATGCCATCTGTACTTAGACCAAATCTTATGTTCCTTGCGTCAGCTGCAAAATCTTTGAACTCTCTGTCGATCTTTCTCCATTGCGTTCCATCTGCGGTGTGTCTCAACTCCCCGTCCGACTTACGGTCCTCTTTGTGCCATCGCAACAACTTGGCATGCTCTTTGTTCCTGAACAGACGTTTCAACCGTGGTATTATAGGAGCATACCACATCACCTTGGCGGGAACCCTCTTCCTGGGTTTCCCGCCCTCAACATCGTCACCAGGGTCATCGCCTCTGATCTTATAACGCAATGCAGTGCATACCGGGCATTCATTCAAATTCTCGTATTCACCGCGGTAGAGGATGCAGTCGTTGATGCATGCATGTATCTTCAGAACCTCTAAACCTAGAGGGCAGACAACCTTCTTTGCTTCGTACGTACTGGCGGGCAACTCGTTATTCTTTGGAAACATATTCTTCAACATTTTCAGCAAGTTTTCAAATGCCGAGTCAGCTACACCTGCCTGTGCCTTCCATTTCAGCAAATCCAGTGTGCAGCCCAGCTTTTTCAGACCATCATCGCATCCAGGGTACAACGACTTTCTGTGATCCTCTAACATGCGATCCAAATTCTCCCTCTCCTTTTCAGTTTCGCAGCGTCTCCGTGCATCAGCAATGGTCCGACCAAGATCATCAACGGTCTCATCACGTGCCTCTTCTTCACCTTCACCTTCACCTTCCCCTTCACCTTCCCCTTCACCTTCCCCTTCACCTTCCCCTTCACCTTCAGCATCCTCCATGAAAGTATCACCGAAATGAGCAAGATAGCTTTCATCGATGAAATCATCCCCTTCTTCATCTTCTTCCATTATAACCCCTCTTTCTCCATGCTTGGTCCAACAATTATAGCTTGGCATGAAACCGTGCCGAAGCAGGTGCAGGTGAACTTCTCTTGAGGAAGAGTAACCCTTCTGATTCTTACAGTCAACACATGGACAGATAACAAAACCCTTCTGCTTGTTCGCATTAGCCACTACGAGGAAATCTTTCAAACCCGTAGTGAACTCGCGGGAGAGTCGGTTACCGTACATCCATTGCCGATTCATCTGCATTATTATAATATAAAATATATAATTAACCATCATGCATTTGTTAAAGTAACTAGCTATAAACAATAGAAATTAAACAATGAACAACACACATGCATATTTTATCAATGACACACATGCATGAAAGGTTCAAGTTGCTAACCGCGATCGAGGAGGAACCTCAAGTGTGGCTCCAACACTTCATATCATGTTTGTTTCACGCTGTTGGGCATTTCATCAAACACCTTGTGTGCATAAGAGGAACCAAAAGCAAACCTACACCCCCTTGTGAAGAGAAGTGGCACCAAATGGCTAAGTGAGTGCGCTGAACTGGTATATATAGGGGAGGAGCTTTAGTCGCGGTTGGCCAGGCCAACCGCGACTAAAGGCCTTTGGGCACCTTTAGTCGCGGTTGGCCTGGCCAACCGCGACTAAAGCCCCTCACGTGCACCAGCTGGCCACCGAGCGCCCTGGCCCAAGCCTTTGGTCGCGGTTCGTCTGCCGAACCGCGACTAAAGACTTCATTAGTCGCGGTTCCTACAGTTTCGCGACTAATGGGGCTGGACTGAAGCCTCTTTTTCTACCAGTGGCGTGTGCATGATCGATGTTGATGTTTTGGGAAGATGATTATAAAAGCTCGTTTATTTGAACCATTTTGGAATGTTTCACACCACTTGCTGAGCATGTTTTACAGTATATTGTGTGCAAAAAATGAGTCTAAAATCACATGTTCGAAGTAACAAGGAAACTGGGAAGACATGCTTTGTTTCTAAATGCTCTTATATTTCTTTGTGGTGGAGTAATTTCCAGTGGTATAAAGTCAACACGACATTTTGAAAGTTATGCCTTGTCCATCTTTTTCAAGAACCGGCAACCTAGTATTTTAATTAATATTAGAAGCGAGTATCAATGTAGAGAAGTGGATCCTACAACTGAGTTTACTTGGAAGTCTAGGGCACCGCTACAATGTAGATTCTTCGCTTGGCTGGCTTTGCGTGTTCGGTGCTGGACATCGGACAGACTCACCCGGAGGGGACTGCCTCATCAAGACAAGTGTCCCTTGTGTGCGCAACATGAAGAACCATAAGCCCCCTCCTACTCGAGTGCCCGTTAAAGAGGTTTGGATGAATGTTTGCGGGGCTTTGGGAAAGTCGTATTGGACTCCAGTGATAAATGATACCCCCCAAAGAGAGGTGCATCAGCAAGCAAGATGATGGACATAGCATAAAGGACACCTGGGCCATTGCAATTCTAGTGATCTGGGTCTTGTGGAAACACCGAAATGATATAGTTTTTGAGGGGGCTAGGCCATGGATAACTCATGTAGCAGTGGTCATAGAAAGAGAGGGGAGAGTCTAGAGGCAAGCAAGGCTACTAAAAGGAGAGTTTGATCCTTTGTTCCGTAAGGTCGCACTGCGGGCGAATGAGAGAGGTTGGAATAGACTTAGAGGTGGTTGTTTGTGCTTTGCACGTAACTGTTAGCTTCACATTGTGGACATGTGTCTTTCCCACTTCCTTCTTTAATATATGATACGTACGCTCGTGCGTATTGGAGAAAAAAAGAGTATCAATTACAGGAGTTACTACCGAGGTGTGCACAAGTCACCCGCCTATAACTGAACGTGTTCTAGTTCCCATGATTATATGTCGTTTGTCCCGCCTTGTGTGCCGCCACTTCCCAAAGATGGAATTCTAGACATTATATATATAATTTAAATTTAGCATTGTCATTTTTGGCTGTGAGTGCCCAGATGGAAATATGGGAGCTGACCTTACCACCCAGTATTTTATTACCTCGAAAACCCGTATGTGCTATTGCACCCTAAGAGTCCATAAGACAAAGCCTAGCTCTTCCTACCCTCGGTCTTCTTCTTTCTGTTTTGTACCGCTTTGTTAGCATGTTTAATATATATAAAGCATATTCAGTGGGTATAAGTAAACGAAAAAGATATACTCTACCATATAGATATACTCTAGTGGTAAGGTCATGTTTCATCCTAGCATATTTTTGAACCCACACAGATTATAATTTGTAGAATTTCAGCATTTGTTTGGCTTACAAAGCTTTGTTTTTCAATCGTGAGTTCACACGGGCGGATGAGGAATGTTGGAACTCGTGGACGCCTTTGGAGGTGAAAATATTCATTTTGGCTTGTGTTGCACAACCGTCTCTGGACAGCGGATCGCCTAGCCCGTCTCCTGTTGCCGCATCTAGATCGCCGCAGCTTTGCAACGGTCTCCGAAAGATGTGGAGCAGATGTTGTTTTGGTGCACCTACTCTCGACAGGTATGGGTGGCTATCCTCATATCTCTGTAGCTGGTTAGGTTCACTCCAATCGACAATGCTTCGCAAATAGTGTCCTTTGCTTTCCTAGGCGATGCACGTCGGAAGGATTTGAACACGGTAGTTAGACGAATCCTGGCGGTGCTACAATCCTGGAGGATGGCAAGAGGGTACAGAGTGAGTGGTGAGTGATAAGTTTCCTTTTATCGCGGTGCTAAGGGGCCGCATTCTGTTGCCTAGTTTGTACATGAACATGGTTTTCTTCTCATTCTTAATGCAAAAAAGCACGCAATTCTTTTGCGTGGTCTTGTTAATTTTTTTCACAAGGTACTTTTTTACAGAAGGTTATGAGACATCTCCCATCATCGACATTGTAGTCACTACTTTTTAATCAAACTATCGCCATTCCCGGCTACTTCTCTCCCTTTGTTTTCAGGTAAGTGCAGGTTAACGGAATGCAGTATATCTTAGTCCTGATCATCTTGGTAGTCGTTAATACAGGGATACATTATGCAATTTATGAACAACCTTTGCCCCTTGTGGCTATGAAGGCGCTATTAGTTCCCGTTGTTGTCCGATAAAAAGAATCTTGGGTATAGTTTCTAGATCAAAAACTCCACGTTGAATGCTCTGGATGATCTTTTAGTTCGCATTCCTGTGTTGCAAGCTTAAAGTTGCTTCTTATAGTTGAATAATAACTTTTCCACATTTTCTAGTCAAAAAGGGTGAGGGTTGAAAGTTGAACTCACTAGCTTAGCTTAGCTATACTAGAGCCGAATCAGATTACATAAATTGTTTTCTCTTTCTTACACTATAGCCAGAACACAAGTTTACATATTAGTACTACTTATTTCTTGTGCCAAAGAGAAACTTAACTGAAATTTGGAAACATATACTTTGTATTCCTTTATTTTTTTATTTTTTATATGCACTAGCTAGTTTAGTAACGTATTGGTTTGTTGCCTTCAACATTAATGATACACACACTGACGATTTCTTGCTGTTTTGGATCCACCTGTGAGAAAGAAGCTTTGGGAGGAAAAGATGCCCCCATTTTCCGTTCAAACCAGCTGGCTTGCACACACAAACAAAATTTTTTTTTGAAACAAGGCAAAAGACTTGCCATTTTCATTGATTAAGTAGAAAGAGAATTGCCCGGTTAATTGACGGAAAACCGGGCTAAAACCTATACAATCCAGCCCACAAAATGGGCACCACCGGCCAACCTGGCCACCGTCGTGGAACACAGAGCTGCAGAACAGCTGCACAAGCCACAACGGCACATGCCAAACAGATGGCCACACGCACAAACAACCGACAACTCCGACTTTGACGACGAGCATTGCGAGGGAAATATGCAGGATTTGCGCCGACCATGCCCACCGCAAACGACCACCGAGCGCTTGTCATCGTCGCCACCTGGACTCGCTCCACCGCAGCTCCGACTTCAAAACAACCAGGCAACCAACAGAAGAGCACCTCGGACACGCCGGGAAGATCCGACTACCAAAGCCCAAGATGCGACCCAAGCTCCTCTCGACGCCATCATTGTTGCCAAATAGAAGTCAGTGCCCCGAAAACAGCCTCCTCAGCAAACCACGCGGCGAAGATGCCGCCAACCACCACGGCGAAGATGCCGTCAACCACCGGTCTCCAGTTGTAGCCGGCTCCGAGACGATACCCCAAGGAGGAAGAAGACGTGAAGGCGCCTTCATCGCCTGACCCTGTGGATCTGAGGTTTCCCTCCGGAGCCAAGGCCGCGGGAAGAGGGGAGAGGCAACACACTGCAGCGACGCGTCCAAGAAAAATTACGGCGCCCGCGGGCGTCGCCGCTGCCGCATCCGGCAAAGGCCGGAGATAGGATTTCTCCCGGTGAAGCTCAACCACCAACTTCCCGAATCGGCCGGCCACAAACCGCCGCCCAATTGAAACTTCTGCGGTATACTCTTCAGCTAGGAGCACAAGTCTCTCGTGGCAGTACGTTTGCAGCTAGGTCAACTTCTGAGATTTTTCTTCTACAGTAGCGTACAAGCCTCGTGGCTGTACGTTTCCATAGCGTGGTCAGTCTCGCACAGCCACACACTATTGATGCTCGGTACACAGTAGGATGTAAACCGGTCCTATTTAAGTCTAACAGTTCATTAGTCTTTTTTGGGAAAAATGAACAATCGACCTAATACCCACCTCCATTGGAGTAGAATTTAGGGCCGCCTCGACGGTTTCTTGCTATTTGGGACCACAGTAACACTTGCGAAAATGAATATTTCCAAGAACAAGGTGCCCAATTTTCCGGTTCAACCTGAGTTGCTTGCACACACAAATAGACAGTTGAATATTCCGCCGGTAAACTCTTGGATTTTTCCTCCATGAGTACAAGTCTTGTGGCTGTACGTTTCGACGGCTCGGTGAGAGTCTCCCAGAGCCATCCATATACGTTCAGTCGTCAAACCGGCAAAAGATCGCCATGGTAATACCACCGGCCAGTACTGGACAGTGACCAGTGGTTGAATCCCGCGTGTATTACATGCACTGTGTGGATTCGTGCCAGGAACTGCCCTGGACGCTGGAGTCAGCGCGGCGCTGCTGATGCCGGCTTGCCGTTGCAGGTAACTGAAAGTGGCCTTTTCCCCCTTGCTTTCCTGCTGAAGAGTGAAGATGCTGCTGCTGCTGCTGCTGCTGAATCGTCGGATGGACGGATGGGTCGACCAACCCTCCCCGAGAGGGACCCCGTGGCTGGCTGGCGTCGGCGTCGGCGGCGGTTAGGAAGACGACGCTATTGTAGGTACGGTGAAAGACGGAGGAGGAGGAATGCTGACTGAATGCTCTGCTGGGTCGTCGTCATGGAGGTAGCGAGTGGTTAGCTAGCTGACGGGCTGATTGACAGTGCCAGGAAGAGGAATAAGGGCAAACATATAGATGCGTGCTAGACAGACAAACACTTTATTAAGGATAGCAAGTTTAGAGCATCTCCAACAGCCGCGTTAAATTAGCGCCGCGCCGCAAATTAGTCCATTTTAGCATGCGCGCAACGCGGCGGATCGCTCCAGCGGACGCGCAAAAACGGCGCGCGCGCTATAACGAGTTGGGCGCGCTGTCGGAAACACTGTCCCGCGCGGTGTAATTCGGGCGCCCGCTACAGCGCGCGGCACACTCGAGCTCTAGCGCCCGCACTTCCTCTCCCACTTCCACCCCCATCCGGCCGCGCCGCCGCCGTCGCCCGCGCCCCCCGGCGACCGTTCAGGCGCTTCCCCAGCCTATCCCCGCGCCGCCGCGCTTCCACCCCATCCCCTCCTAGTCCCGCCGGCGCTCGCGCGCCTCCGTCTTTCGAGGAACAGCGCCCGAGCGCTCGCTGCCGCGCCGCGCCCGCAAGGTGTTTGACAAAACGCCTATAAGGTATGTATTGCTCAAACTTCATGAATTTTGGTGCATGTTTTGAATTGAAGTTTTTATAGTATAGTATTGAACATTGTAGATGAGTTCGTCGTATGATTCTTTCGAAGAAGAATTTGATATGGAAGAGGAGGAGGATCTTGCAATGATCCTAGCTATGCATATCAATAAAAAACCGAAGCACGGTGGTTCGGTTATGGGTCGGGAGAAAATTTGGAGAGATAGGATTGATGCCCATAACAGATTGATGAAGAACTATTTCGTGGAGAATCCTACATACCCGGAGTCGTACTTTCGTCGCCGGTTTAGGATGAGCACCGACTTGTTTAGGCGCATTGCAGAGAAACTAGCGAGCCATGACCGGTTTTTCCAGCAAAGGAGGACTGCCGCCGGAGAGCTCGGGCATAGCACCTTTCTGAAGGTGACAGCCGCTTTGCGTATGTTGGCATACGGTATCCCGGTTGATCTAGTTGATGATCACTTGGCTATGGGTGAGAGCCAAGCCATCATGTGTGTCAAGCGCTTTGCAGTGGGAATTGTGCAAGTGTTTGGCGAGGAGTATTTGAGATCTCCCACTGCTGAAGACGCCGCAAGGCTATTGGCGATGAACAAAGCGCGCGGCTTTCCTGGCATGCTTGGCTCAATAGATTGCATGCATTGGAGTTGGAAGAATTGTCCAAAGACGTGGCATGTGCAATTCCACGGCCAAAAAAAAAGGTTCCACTATAATCCTTGAAGCGGTGGCCGATCAAGAGACTTGGATTTGGCATGCATTCTTTGGAATGCCTGGATTTTTGAATGACATCAATGTTGTCAACTGGTCACCACTGATGAATAAGATTGCAAACGGTGAGTTGCCACCTGTGCAGTTTGTAGCAAATGGCCGTACGTACAACTATGGCTATTATCTAGCGGATGACATCTATCCAAAGTGGCAAACCTTCGTGAAGCCGTTGAAAAAGCCGAAAGGTAAGAAAAATCTTGATTTCCACAATGCTCAGGCGGCGGCTAGAAAAGATGTGGAGAGAGCATTTGGGATTTTGCAAGCCCAATTTGTTATTGTGAGAGGACTGGCTAGATTTTGGGATCAAAAAATGCTTTGGTACATCATGCACGCTTGTGTGATCATGCACAATATGATCATCGAGAATGAGCGTGGCCAGGATTTAGACTACTCACAGTATGAGCTCTTGGGACATCCCGTGCGAGTGCGACGGAGGGCTGAAAGGGTAGCCCGTTTTATTGCCTCCTATCATGCCATTCGGCGTCCCGCAACGCACAATGAACTTCAGAATGATCTGATTGAAGAGTGGTGGGCATGACATGGACGACAAAGAGTATGATGATTTCTGCATTCGACATTATATTGTTCATGAACTATTTGTTGTGTTTATTGCATTATTTGTTGTACTGAACGATAAACTATTTGTTTGAGTTGTAGTGATAACGAAATTGAACTATTTATTGTTGATTTATTTTGTTTGTTTGATCATTTTTGCTTCTCTTCTTTGAAATGTATATGTGGTTTGTACGGCGCGCGCGCTGTATTTTTACGCTCTGCTGGAGCGGCACGCGCGCGCTGCATTATAGCGCGGTTGCTGGAGCCAGCGCTGGCGGCCGCGCTAAACCAGCCGAGGCACGCGCGGCAAACAGGTTTTTTGCGTGCGGTAAACAGGTTTTTTGCGCGCGGCGCTTAACGCGGCTGTTGAGATGCTCTTAAGCCTTGCTTTCTTTGCGGTTCTTCCTTGAGGTAGCCAGTTATAGGTGTGTTTTTAGATAGCTTAACGGTTAGCCCAATTCCAATGCATGATCCGGACATCCGTTTTATCCGTATTTTGTCCGTTTGAATAGGAAAATGAGACGGTGGCCAGCCATATTACTGTTTGCAACGACTGTGCATCCAACGTGCAGACGCATCTGGTCCGCCACGGTCGGCTGGTACCAGTATGTACACATTTTTTTGGCACTAACATACATTTCTTCTATTTCATAAATGACATTTTGATACATTGGAGCACAATCATCAATTCTTTGCTATGATAGTAAGACCAAAGAAAACAAGTACTCCCTCCGTCTGAAAATACTTGTCATCAAAATGGATAAAAGGTGATGTATCTTGAACTAAAATATATCTAGATACATCCTCTTTTATCCATTTTGATGACAAATATTTTCGGACGGAGGGAGTACCACAATTAGACATTTTAAAAATATCCAATTTCCATAACTGCTCTCACTAGTTGGATTAATATCATCTCTATGTCTTCATTGTTAATCTGCGGCTGATCGAGCTTACACACTTCTTTTCTTTTCGGTTCTAAAGAAGTAGACGTTGCTTCGCATCTAATCTTATCTCTAACATCTATTGTAGCAACGAGTGCAGGGCAACTATTAATTTTCGTGCTATGAATAGATCGATGTATTCTTCTTTCACGTGAAATTTGACTGACCCAAGTTCAAAATTCATGCGTCTTACAAGTAACTAAACTATTCTAGAAATTAAAGTCACACCTATATAATTCGAGGAGAAGCTATCGCAACAATGACATCAAGACTTGGTTATCAAGTCTACTCCATGGCCATGATTACACACGTCTTCTTCGCTCGAAAAAAAAAGATTACCACGCGCCTTCTCTTCATCATATGCTAAATTGATGTAGTAAGCCAGCGGTAAGCTTGCAATTAACCTGAAGTCTTTTTGTTTCCTCCCCTAGCCCTAGGTGGGTAGGGAAAACTCTCCCCTTCAAGTTTCACCGACGAGCCAGTGGATTCACCTCCCCTCTGCCTACCGCTTCGGGGCAGGTGGCAGGAGGGGGAATCCCGATGACTCTGCTTGATTAGTAGTTTAGGTTAGTGTTTTACTCCTCGCAGGTGCGGTGCTCAGATGGACGGTGGCACTTTTTCTTTGAGTTTAACTTTTGGGCTCTGGTCCTCCTCAAGTTTGTCCATCTGTGCATAGTCAAAGCTGCTTCGGCATAGATTTCTGCAGTCTTCTTGGGGCGGGGAGGTTAGAGTTTCTTGTCATGAGGCGAGATTTAGTGCTGGATGCTTCAGATCTATGCAAAGGTTCATTGTCGATGACTGCGGCTCCAAGGCGCTGGTCCTTACAGCATCTACAGCCGAATGTGGCCCATCAAACACCCGTGACGCGCCTGTGGACAGTGACCGGGCATGCCTCAAATTTCACGAGTTGCATCCTGACATCTTATATTAGATTCTTAAATCCATACAAGGACATGCAAACGAAATAAATATATGGACTAGTTGATCACCTAGCTACTCGTTGTCGGAGATGTCGATGATCTTCGTGCCCGGCTCCTGCAGCATGGGCGGTAGCTGGAGCTTTGGCTCCTCCGGCCTCCTCCTCCTCTATCTCCGCGTCGAGTTCAGTGAAGAGCGCGTCGGACGCCGCCTGCTCCCACCAGAGGAACACCCGGTTGGCCTCCACATAGGCCTCATCATGGATGGACTCCAGGATGGCCCGTTGCTCCGCTATCTCCCCCGATTGAGCGACGGCGAACTCCGCCTCCTAATCCATGTTGAAGCCTGACAGCTCCTTCTCCGTCAGCTCCGGCTCCGGCTGCTCCGCCTCCTACACCTCCATCGGAGCTAGCTCCTCTTCCTACTCTTCCCCGGCCGCTCCTCCTCCTCCGGCAAGTCTAGAAGCAACCCGGCAGCGATGCGGGCGGCGCGCGTGGCTTGTCTCGCCTGGATCTCGTAGCGGCGCTCTGGCGTGAGTATTGCGTAGTAGGTGATCTTCCTCCAGACCATGGAGGGGCGCCAGAGAGGGAGAGCGAGGATGTGGATGGGCTCGGACTGGCGACGCTGAGAGGGGGGAGGTGGATGGGCTAGACTTGCGGGACGCCGACCGGGTTAAATAGGCGGATTTGGTGTTGGGCGGCTAGCCAGAGCGGCGTTGCGCCGCGTTCACACCGCGTCGACGGAGGAGGCGTCCGTTAGACCACCGAGTTTCCGGGCGAGCCGCATGGGACCCCTTCGTTAGTTCTACATGGCGGACGGGCCCGGACGTCCTCATATCCACCTCATATTTGGGCTAGATATGAGGGGTGCTGGTCAGCTTGGGCGTTTGAGTCCCCTTTGAGGGGGCCGTCTGGGTCGAAAATTCGTGACCGGGCAGGCCGCCCTGGCGTATGAGGCGGGTTTGAGGCGTCCGACTGTAGATACTCTTAAGGGCACATGCACGAAAATTTCCTGGTTGTCGTCGATAATGTCAAGCCGGCTCCGGTAGGGGAGTGCCAACAGCAACGCGTCGGCGGCTCGTTTTGGCAGTAGTAGTTGTTGTTCGGTGGTCTCAGAATCTCGATGTAATTTTTATTATGTTTAAGATAATTTGTACTTCTAGTGATTTTTTTAAATAAATCCCATTCTTCACAAAAAAATATCCAACGGTAAGCTTGACGAGGCGGCCTGACATCGTCTCAGACCACCCGCCACGACTGTTCCAATCACCCTGCCATGGGCATCAGAGCCATTCCTTTCGTGATCTTTGTCTAGTGTATCAGCTTATGCCTAGTTTGTTTTTGGGACGACGGCTGTCTTTGCGAGCCGTCGGATGCCCTAGCTCCTGGTTGTAGGATCACTAGAATCAGAATGGCATGCCAATACATAGCCGTCCATGGATGCTTGTGAGTTACATGTAATAAGTGCACCTAAGTTTGCTTTAACAAGTTGTTTCAACCCACCCACCGCTCCCACCCCTCCGCCGGCGGCCCCAGGCCGGCGGCGAGGCCATTCTGCGGCCACGCGGTAGCAGGATACACCGGCCTCCTCGGACCGTGTCGCCGCTACTCTGCGGCGGCCGCCACCGGTCAAACCCATCATGGCCTCGCCCAGTCCATCCCGTCCCGGCCCCGCGGAGCACCTCTGCTTTTCTGGAGACGAATCCGACCAGGCGACGCCCCCATCCCGTGCTTCCTACGCGGATGCAATCCGCGTTGGCACCATCAATGCGCATCCATGCTCTGTGGCGCAATCAAATCACTTGGAGCCAGATCGGGTGGGTGGAGCAATTCAAGTCCTCGAGCGGCCAAGGTTGAAATCCATTGTGGTGGCCAGAGATTCCGGCACGCCTACCATCCCGCCTGCCGCGGGCCTTTCATCGGAATGGCAGGTGGTGCGGAACAGGCGGCAAGCACGGAACCCAGACCATCCCAACCAAGCGGGGCGTAGCAATGGCGCTCAGCGCCCAACCACCGCCATCAATAGCCTTACTGGCACAAGAAGGACCTTCAAGGCCGCTGTTTCCGTTGCCTATCACCATACCACCGAGTCGCCCGCTGCAAGAACCAGGTTCGCTGCATCCATTGCCTAGTGCTGGGTCACTGCGCCCGTGCTTGCCCCTCCCGCCACCTCCCACGCGTCCTGCTCTCCACCCTCGACGACCCACCACCGCCGCGTCAGGCACCACCGCCGCGCCAGGCGCCGCCGGTGCAGTCGAGACTCATTTTCCCGCCAGACCATCCCGTTGCCACCAGAGCCCCTGTGCACTCCCGCATCACCCTCCCACAAGCCAACGAGGACCATCCCCCCCAAGTAGCGCTGCAGCGGCATCCGCCATCACCGCCGCCGCCACCGCCACCGCTCATGGCCGCCTACGACAACGACAACCAGGCCGCGATGGGGGGGGGGGGCTCGCCGAGCGCGAAAGACCAGGTGCCTGCTAGACGTCGACCAAGACATGCTGGATGAAGAGGCAAGGCTGCGGGAATCAGCGCTGGTGTTCGTGGTTGCTGGCACGCGGCCGACGCTCTGCCCGGCAAATGTTGCTGAAGCCCTGACGGCCGACTTTCCCCGACCTACCCGCCGGCGCCTTCCAGGTGTCACTCATGCCGATGCCTGGAACATTCTTCGTCCGTTTCTCGCATCGCCAGTGGTTTGACCTGGTGGTGACGGCGCCATTCATACACTTCAGAGGCACGCCGTTGCTCAGTAGGCGGTGGAACAGGTTCACCTTCGCCACCTCTCACCCCTGCCGCTACAGCGTCCGCCTCTTCATCGAGGGCGTGCCAAAGGAAAACTGGTGTGTCGAAGCCGTTCAATCCATGCTCCCGGAGTGCTTGATCTACCAGGTCGCGGCGGAGACCCATGAGAAGACGGACATGTCCTACTTCGTCGTCCGAGCCTGGGTCGAGGACCCTGGCCTAGTCCCCACCGAATCCATCTTCGTTCTGCGCGACAAGAGAGCCTGCACCGACCCACACTCTCATGGGTCCATGCCCCCCGGCATGGGACGCGATGGAGATGGACCGGCGAGCTGCGACTGCATCGAGCTGGTGCCACGGGTGCTGCACAAACCGGCAATTGTGCATGTCGACGCAGTCGCCTTCTACCCCCCTGCTCCGGATGGCGACCGATGGACGGGGCCAAACGCCGACGACGACACCCACGGCGAAGACCCGCAGCCTGAGGAACTCCCCCGTTCATGGGCGCATGCCGTCCCCGACGACCGCTACCGCGGCCATCCAGACTCATCCCTCTCGCTGTCCGCTCGCCGACGCCGTCGCGGCGCTGACCGCACCTACTCCGGGCGCTACCATCGAGTACCTGGCACGCCACAACCACCCAGGCTCGTGCGCTGCCCAGTGCGGGCGGGCACGCCGACACCGCAAGCAGAGGGCGCCACACAAGACGTAACGGTGCAGCACGCGGGACGGGCGATGGGAGAGGCGCATGTTGATGGCGACGGCGACGCCGTTCCGCCAGCCAACGACGCGGCGCTGCCTGCGGTGGGCCACGCCACGGACATGCTGCCCTGTGGAGAGGCTGCAGCGCACCTGGTGGGCCATGCAGACACGCTGAGCGCCCTGCTGGCAGACAAGAGTTTGGGGCCGGCGTCGACCCCCATGTCGCTGCTGCAACAGCACGCTGACCAGGCTGAGGTCCACCGTGCCAGCCACCAGGTGGCAGAAGGACAGAGCATGCAGTCGCCCACTTCCTCTCCGCTGATGACTGGAGCCATCACGGCGCCCGACATGCCGGATCCCAGGCTGCCGCATGCCACATCTGGAGACCACGCGCAGGAGGACACATGCATGCATGCAGGGGAGGGGCGCGCCTTGCCAAGAGAAGACCACCAGCCTGCAGGGGGGCAGAGCAACACCCCCATGCAGGCCAATGACGGGTTGGGCCCGCAGTTGGGTCTCGGGGAGGAAATACGCAGGAACGAGAACAACAACGCATCGGCTGTAGCGCTGCAGACGGAGCCCACGCTCCATAGCACAGACCCACCCGTGCCCCTCACGCCTGGGTCAAACACTGCAGGATTTTTCAACAGCATCCGCGCGCCGATCGCCCCGCCGCTGCTACCGACGCCTACCACCGCCAACAAGAACAAGAGGAGTAACACCAGAACCCCAGGAACGGCGACGAGGAGGAGCAACAGGCTGCAGGGGAAGAAGAAGCTCCTTGCAGGTGAGAAGAGCTCCATCATGCGTCAGGCGAGACGCCTCGTCATGTCCAAGAGAGGCCTAGCCATCCCAGACCAAGGGGAAGCCGAGGAAGAGCGTTTGGAACAGTATGCCAGGGCTTTTGATGAGCCACTCTCCCCTGAGCAAATAAGCGCGCTCTCGGCTCTTGCAAAGACAGGGAAGAAACTGAAGCCGGCGGCGAAGGCACATGCCTGAACCAAGCAGGCTAGCTAATTGTCGATTCAGTTATCCCCATGGAAGCAAACATACTAGTGTGGAATGTAAGGGGGTTAAACAACCCGGCACGGAGAACGGTGGTGCGCAAGCTAGTGGGACAGCATAATGTATCCTTGTTATGTATGCAAGAATCAAAATTAGCAGTGGTGGATCTAGGGATTGTGAGAGAATGCGGGGGTGCAGAATTCAATTCCTTCGCGTATACCCCAGCAAGCGGCACAAGGGGAGGCATCATTGTGGCTTGGAAGGATGAGCAATTCCAACTACCTAATGTAATGATAAGGGACCAATTCATTGCTGTGCACGGAACTACAAGATCAGGAGATACCTTTGGTCTGCTGACGGCTTATGGCCCTCAAGAGTTTGCAGCAAAGATCGAGTTTTTGGCAGAGATGAAAGACACAGTCATCAATTTCTTCCCGGCCGGCACCCCTGTCTTCTTAGGTGGAGATTTCAATCTAATAATGCAAGCTGCGGACAAGAACAATGCAAACGTCGACCGCCGATGTATGTCTGCCTTCCAAAACTTCATCAACGAGTTGCAGCTGAAAGAGCTATACCTACATGGTCGACGTTACACATGGTCCAACGAGCAGAGGCGAGCAACGATGGTTAAATTGGATCGAATCTTGTACAACGAGGAGTGGGACATGGCATTCCCAGGGTGTTTGCTGCAAGCCCTCTCCACAGAGATGTCGGATCATTGTCCACTGCTCCTTTCGTGCGATGCCGGCTTCCAACCGAACAAAAGATTCAGATTTGAGAACAGATGGGTCTAGATGGAAGGATTCATGGAGGAGGTGCAGAAGGCATGGCATGGAACCTGCCCTCGTGGAAAGCCGATTGCTGTCTTCAACAGGAAGATGAAGGCTACTGCCAAGGCACTAGCAAAATGGAGCGCCCAACTCTGCAACAACATAGCACTCAAAACAGCTATCACAAGTGAACTGATCATGAGACTGGACACGGCCATGGATCGGCGCCAACTCTCAGAGGCTGAACATGAATTTCAGAATGCATTGAAGATGCAAAGGTTAGGTTTGGCGGCAATGGAGAGGTCGCTCTGGAGGCAGAGATCCAGAGTTCTAAGGATAAAAGAAGATGATGCAGGCACCCGGTTCTTTCGCGCCAAAGCATCCGCAAGGTGCCGAAGAAACTACATCCACAGGATTGTTCAGGGAGACATCATACACACTGACCAAGAAGCGAAGATGGATGCTATCCATAGCTATTTTGAGGAGTTTCTGGGAACAAGGATGCCAAGGAATCACACCATCGACCTTTCTGCGATAGGCATTGAGAGCTCTGATCTAGCAGACTTGGAGACCCCCTTCACTGACGAGGAAGTGCTAGCCGTAGTAAAGGACGTTAATGGAGACAAAGCCCCGGGGCCAGATGGATTCACAGGACTATTCTATCAGCAATGTTGGCACATCATCAAACCTGAGCTAATGGCAGCGATCAGGGCAGTCGAACAATTAGATGCCGCACAACTCCGCCCCTTAAATACTGCAACGATGATTCTGCTCCCAAAGCGAGAAGATGCTGCTGGACCAAGGGATTTCAGACCAATATGCCTCGTTGATAGTTTCACCAAGCTTTTTGCGAAGATTTTGGCCAGCCGCTTGCGTTGCAGGATGGACGCACTTGTCAGACCTTGCCAAAACGCATTCATTAAGGGCAGAAATATACATGATAATTACATCTATGTCAGAGGGATTGCAAGGGCGCTACAACAAGCAAAGACCCCAGCCATGATGATCAAGCTTGACATCGAAAAAGCATTTGATACGGTGTCATGGGAATTCTTGCTGGAAGTTTTGCAGGCGAAGGGGTTCGGCAGGAAATGGTTGAATTGGATTTCAAATCTGCTTGCCACTCAATCCACTCGGGTGCTCATCAATGGGCAACTTTCCGAGCCAATTATTCATAGAAGAGGTTTGCGCCAAGGCGACCCATTATCACCGCTCCTCTTCGTCATCGTCCTGGACTGCATGGCAACAATGTTCGCCAAATCATCTCAAGTAGGGATTCTAAAGCCCATTGGCAACCAGAGATTGGCCTACAGAACATCCCTATACGCCGACGATGCAATTATATTCATAAACCCAGACATCCAAGAGATGAAGGCTGTTCAGGATATGCTAGACGCCTTTGGTACAGCTTCAGGATTGCGTACAAACTATGGAAAGAGCTCATTAACACCTATCTGCTGCGGAGGGATAGATATGGAAGCAATTGCCGGGGAGCTGGGCTGCCCGATCAAGCACTTTCCTTGCACATACCTGGGCATGCCTCTCTCTGACTGCAGGATCACTAGAGCTGACTGGCAACCGGCGCTGGACAAGGTCTACGGCAAGATGAAGGGATGGAAATTAGCTCACTTCTCCATGGACGCCCGGCTGAGCCTAGTGCAACAGGTCCTCTCGGCCATGCTTGTCTTCCAAATGATCGCCATCGACCCTCCGGTCTGGCTACGTAAAGCTATTGATAAGGTCCGAAGAGGATTCCTTTGGGAGAGCAAAGAGGTCGCCTCGGGCGGGAAATGTTTGGTAAACTGGAGGGCCGTATGCAGACCGCGAGAGCTCGGAGGGCTCGGCATCACCAATATTGAGGCACAGAGCACAGCGCTTAGAATGAGATGGCTTTGGCAAACATGGACCGAACCTGAAAAGCCATGGCTGGGCTTGCCATTGCCCACGGATGAGCGTGTAAGGGCACTCTTCAATGCATCAGTGAAATTCCATCCTGGAAACGGCAAGAAGATAAGCTTTTGGACGGAACCTTGGCTCCTAAGTGCAAGTCTGAACATTTGCCTCCCCGAACTCTACAAACACTGCACAAGAAAGAAGCTCACGGTGGCAGAAGCAATCGGCGATGCAAGATGGACAAGACATATCAAAGCAAACCCCTCAGGCCAGGCCATCCAGGAGTTCACCACACTCTGGGTGCAACTGCAACATGTGCTGCTGACTGACGAGCCGGACTGGGTGGAATGGAAATGGACGGCTGATGGACGATTCACGTCGGCATCAGCGTATGCGATTCAATTCGAGGGATCGACACGGACTGAATTCAAACAGATCATCTGGAAGGCCGACGCACCCATGAAGTGCAAAATATTCTCCTGGCTGGCGGTGCTAAATCGATGCCTCACCGCCGACAACCTGGCCAAACGAGGATGGCCACATAATGCATCATGCAGTCTCTGCCAGAGGACGCCGGAGAGCGTATTTCACCTGCTCGCCTCATGCTCCTTCACCATGGAGCTTTGGCAGAGGGTGCTAAGCCGGTGCGGTCTACCGGCGACGCTGGCACCATCCGCAACCGCGGCAAATCTTCTAGAATGGTGGGATCAAAGCCGGTCCAGGGTGCCGAGGGACCATAGACGTGGATGGAGCTCGCTGGTGCAGTTGGTCTGGTGGACGGCATGGAAAGAGCGAAATGCGCGGATCTTTGATAACAAGTTCTCGACGGGGATGCAGGTCTTCCACCGCATGATTGAAGACATCGACACTTGGACGATAGCCGGCCGTAACAAGATCAACAACCTGCTGTATAGACCTCTAGAACCAGACTAGACATTAGGATACGGTATGCGGTGATGCACATTTCGTGCAAATTTTGTAACTAACAGACGTTGTCTTCCCTCTCTCATATTCAATGAAAAGCTGCACAGCAGCATTTTCGTCAAAAAAAAAAATGCTTGTGAGTTACTAAAAAGACTACTACTCCTCTCTCAGTTGATCTCTTTCATCGCCGGCTGTGCCGAAGCAGGAGGGGCCGGGAGGATTCCCTTCTCCTGGAAGCTGACCACGGTGTCGTAGAGGCACTGCGCCACCGGCGTGAACTCGAGGCCCAGCTCACGGAGCCGCTTGTTCGACATCTTGTACGGCTGCTTCCTCGGGTTCACCGAGTCAGAGCACCTGCGATTCATACAATAAATTAATATTACAACACCGATTGCTTAGGCATTATCCATGACTAACTTTGGTGACCGTCCATGTCAAAATTCTTCAGATTTCAACGCGTGTGTTGACATGGCTGGAAGAAAGACAGGGACGGGCGTAGCAAAGCTATGTCGTCGCTGCAATGGCCGATTAGCACTACTGACCTGCTGGGGATGGGGTACTCGGGGAAGAACTTGCGGAGGATGGTGACGACGTCCTCCCGGTGGAGCACCGCGCCGTCGGCGACGCAGAGGTAGCGCCCGGCGGCGGCGGGGGCCTCAAAGACGAGGACGTGCGCGGCGGCGGTGTCGTGGACGTGCACGTACGCCTGCACGGCGTTGGCGTACGTCTTAGCGGAGCCGTCCAGGTACTTGAGCACGTGCGTGAGGCTGGCGTTCACCGCCGGTTGTAGCGCCGGACCCTGCACCAGCACCGGGTTCACCACCACCAGGTCCACCCCGCGCGCTGCCGCCGCCTCCCACGCCTCCCGCTCCGCCACCGTCTTCCCGTAGCAATACCAGTTCTGACATACGCACAGAAAAAGGGTTTTAGCAACGAGCCGGGGGCGACCATGGCGGGCCGGGTGCATGCAGAATATGGGCACGACAACGTACCTTGGTCTTCTTGCAGAACTCGAGGTCGCTCCAGCAGGACTCGTCAACGACAGCGTCCCGGGCGCGGTTGGGGTCCATGGCGACGGCGCCGATGGACGACGTCAGCACGACGCGGCGGACCGTGCCGGACTCCGCCGCGGCGTCGATGACGTAGCTCGTGCCCCTCACCGCCGGCTCCACCATCTCCTCCTGCAAATTGCAGCGCGCACGCACATCAACACAAGATAACTGCGTCCATGCATGAATATTGCATGCCATGCTACTGCTGATGCTACACCAACGACTTTGACCAATCGTCGTCCATCACTGAAGGGTGGGGCCATGCGCAGGCAGTCCCTCCTCGGTGGATACAGTTGTCCGGTTGAGCGATGGAGAACTGCAAGGCGCAGTAGTTGGCAGCCAAGCCATTAACGTTTAAGTCTCGGCTTGAGTGTTTGATGCTCACAGAGTTTTTTTTTATTGTCAGGCTAGTCTAACATGGATTTGTCTTGTTTTTTAGAAACGGAAAAGTGAATAAATTTGATGGAGACAAAATCCCAGCAGTTATGGCGTCCCAAAGTGAATAATGGCTTAATTTAGAGTGCACTAATATCTCCAGAAAAAAGGGTCAAACGTACTGGATCGTCGGTAACCGGCGAGGCGGTGTGAAAGACGCCATGGCAGCCAGCGATGGCGGCGCGCAGCGCGTCGCCGTCGAGCAGGTCGGCCTTGCACAGCACCAGCCGCTCTGCCGCGCCGGCGAGGCCCCTCAGGTGCGCGTTCTTCGCGTCATCTGCATGCGTACAAAGGTTAATTCGCCGTCGCCGCCGCTGTCGTCGCCGTATATATACGCAAGACATGTAGTACGTACCTGGGTTCCTGACGGTGCCTCGCACGGCGTACCCCTTCGCGAGCAGGAGCTTGACGATCCACGACCCGATGTAGCCGCCGGCGCCGGTCACGCACACCGTCTGCCCGCGCCCCGTGGCCGTGGCCTCGCCGCCGACGGTCATGCTGGCTCCGCGGCACAAAGATCTCCTCTCCGGCCGGTTAGGTTTAGGTGAATGAGTATGTATGTGTTGGCGATATCAACCAGTAGTCCTTTACACTTCAGATGAGAAGGGCGTATACACAAGCGCCTCTGCAATTGGAAGCGCTTATCTCTATCTGTGCGTGTTTGGCCAGTATTTATAGAGGAGCGCGCCTGTGTTTGGTGGTGGAGGTGGACTTGACACAGAAAATTTGACGTCCCTGGAGTAGATCAGATCTCTTTCTCTCTCGGCCTCACTAGCTGGAATTTTACGGCTCCGGTGCTTTTGATGTTTTTATGGTGTTGATTGACATGGTCTTGACTCCGGGCGCACGTTTCTAGACCGAGCAGGTTGCGGTGCGGCCCAGGATTTGAACTTTAATAGGCTGAGGATATCATAGTCTCTCTAACCATCCAACCATATATTGATTCGCGTGCATGATTGATTTTGATGCTTATGGAAACATGGTTATAATGACCTTGTTTTATTAGAAGATGCTGACCCGTGTTTGACTGAGCCATTTTGGAATGTTTTGTTGCATTTCTTTGCAACTCATATTTTATACGGTTTAGTTAGCATGCATGTTTACAATGTAATATGCAGAAACGATACTTAGTATCAAGGAAACGGAGAAGGCATATGATTTACTAGCAAAAAGGCCCGTGCGTTGCAACGGGAGAAAAAAGTAACCCTCACATATCTCTAACTCCGCAAATTAATTTTAAAACAATGACTTATTATTGAATAATTCATAAAAAATTTTGAGTGAAAATTTAGTCAAAACTCTTGATTTTGCAAACATGTTTTTGTAATATAGCAAACATGCATGGGTGTTCCAACGAGAGAGGAGAAAAAATATCTTAGAATTTAGCTATTCTAGCATCAGGTGACACGTTTATCGAGGAAATACGCCTGTCGAAGTAATGGGCCACGGGTAGGCCCACCCGAACGCCAAGATTTATCAAGACAATATGCCAGCTCCGCCTAGCTGTGCCCCAAGCCGAAACTCTGCCCTCTGGGGCCGGCTGGCTCAGCGGCCGGCTGCCAGAGGGCGGGTGACCCAAGACTACGGCGCTCCGAGTGGCCGTCTCCTGACGGCCGCCTTCCAGAGAAGGCGGCAACGGGCAGGCGGCCACCCCACGGCTATGGGGCGGCCGAGCCCCCATCGAGAGTACAAGGCATGGCATGGCTACAGTAAAGCACGTCGCCTCCCACGCTCGAGACGGGCGTGGCCACAGTGCTCCGTACAGGCGGAGATCTCCGCACGATGGGGCACTATGTTGTATCTACCATGACGTAGCCCCGAGCAGGCGGAGCCCTGTTCCCCACGACGGCCTGTCGGTACGGCCCGCCAGACGGGGGCCCTATCGGACAGTGACTCTAAGGAAGACGGCGGAAGTTCGACCAGGCGGATTAGAGAGGGGCCGGCCTCCAGCAGACGGCCGTCCCTTGCCCCGAAGCGAGCAAGCCATTAAGCTGACAAGACCAGGTGTGGCTACAGTGTCCTCCCACCAGGCGGTGGGACTGTAGCCATGCTAAAGATGACCAAGCCCCCGTCACTGGGGATACAGCTACAGTGAACAGCCACCAACCAGTCGGCAGGGCCCACTAGGCGGAGGGCCCCAGCGGTCGGCAGAGAAGCCGGAGGCCGGAGACACTGATGGCCTGGCCCGGCAGCCGGCCAGATTACTATTGTACCCCTAGGGGGTAGGCCTATATAAACCCCCCAGGCCACCCATGCAAAGGGTTTCCACTCTGATAGAACTAGCCAGAAATCTAGGGCCGGGAGAGCTAGCCTTGCCTTCCCTTACCTCTAGACACAGCTCGAGGAGCACTTTGTATCACTAGTGCCTTAGTGATCATGCGGAGACTCCGCAGAGCAGGAGTAGGGGTATTATCTCCACGGAGAGCCCCCAACCTGGGTAAAGTTCGCCGGCGTACGTGTCTACGCCTCATCCCGCTTCCAGGCACCGGCGACGTTCTACTCGCTCCCACCATGATAAGCCATCCATTGGCATATGTCGCACCCAACCCCCGACATTTGGCGCCCACCATGGGGCGAGGTGCACCTTCTCCTGGAGATCTGCTCTGGATGGGAACCCTGTTCCTTCCTGGCGAGTGAAGCCAGCCCAGCACACCCGACGACATCAGCCCCGACGCGCTGCACGGCACGGAGATCGCCTGCGCGGCAAGCTGCCTCGCTGACCTCGTCGGCGAGATCGACCTCTCCGACGAGCCGGCCTCTGATGCGGGAACAAGCTGCCCTGAGAGCCGCCTCGTCAGCCTCCTCGACCAGCTCCATATTGCCAGCGAGCCTGCTGCGGACCTGGAGTCCGTCGGCTCGACCGATCCGATGATCGTCGACTCCGACACAGCGTCACTCGACGCGTTCCCCACCAACGTGGTGGTCTACAACGAGCCGCCTCCTCGCGAGTACAGCGGCGGGAGCACCGTCACGGAGGTGCTCGTCATCAACAGCGAGGAGCACTCAGACGGGCGTGCTCAAGATCTCCTCGACGCCTGCTCTGCGCGACCTCACGACGCCCATTCCCGAGGGCGCAGACGCTGAGGCGCTGGAGGCACACTGCCTCCAGGTTCTCGAAAATGCTGGTCGCCTGGCCAGCATCCGCCGGCTTTCGGACGCCTACCGGTGCGAGATGGACCGGGCCGTAGGCGGCACGCTGGCTCTTGAGGGGCCTAGCCGCCTCGGCACAGTTTGGCAGCGTGGCGCGACTGTCGCCAGTATGTTCGGGGTAGAGCGCCCCGTCTACGCCACGCCTGCGGAAAACATCCGGGCCGCCCAGGCGGTAACGGATGAGCTGGACAAATGCGATGGCGACGAGCGCCGCCTCATGATGGAGCGAGTCCAGCAGCTCTTGGACGCGGCAGCCGCGCATCACGAGGCCACCCGCCGCGCCGAAGTCCCACCCGGACGAAACAACGAGCCGCCCCCACACCGAGATCATGGGGTGACCTCCCGGACGCCGACTGGCGGCGCCCGCGGAGGAAAGGGCAACGAGCCGGCTGCCAGCTGCAGTTGGACACGCCTCTCCATCGAGCGGGACGAAGACGGCCGCCCTCACGCAGTAGAGCGGCGAGGCGACCTGCCGCCTCCTCCACCTCGTGGAGCAAGATACCCCACTCCGCCCTCCTGTCATGCATCTGACACTCGGTGACCGCCTTGGCCGTCGGGAGGGAGTCGGAGAGAATGATGCTCGCCATCGGATCGATCGTCTCAACCGATCCCTGGCGCTCGAAGAAGAAGATGCGCTGGGCCCGCCCTGTTTCGGCCCCCGAATCCGAGATGAGCCCTTCCCTAAAGGGTTCACCCTCCCACAAGACACACCCAAGTACACCGGCTCCGTGAAGCCGGAGGACTGGCTAGTCGACTACTCCACGGCCGTCAGTATAGCGAACGACAACAAGCGCGTTGCCGTGAAGTACGTCCCGCTCATGCTTCAGGGCACTGCCCGGACGTGGCTCAACAACCTGAAGCCCCGCAGCATCAACAGCTGGGTTGATTTCACCGAGGTCTTCATCCGCAACTTCACCAGCACCTACAAGCGGGCTCCCAAGCCCGACAGCTCTCCTTGTGCGTCCAAGGGCCCACGGAGTCGACTCGCGACTACCTCACACGCTGGACCGAGCTGCGCAATTCCTGCGAAGGTGTGCACGAGGTGCATGCGATCGAGTACTTCACCTCCGGGTGCCGAGAGGGCACCCTCCTCAAGCACCGACTCCTCTGCGACGAGCCCGAGACCCTCGATGAGCTGCTGGTCATCGCCGACAAGCATGCCACGGCCGACTCCTCCATCAAGGCGAAAATCCTGGTTGATGCGTCTGGCAAGGTGGCCCCTCAGGCGCCTCGGACTCCGGCTGGTGACACCAGTCGGCGGCAGCAACCAGGAGATCACAAGCGGAAGGCCACCCAGCCGGCTTCCACCAGCCAGCAGGTGGCGACGGTCGAGGATCAGCAGCCAGAAGGGCAGCCGCCCCCCAAGCGGTAGAAGGGCGGCAAGACCAATTGGTTGCCTGCCTTCTCTTATGAGCAAACCTTGGATGCATCCTGCAAGTTCCATAGTGGCGTGAATCCCTCCAACCACACCACTCGCAAGTGTCACTGACTCACCAGAATTGCCAAGGGAGATGGACTCCTGCCTCCTCCGCCTGCCGGCCCGCCGCCTCCTCAGCCCTAGCAGCCGGCGGCCCGACCAGTCGGCGCCATACAAGACGAGTACCCGGAGGAGCATGGAGCCTACGTTGTGTTTACCAGCGTGGCTAATGACAGGCGCAGCAGATGGCAACATCAACAAGAAGTGCAAGCAGTGGCCTCTAGCAATCCAGAGTTCATGCATTGGTCCGAGAAGCCTATCAGTTGGAGCAGGGCCGACCACCCGGAAGTGATGCCTTCCCCTGGTTCGTATGCCCTGGTCTTGGAGGCAACCCTTGCAACGGAGAGGCGGGCCGCCCGTTTCTCTAGAATCCTGATAGATGGCGGCAGCAGCATCAATATCCTATACCATGACACAATGGAGAAATTGGGAATCAAGCAGAAGCAGCTCACCCCCAGCCGGACTATTTTCCATGGCATAGTCCCTGGCCTTTCCTGCTCACCAATCGGCAAGACCCAGATTGATGTCCTCTTCGGAGACAAAAATCACTTCCGCCGGGGGTCAGTTTGGTTTGAAGTGGTGGACCTTGAGAGCCCCTACCATGCCCTGCTTGGCCGGCCTGCTCTTGCCAAGTTCATGATGGTCCCCCACTACGCCTACCTCAAGATGAAGATGCCAAGTACCAAGGGAATCCTGACAGTAGTCGGAGACTACAAGAGATCGATCGCCTGCGCTGCAGATAGCAGCAGGCTGGCCGCGCCGCCTTCTACAATATGCCGCCCCCTGCAGCCAGAAAAGTAGTGTGCCGGCATCAAAGCTTCCTTTGTCAGAAGCCACAGCTCGCAGAGCGACTGCATGGTGGGCAAAGGACGCAAAGAGGTGCCCCACACGAAAAAACGACTAAGGAGAGAAGCGCATATAGTAGCACGCGGCATCACGCCTAGCCGTCTGGCCGCTTGGCGGCCAGACGGCCGGCCTCCACCTTACTACCCGAAGCTCCGAATGGTTAAAGCCTAGCCCCCCTCACAAACGGCTAGAACACTCAAACCGGCCACGGTCCGCAGAGCGGCCGCCTGGCCGGTGAAAGCAAAGCCAAAGGGTCGGCAGCGAAGGAAAAAACCAAGGAGAAAAAGGAAAGAAGAGTGGAGGTCGGCACAACAAGCATAAGCAACGATAAAGTATTTTTACATGGATAAAGGCCTCTGGCCAGCATTCAAATAGAGTTTGATATACACCCCGAGGGTGGAATTGTGCGAATTTAACCAAAGTGTTCAAAGTAGTAAGCAGAAAACAGATACAATCCTAAGGCGCAATAGAGGACTCCGGCTGGGCGGTGCCGGTTGGCGCGGCAGAAGGCTCCGACTGGCCGGTGCCGGATGGCATGGACAAGGGCTCCGACTGAATGTTGGAGTCGTCCGCGCCACCTGGCGCGGCAGGCGGCTCCGTTTGAGCGGAGGGATTGCCGGCGGCAGGCGGAGCGTTGGAGTGCTGGAGGACGGAGTCGATAGCATCCGTCAGAGGAACGGGCGGCGGGTCCGCCCCCACTTGAACGCCTCCAGTAGCGGGCGCCACCTCGGTGCGTGGCTCGTTGCTTGAGGCCCGGTCAGGTTAGGGTTGACCGTCCGCCCTGACCTCCGGCATGTCGATGTCTCTCTCGTCGTCCTCCTCCTCCTCCTCCTCCTCTTCCTCCTCCCCGTCCTCCCCCTCGTCGCTGGAGTCGATGACTTCAGCAGAGTCTTTACTGTCTTCTGGGTTTAGCCCAAGCCATTCGTGCGGAGCTTCACCGCCTTCCTCGACCACCTCCGGGACGAAGACACTGGTGTCGGTGAAGTCGGCGATCGCTGCTGCCCTACTGACAAGCTTAGTTTCCACCGCCGCCAGCTCCTCCTGCGCCTCCAGTCGGAACGTGGCTAACTGGGTTAGATCTAGCCCAGGGTACCACGCCTTGACGAATTCCAAGGCCCGGCGCGCTCCTGCCCGGGCTGCTGAGCCCTTCCAGGCCTCCAGACGGCCGGCCGCCACCTCCAGCCAGTCGGCAGTCTGACATGGGGTGCGTGGGGCCTGCAAGCCTGGCCAGAGGGCGGAGACCGCCTGGGCTCCGATACGCTGCAGGCGACGCAGCAAGCGGTGAGCAGGCCGAAGCCGGGCCTTAATGCTGAGGACCTGTTCACCAAGGGTCCGGGGGGCATCCGTGGCAATCTGCGCGCCCTTTGCCCTTTGCTCCACGTGATGGGCTTCGATCATCTGGGTAGCGGCTACAGAATGGCCCGGGAAGAAGTCTGTCCGGGTAGAAGAAGAAAAAGGCCAAGTGTCGGTGTCAAAACCGGCGGATCTCGGGTAGGGGGTCCCAAGCAGTGCGTCTTAGGATCAATGGTAACAGGAGGCAAGGGACACAATGTTTACCCAGGTTCGGGCCCTCTCGATGGAGGTAAAACCCTACTCCTGCTTGATTGATATTGATGATATGGGTATTACAAGATTGATCTACCACGAGATCAGAGAGGCTAAACCCTAGAAGCTAGCCTATGGTATGATTGTTGTTGTATATCTGTCGACTAGCCTGGCCTCGGTTTATATAATGCGCCAGAGGCCTAGGATAACAAGAGTCCTAGCCGAATACGCCGGTGGGGGAGGAGTCTTTCTCTTGATCGCCAAGTCTTGTGGAATCTTCCTTGTATGCGGCAACTGTCTGGACTGGCCCATGAGTATGCGGCCCTGGGGGTCCTCGGCCCAATCTAACCGATTGGGGGACGACGTGGTGAGTACCCCCTAGTCCAGGACACCGTCAGTAGCCCCCTGAACCGGTCTTCAAGTTAGGGATGCTCCTCGATTCTTCCGAACTGTTCTTCATCTTCAGTTGCCGGTCTTGAAAACCGGTTCAACAAATCTTCTCATCTTCGATCTTGAGGATCGCCAAAATGTATTCGTCGAGTTTACACGTCGGGTATCCGAGGAGCCCCTTTAAGTTTCCGGCCTTTATCAATGCCTTTATGCCACACCTCGGGTTCGGAGTTGTTCCCGGGAGGCAGTGTCCTCTTGCGTCCGAGCTCTAACGCCGGACTGCATTCGAGGTATCCTTTGCAGCCGAGCACCAATGCCGGACTGCTTCCCAGTTCTAACACCGGAATGTATCCGAGCTCGAACGTCGGACTATGTATCCCAGCTCCAACGCCGGTTAGTATCCGAGCTCCAACGCCGGACTATGTATCCGAGCTCCAATGCCGGACTATGTATCCGAGCTCCAACGCGGGACTATGTATCCGAGCTCCAAAGCCGGAAATGCCCTCTAAGGAGCCAGCCACTTGCATCCGAACTATATGCCGAATTGCTTCCGAGGTGGCGCACCACCCCGAACGTGGGCTGATTTTTGGTCAATATTTTTTATTGATGCAATTTATTCTCTGACGAGATATATAGCCAGTAGCCCTCAAGGTGTGTATTGGTCTAAAACCCGAGATGCACCTGAAGGATGACATAAGACCGCTGATCCCAGTAACCACTGAGACTCAGGTTGATTTGCCAAATCGGCCTGAGGATCAAGTCCTAGCTCGGCAGAATACTTCGGGACGCAAAAAGTGGCGTGCTCAGACCTCGAGACTCAGGTTGGGTGCGGTCGACCAACCTGAGGATCAAAATCTCCTCGGAAACTGTATTGCACTTAAAATTTTCTGCATAGAACAAGCAATGCAGTAGCCCCCGAGACACTGGTCGGGTGGCAACACCAGATCAGGGGATCGATGTGCCCCTTTAATATTTGTAAATAACAAGCCCGAAGCCCAGTAGCCCCTGAGCCTTGCACGGGAGGCCGAATTAAGGATTGATATCCATAGTAAAATCACAAATTATGTGTAATGACTCTATGTATCCAAGTACTTTACGTCATTAATGCTCGGATCCGCATTGTACAAAACTTTGTTGACCGACCATCGGCTTCAACCTCCTCGGCCAATAGCCGAGGAGTGTTTGTCCTACTTTATAAAGCCTTTATGAGGGCAAAGATTTACGACAAACAAGGCAATCTGCCATACGGTTTTATAAACAAAGGTACGCAGAGAGATATGTTATATTGCTGTTTAACAGAAGAAATGTCTTCCAAAGAAAATAGTCCCGCTATCGGTTCCTTTCTTTGGGTTGTCATGCTAAGCATGATCATGAAACCTCAGCTCCAATGTAAGAGCAAAAGATCGAGGATTTAGTTTGGGAGGCCAGTTAATAGCCCCCGGTAGTGTTCGGCGACAGTCGAGGTCAAGCCGGAAACACTTCGGCCAATTTTATGAATGGCCCGTCATTTAATATAGTCATCGGATTGCTGACCAGTTTACACCTATTGTGACAGTCAGTTTTCGGCTTTCTCCACTGAGGTGCTTGACCATGCGAGCTGGAAGCACAATCGCAGTGGTTCTCCCTTTGCACACCTAGCCGAACAAAGCGGAACGTAGGAGGCAAGCGCGGGAGCCGGGCAACCCAACTATTGACCGAAGACACAATTCAAAACTGATGCATATATAGCAATATCCGAGAATGTTTTTGCCGAATCTCTAAAGGTGTCCGGCGTTGCACTACGAGACTTGTGCTGAAAACACACAAATAGTTAAAAGTGCCAAAAGCTTGGAAAACCAAAAAACGTTAGTAAAAACATGACGTCCGAACAAGATCAAGTGTTCGGTGCCAATCCGAAAATTGGACTTTAGAAAAAAGTGCTTCTGCCGTGCTTTAACTTTGCAACGACTAAGAAGAAAAACACTTAGTATGAAACGGCTCAAATAAACATAAGAGCCCCCAAGTGAATTGGGTAAAAGTTGACTATAAAATGTAAGGTGACATGTAGAATGCCTTCTAGCCGGATTATAGATCGTTTGTCGTAGCGGACCTTTTCGCTTCAACCTCTGGACCCAATAGTCCGGAGTGTGTCCGAATACCCTCGCGGTTATAAAAACCGGGGCATGCGTGGAGACCAGGCATAGGGGTCATTAGTGCTTTATCAGACAAGTGCCCAACTAGTTATGTTATATTACATGGTTAGTAAGAAACATCTTCCAGGGAGAATAGTTCCGTTAGGGGGTTCCTTTCCCTGGGAGGCATGCCCTAAAGTGCATGTCCGGACTGCGAAAAGAGCAGAAAAACATCTGGGGGCAGTAATAAATAGGTAAGAAATCATCTTTTAGTTCACCGACCGAGTATTCCCTTAAGAATGCTAGCTTTCGGCTTCACCCAGTCTGAGGTACACATCCGGCTGACCCGGCAATAACAATCGCAGAGGTGCTCCTTTTACCACCTAGCCGAACAATCGGGAACGTAGGGGTAAGCACAGGAGCCAGGCAACCCAGCTTGGCCAAAACTTAAGTCATATCGATGCATACAATGGTGAATAAAAGGTACATGCGGAAGTGTGACACATGTGTTGGGCATAAAGCCCGTATTAATAAGCTTCTATTAAAGAAGCCCCCAGGTATAATGAGCGCGGGTAGCACGTCAAGTATGTGCGAACAAAGTTTCGACAAGGAAATTTTTTACAAGCAACTTTTTTCCAAAAAAGTATAATGCTTGGTCGAACTGAACACAAGTTAGAAATTTAAAACTTTGAGCATGAAGGAAACTTAGCTGGTTAATGTGTTCGGTATTGACGATGCGGTCCGAGCTTGATGCAGGACAAGGTTCTATCCCCCAAGCCGGTCCCGAGGTGGCGGAGCAAAGAGCTCGGCACTGTGAAGTGGTGACATAGCACGGTCAATGCAGGACGGCAGAGTAATGCCGAAGTCCCTGTCATGGAGTAATGAAGTGTTGACGAAGCCCCCCGTCCAGCCGAGGTGACGTCAAAGGATATAGTCCAGCTGGATCATTTTCCTGTGCACAAAAAATAGTGCAAACCAGAGATAATAAAAAATATATTGCATAATAAATAATTTATGCAAAGTGAGTAATAAAAGAAATATGGCCTGGCGCCGAAGTCGGTGCAGGGCGGCGGCGTGATGCGGTAAAGGCATGGCAAGGCCTGAATTCGCAGGTCGATTCGAGTTCCGGATGCGGCGTTCGCTGGACTATGTACGAAACTGACCGAACCATCATGTGACCGTCAATAATGCGGCCACCACTTGATAGACCTGTGTACATATGATGGACAAACCAGAGTAATAATTCCTTGGGAAAAATGAGCCCAAACAAGCAAAAAATACTAGGATTAATAGCACCTGGTTTATTTGTTGTAGTAATCTGAAGGAAGGTGATCCCCAAAATCGGAACTCGATCCGCGCACCCATTGCCTGATGGGCGATTAAACGACGGCATGGTAATACTGGCAAAGGTTGGCTCGCGGAGGCAAAGCCCTCGGCCCAGCTAACGTGACGGAGCTGGTCGGCTAGTGACGCCAAAGTGTCTGGAGTAGGTTGATAAAGAGATGATGAAGCCCCTGGTCTAGCTAACGTGATGAGGCCTTGGTGTCAGCCGATGAGTCGAAGTAGGTCGGCGTGATGGACACCAGCTTGAAGAAGCAATAGTGCGGCCCTGCCGATGCAGGTCGTGACGTGGTCGATGCCGGCTTGATGAAGCGACCATGAGGCGATGCCGGTATGCCCGCTCCGTGTAATCCGTGGGGCGGCGATGTTGGTGATGATTTATCCTTCGCGATGCCGGACTCTTGTTCGGCTTGCCAAGATGATGATCCAAAGAAGTTGAGCTTGGCTCAACAAAGTGACGACGTGTCTAGCGCAGGTCGGCAGCCGTGGAGCAATATTGCCGAACTGGTTTGACACCAGCATGATGTTGAAGATCACATTTAAAAGATCTTAAAGTTAGTGGGATGTGTTCGGGAACAAAACACAATACCCCATACAAAACTTCCTTCAAAAAAGATGTCCGAAATCCCGTTCATAAAAAAGACGAACTCGGGTCGGATTCGTTTTCGCGCAGAAAACAGGTCCAAAAAGTGATGCACTAATCGGAAGGTTCTCGGAGTTTGGACGGTTGGATCGAGCTGAAATTTTGAGGGGTGGTAGATATAGGAATTCCGCAGCCGATCAACGGTTGGATCTTCCAACGGAAGTCCGAGCTAGACTCTGGACACCACACCCTAAACTCGTCCGGATTCTTGTCCAGATTCAATGCGGCTCTGGTATATCGGAGATTGCCAGAGATTCCTCCATCGGAACTCGACGAAATTTTCTAGGGTTGTTGTAGACTCAATTATGCACAATTCCACCAAAGCAATCGTTAAAACGACGCTTAAGGAGGCGGTGGCGGCGGACACGAGTCCGCTATCCAGAAAAACAGTACGGTCGCCCGAGAGCAATGTTGACGTTGAGCCCCCGGGCTCCCTAGATGATTCCTCCATGATCTTGATAGAGATCGGAGTTGATGTTGATGAAGGCCCTCATCCGAACATGATGATCAGAGGTAGGGTGCAGTCCTTGATCGAACCAAGGTGACCAGTCGAGCTGATGATGAAGAAGCCGACGTTGCAGTTGACCTGCAGTCGAGCCATTGATCCTTTCGTCGATCACACAACGGAACTCTCAATGAAAGCACCAATGTCGGTGTCAAAACCGGCGGATCTCGGGTAGGGGGTCCCAAGCAGTGCGTCTTAGGATCAATGGTAACAGGAGGCAAGGGACACAATGTTTACCCAGGTTCGGGCCCTCTCGATGGAGGTAAAACCCTACTCCTGCTTGATTGATATTGATGATATGGGTATTACAAGAGTTGATCTACCACGAGATCAGAGAGGCTAAACCCTAGAAGCTAGCCTATGGTATGATTGTTGTTGTATATCTGTCGACTAGCCTTGCCTCGGTTTATATAATGCGCCAGAGGCCTAGGATAACAAGAGTCCTAGCCGAATACGCCGGTGGGGGAGGAGTCTTTTTCTTGATCGCCAAGTCTTGTGGAATCTTCCTTGTATGCGGCAACTGTTCGGACTGGCCCATGAGTATGCGGTCCTGGGGGTCCTCGGCCCAATCTAACCGATTGGGGGACGACGTGGTGAGTACCCCCTAGTCCAGGACACCGTCACCAAGGCTATTAGTAAGGGCTGATAACTCAAAGCAAGAAACTAAGAGAATAGGGCTTACCGTCGACCAAGTCTTCAATACTGCTGAAGCAGGCCATCACCCGGGCCTCCTTGTCGGCCCAGGCAGAGCGCTCGAGCTCAAACTCGGCAAGGAGGCTGTTCCCCGCCGTCTTCGCCTTCAGCTGGGCCGCCTTGAGGTTTTCCGCCTGTTCAGCAAGTCGGGCGGCCAGGCGGTCCCTCTCCTCCTCCAGCTTGCTGCACTCCGCCTCCTTGCCACGAAGGGCGGTCTTGGCTTCGCCCAACTGCTGCTGCAGATCGGCATTAGCCTCTGAAGAAAGAAAGAAAAGAAGAAGGCGTCAGTCAAGCGGACAAGATAAAGGAAAGAAATAACCGAGGAGATTCGGCCCGACTGCTCAGCAGTCGGCCCGAACCTCGGGGACTACAGCCCGCGGGTGCACCAGCGCGCCCCCATGGAAAAGAAGTAGCCAACAAAGAAAAAAGAACAACTGAGGAGATTCGGCCCGACTGCTCAGCAGTCAGCCCGAACCTCGGGGACTACAGCCCGCGGGTGCGCCAGTGCGCCCCCGCGAAGAAAGAAGAAAAATACTTATGCCGGCTTTCGGCGAGATGGGCCGTCTGTGCCTCCAGCTCCCGAACCTTGGAGTTGTAGGCAGTCGCGCAGAGGTTATGATAATCCTGCGGAAGAAACAACAAAAGGAAAATCAGCAATCGACAACTACAAGTTAAAGTTCCGATCCGCCTGCTCAGCAGCCGGCCCGGAACTTGGAGACTACACCCAGTTGGTGCGCTTGCGCGCCCCCACAGAAAGAAGCAAAGAAGAACATTAGGAGAGAAGACCAAAAGACGGCTTACTCAGATGGCGGTGCGCGACTCTAAGTAGGCCTCGTTGCAGCGCTTGAGTGCCACTGCCTCCGCTCGGAGCTTAGCCTGGACGTCAAGGTACGCCTCGTTCAGGGCGCCGGTTCCGCACCCGCGTACCTAGCCCGCGGGCGCGGCACTGGTCGCCTCGGTGTCAAGGGCCGACGAGCTCGAGGCACCGATCTCCTGCGGTCGTGGCGCCGAGGCCGCCTTCTCCAGATAGCAGCGCGTGGGAATGCGGACCGCGGGAACCAGGACCATTGCCACCGCGGTCTCGACTGGTGGCACCAGCGGTGCCACTGGCTGTTCGTCCCACGGCTCGCTGGTTGGCGGAGGCAGCGGAGGGGGCGGCGACACGAAGACGTCCGACATGGCTACGTCACCGCCCCCCCCCCCCGCTCTTGGATCGGGTAGTCATCGCGGGCTCCTCCGGCTGTCGCCTCGAAATCAGGCAGAGGAGGCGCGGTGTTCAGAGGGGCCACAAATAGTGGCTCTCGGCGGCGGGCGGCCTCCGTGAGCCGTTCCCTCTCTGCGGCCTGAGCTTCTGCCTACGCCAGCGCCCTCGCGGCGGACGCGGCAGACAAGTCCGCCTGCTCCTTGGCCAGGCGGTCGGCCTCCGCCTCGTCGCGTGCCTCCCGTGCATTCCGCTCTGTCGCCTCCCGGAGGTCGGCGGCCAGGTCGATGCGTCGGCTGGTCGAGGAGGTCGCTGCCGACCTGAGGACCGAGCCGGCACCCGACTTCTCAAGGGTCAGTGGGGCCCTGAAATAGAAGGACAAGTCAGAAGATTTTCACGACAGATTGATGAAAAAATAAGGAGTAAGGAAATGATGCTTACGCCGACACCATAACTGGCACCTTCGGTTGCCTTTGATATTTGGTCGCCCTGGCCGCGGTCTCTTTCCGCCTGGTTGCCGCGGCCGGATTCTTGGGCTTCTTTGGGGCGCTGCCGAACAGGGTCGAGCCCTGTTTCCGCTTGCGCTTGCCGCCTGGGGCGGGCGGCCTAGAAGAGGGGCCGGCGCCGGTGGTGGTAGAGCTCTGGGCGGGGCACGGCTCGTCTTCGTCTTCGTTGTCGTCGGGCCAGGCCTCCACGCCGCCGCCTCCCTCGGAGCCGCCTGCTCCGCGCCGCTGTCCGCTCTGCTGCAGCCGCCTGTCGCGTCGTCGACCAGGGCGGCCGCCCCCAAGTCGGGGTCGTCTAGGTCACTCTCCGCCCTGTCCGCCTGGAGGTTATCACCCGGCCCTAGGAGGGCGGCCGCCGCCTCTAACATATAAATCTGCAACCAAGAAGGAATCAAGTCTTGAAGAAGCGACATCATAAAGAAAAACAAAGCAGAAGAAACTTACAATAGGAGACGGGTTATGGCGAGAGTACGGCCACTTCCCGAACCGCCACTCCTTCTCCGACATCTTGAGGTCGGAGATCTCGTTCACCATCCGTGAGACTTCGGCAGGCGGCATTCCTTTCGTGCACAGCCGGCATGAGTCGCGGTGTCCACCCATCCGGAAGATCGGATGGGGGCGGCTCTGGAGCGGGAGGACCCGGCGCTCCACGAAGGCAACAAGAAGGTCGGAGGCCACGAGGCCCTCCGACTCTTGGAGCACTCGGAGTCGGCCAATGGCAGCCTCCGCGTCCCCCGACACCGGCTTCGGTTTGTACTTCCAGGAGACGCGAGCTCCGGTGCGGGGGCCGGCCTCGTAGGCCGGCAGGTTGAGGAAGTCGGCAGCAGGGTCCACGTTCTCGACGTAGAAATAGGACTACTGCCACATCTTCACCGACTGCGCCAGCTTGATGACGGGGAAGGCGTTCCGTTTCGCCGGCCGGCGCACGGCGATGAAGCCTCCGCACTCGGCCGCCGTCTCCTTGGCGGAGGTGCCGAGCTTTCCATAGAAGAATGCTCCCCACAGCTCGATGTTGGGAGGATGCCAAGGTAGCCCTCGCACGCCGTGACGAAGGCGGAGAGCAAGGTCACGGCGTTGGGCATGAGGTGATGGGGCTGAAGGTTGTAGAAGTTGAGGAAGGAGCGAAAGAAGTTGCTCGCAGGGAGGCCAAAGCCCCGCAGGAAATGCGAGCGGAAGACGACCCACTCGCCTTCCTGCGGCGCCGGCGAGATCTCCGTCTCCGGCAGCACCTGCGCCTTGACGAAGGCCGCGCTGGGCATCCGGTGCGTGTCGCGAAGGAAAGCAATGTGATCCTCGATCATGGTCGATCCATCCCAGTCGCCCATGGCTCCGGCTGGCGGCGCGGGGAGGAAAGACGCGTCAGCGTCGAGCAACGGCGGCGGCGCTATGGCGGCAGCAGCAGCAGAGGCTAAGAGAAGAAGAAGAAGAGTGGGAGGGGGCGCAGGAACTTTGCCGCACCTCTCCCCCCTCCCTACTTATAGCGCCTGGGCTATGTAGCCGAGGGTGCGGGACGTGGGGTCGTGGGATTAACTGCGCCCATGTCCCCAGGACCCCCCGTCTCTCGCGCGCATTCACCCTGTCGTGAATAGTCGCAGGGATGACAACCGCCCCCTCCAGCGCAGTAAATCCGCCCGGATGCCGGGGCGTGGTAGTGGCGGGCCCGACCCGGAGTCATGTCCCGTCGAGAGCGTGGGATGGCAGGCTTGTCAGGCTGGCGTGCACCGCGTGGCGCGTCCGCGGCGGGCGGCAGCTTGGGGAAGCTTAACAGGCATGCCACCTGTTTCCTGCCTTGAAGTTCAAAATCGATCACTTAGCCCCGCTTGGGAGAGGCCGACTTGTCACCAGGCGGTCGACGTTTTCCCCGAGCACGGGGAGGGGGGAAGCCGCTGAGACCTCGCGGCCCCTCGACCACGACGCGTCACCGGCTTCAGGCACTACTGTCGGAGTAATGGGCCATAGGTAGGCCCACCCGAACGCCAAGATTTATCAAGACAATGGGCCAGCTCCGCCTAGCTATGCCCCAAGCCGAAACTCTGCCCTCTGGGGCCGGCTGGCTCAGCGGCCGGCTGCCAGAGGGCGGGTGACCCAAGACTACGGCGCTCCGAGTGGCCGTCTCCTGACGGCCGCCTTCCAGAGAAGGCGGCAACGGGCAGGCGGCCACCCCACGGCTATGGGGCGGCCGAGCCCCCGTCGAGAGTACAAGGCATGGCATGGCTACAGTAAAGCACGTCGCCTCCCACGCTCGAGACAGGCGTGGCCACAGTGCTCCGTACAGGCGGAGATCTCCGCATGATGGGGCACTATGTTGTATCTACCATGACGTAGCCCCGAGCAGGCGGAGCCCTGTTGCCCACGACGGCCTGTCGGTACTGCCCGCCAGACGCGGGCCCTATCGGACAGTGACTCTTAAGGAAGATGGCGGAAGTTCGACAGGCGGATCAGAGAGGGGCCGGCCTCCAGCAGGCGGCCGTCCCTTGCCCCGAGGCGAGCAAGCCATTAAGCTGACAAGACCAGGTGTGGCTATAGTGTCCTCCCACCAGGCGGTGGGACTGTAGCCACGCTAAAGATGACCAAGCCCCCGTCACTGGGGATACGGCTACAGTGAACAGCCACCAACCAGTCGGCAGGGCCCACTAGGCGGAGGGCCCCAGCGGTCGGCGGAGAAGCCGGAGGCCGGAGACACTGACGGCCGGGCCCGACAGCCGGCCAGATTACTATTGTACCCCAGGGGGTAGGCCTATATAAACCCCCCAGGCTACCCATGCAAAGGGTTACCACTCTGATAGAACTAGCCAGAAATCTAGGGCCGGGAGAGCTAGCCTTGCCTTCCTTTACCTCTAGACACAGCTCGAGGAGCACCTTGTATCACTAGTGCCTTAGTGATCATGCGGAGACCCCGCAGAGCAGGAGTAGGGGTATTATCTCCACGGAGAGCCCCCAACCTGGGTAACATTCGCCGGCGTACGTGTCTATGCCTCATCCCGCTTCCAGGCACCGGCGACGTTCTACTCGCTCCCACCATGATAAGCCATCCATTGGCATATGTCGCACCCAACCCCCGACAACGCCCGTCCGTTGCAACGGGAGAAACGAATTCTCGCCGACAATCGATTATTTTTTGCTTTCGGGAAAACATGAATATTTCTTCACTTTTAAAACAGAAACTTTTCATAATTTGAAGTTTTTTTATTAAGTTGTAACATTTTTCTAAACTTAAATCTTTGAACACATGATTTTTTTAAATAAATGTAATGAAACTTCTCTTTCCATCACAATTGTTAGCTGAGCCAGTTGGACATGACCGGTTGGCAGGTCATGGGATTGAACCCTCCCGTCAGCAATTTTTTTTTGCTAGCTCTCCGGGCCTAGGCCACAATGCGCCGCCAGGTTCCATCACATCTGTGAGTTGGGTCAATTGAAAAGACTATGTGTAACCAATTGGCAGGTCATAGGATCGAACCCTCCCACCGGTAATTTTATTTTTATGCTAGCTCTCCGGGCCTGGGCCACAATGCGCCGACAAACTGTGTGTGACTGGTTGGCAGGTCATGGCATCAAACCCTCTCATCGACAATTTTATTTTATTTTGCCAGCTCTCCGGGCCTAGGCTATAGTGTGCCGTCAGGTGGGCTTCCTCCGTTGGGCCAGAACGGATGGCAAGTAACGACATCAAAATAACAAAAATGTAGGAGTTATGCATGTAGGACAATGGGGGAGGACTCCCTAATGTATTTTCATGGATTTTTTCATCTAATAACTGTATAATTTCTTTAAAAAAATCTAATAACTAAAGGAAAGATCAATTGCCAAAAAGAAATATCTGAGGGACAATTTTGTTAGTTTTGGAGTGGGGTGCTGATGTATTTTTCATCTACACGTTGCCTCTCTTTCCTTATTTTCCCTCTCGTGTAATTAGTCTCTGTTTCCTTCTTTATTTCTCATGTAATCAGCCCTTTTGTTTGTTCTCGACTTGCTGATGTTTCATGTAGTTTCCAAAGTATATAAACGTGTAGAAATAACACCAAGGTAGCGAGGTGGTACTATTCAACATTCGTACAGAAGCCTAGTTGGTTGAACAGCTCAAACAATAGGTGAGCTCTTGAGTTCGATCTCACACACAATCAATATTTTTTGGCTGCTCAATAATTGACGTAAGAATAAGGGGTGTTGCAGGCTAGGTAGGTGCAGACAAAGGGTCTTGGCGTGGTTGCATTGGTTGGGATGTGCATATTAGAGGTAGTGGATTCGACTCTGTCGGCCACACTTTTTTGAACTCGTTAGTTTATCCGTGCAAAAACACTTCTTTTTTAGTAACAATGCTGGATAGTATCATCTCGGATATTAAAAAGAATATAAAAAACGGTTAAAAAAACGCGTATTATGACATGAGAAGAAAGCGTATTGTGACGATGAATCTACAGAGTCAATCCGTGCTTTATTATTAGGAAAAGGTTTTTACGGTAGGTTCACTGTGTTTATCCAGGCATGTTTTTTTTCGAAAATGAGGATGACCTCCGCCTATGCATCATTTTGAAAAGAAGGATGGTCCCCAGCTTATGCATCTGAATGATGCATGCAGATATTTTATTAATTATTCATAAAGATCTTGTAAAGTAGTAATACATTAGTTTTACAAGTAACATACTAGATTATAATTTATAAAGCTTCAATCGCAATAGCTTGTAGTAGGTGAGATCAACACAGCGGTCTCAAATTCTTGTCCATCTCATGCCGCATCGGGACTTTTCCGCGGATAGAAACATGGGAGGTGCTAGAATGCACCCTACTACTAAATTAATTGCATCGGAAACTCTCTTGAAATTTGCTAGTGGGCCTTCGGCCCAAAGCCCAACTAAAATTTTAAAATTTTCTTGGCCCATTCATGCACACATGTGAGTGGTGTGAATGAGATTGAAATTTAGTCCCATCCCGAAAGTTGAGAGAGATTTGCGCCTCTTTATAAGGTGAACTCTTCTACCACTTGTATGAGCATGAGAAGAGGAGACCTACACGCGCGCTCCTCCTCCTCGCTCGCCTCGCCACGCCATGACGCGCCACGGATTACGGGAATGAGCTGAGGACAGAGCTATGCACGGTGTCTATATTTTTGCTGCTCGGTAAAAATTAATGACTCATTAATTAATAACTAACGGACGTGTTAATTACTGAACCTTTTGGATCGCGATGACTCAGACGTGGGGCTTACTCCCATGTCCTACCGGACCCGCACTATATAGTCAGTCAGACGTCTACCCTAGCCGCCGTCGTGTCGCATGGTTTCGCATCACCATTTCAGATCACTGCGCTGCCACGCAAGTCTTCTCCATCCCTCCTTTCAGCGTGCACCGCGAGAAGGGACAGCAGGCATCCGGAATCCCACCTCTCGTGATCCTGTACGGGAGAGGGGCGATCAGGTTTTTGGGGAGTGCACTCGCGCGACTGCTGCTAGCGACGACTTCTTCCCCGACCTCGGCAACCTCTTCCTCAATGACATGTGCGACAAAATCAATGCTGGCGGTCCTGCTCCCGCTGCACCGTATGTGATCTTGTCCTCCTTGTTCGAGATCTTACTAGAATTCTTAGTTCTAGTCTGTGTCCTAGATTTGATCTCTTCTTCTACTATGCTAGTCAACATGATTAGTTTAATCTTTCTTATAGCTGTCATGATTTATTTTGTGCTTATTTGGATTAAATCTCGTAGTAACTTGCTCATATTTTCAACAAACTCATATGCACGGCTCCGCCCTAAGAGCCTATACGACATTTTGTATCTCTCGGCCTCAATCTCATTGGATGGGACTTTTACGACTCTGGGTTCTACCACAAGCTACTTTTGAACGGGCACATTTCTATACAGGATAACTAAACTCTCTTTTTTCCTTGGTGGGGAGCCGGGGACTCAGTTCAGTAGGTCCTAGTGTGGCTAAGGTACATTTGCAAGGGATGCAGTTGGATTTAGGCAAACTTGTTGGTAAAAAGGTATGGTGCATGTGAAAGTGCAACTATCCCTGGGTGGTTTTGGTAATCAGTGACAATGTGGACCCCTCAAAATGCTAAGGACAAAGGATTGACTCAAGCTCTAAAGCTTAAGACTCTACATTTTACTTTTAGTGATCCAAGATCACATTGAGTCCATAGGAAAGTCAATACTATTAAAAGGGGATGATGTGTTGCTTAATGGCTTGCTTGCTCTCATGATGCTTAGTGATATGCTCCAAATACCCTCAACCACTTTCTCATATCCACATATGTCCCAAACCAAAAGTCAAACTCGTCCCCACCGATTTGATCTATCCAGCGCCACCGAGTTCATTTGACATAGCCACTGCCAGAAACCCTAGTCACTTCGGTCTCAGCGATAGGGTTCTCGGTCTCACCGCGATGGGATTGCAAACTCCCTGTTTCCCTTTGTAACATTTCGGTCTAACCGAGATGAGCGATCGGTCCCACCGAGTTCGCAATGCAAACTCCTTGTTTCCTTTTCGTAACGTTTCGGTCTCACCTAGATGAGCGAATCGGTCCCACCGAGTTTGCCTGACCAACTCTCTGGTTAGCTTATTACCAAAGTCGGTCCCACCGAGTTTGTGTAATCGGCCAAACCGAGACTACATTATGACCTAACCCTAATGATATCGGTCTCACCGAGTTGACATGTCGGTCCCACTGAAATGCCTAACAGTCACATTATGAACTAAATCGGTCCGACCGAGTTTTCTAATTCGGTCCCACCAAGTTTGGTAAATTGTGTATAACGGTTAGATTTTGTGTGGAGGCTATATATATACCCCCCTCCACCCTTTCTTCGTTCGTGGAGAAAGCCATCAGAACGTGCCTACACTTCCAGCGTTCATTTTCTGAGAGAGAACAATCTACTCGTGTGTTGAGGCCAAGATATTCCAATCCTACCATATGAATTTTGATCTCTAGCCTGCCCAAGTTGCTTTCCACTCAAATCTTCTTTCCACCAAATCCAATCCTATGAGAGAGAGTTGAGTATTGGGGAGACTATCATTTGAAGCACAAGAGCAAGGAGTTCATCATCAACACACCATCTATTACCTTTTGGAGAGTGGTGTCTCCTAGATTGGTTAGGTGTCACTTGGGAGCCCTCGATAAGATTGTGGAGTTCAACCAAGGAGTTTGTAAGGGCAAGGAGATTGCCTACTTCATGAAGATCTACCCTAGTGAGGCAAGTCCTTCGTGGGCGATGGCCATGGTGGGATAGACAAGGTTGCTTCTTCATGGACCCTTCGTGGGTGGAGCCCTCCGTGGACTCGCGCAACTGTTACCCTTCGTGGGTTGAAGTCTCCATCAACATGGATGTACGATGGCACCACCTATTGGAACCACGCCAAAAATCTCCATGTCAACATTGCGTTTGCTCCCTCCAAACTCCTCCCATTTACTTTCTTGCAAGTTGCATGCTTACTTTCCGCTGCTCATATACTCTTTGCATACTTGCTTGAATTGTATTGTGATTGCTTGACTTGTGCTAAGTTGCTAAAATCTGCCAAGAACTAAAATTGGGAAAAGACTAGATTTTTATTTGGTCAAGTAGTCTAATCACCCCCCTCTAGACATACTTTCGATCCTACAATTGGTATCAGAGCTACGGTCTCCATTTGCCTTGATTTCCATAGCTTTTGGTGATAATAGCCTTGGTTTCACAACCTAGGAGATTATGGCGTCTAGCGAGGGAAATTACCATTGTAGAGGTCCTTACTTTGATGATACTAATTTTGCTAGTTGGAAGCATAAGATAAAAATGCATATTCTTGGACATAACCCCGCCGTTTGGGCTATTGTGTGTATTGGCTTGCAAGGTGAATTCTTTGATTGGATAGAACCGAACCATGAAGCTACCGCGGAAGAGTTGAAGATGCTGCAATACAACACTCAAGCTTGTGATATCCTCTTCAACGGATTGTGCCCTGAAGAATTCAACAAAATCAGCGTCTTGAGAATGCAAAGGAAATTTGGGATACTTTGATTGATATGCATGAAGGTACTGAGTCCGTCAAGGAATCCAAATTGGATGTGCTTCAAAGTCAACTTGACAAGTTCAAAATGAAGGATGGCAAAGGTGTCGCTGAAATGTACTCTAGGCTTGCTCTCATCACAAATGAAATTGCCGGCTTAGGAAGTGAAGACATGACTGGTAGATTCATCATCAAGAAGATCCTAAGAGCCTTGGATTGAAAGTACGATACCGTGTGCACATTGATCCAAATGATGCCAAATTACAAAGATCTCAAGCCAAGGGAAATCATTGGAAGAATTTTTGCTCATGAGATGTCACTCAAGGGTAAAGAAGAGTTTCACAACAATTCAAGTGGTGCTTACAAAGCCTCATGTGATGCTCCTACATCATCAAGTGAGACACAAACCTTCAATGAAGAATTGAGCCTAATGGTGAAGAACTTCAACAAGTTCTACAAGAATAGAAGCAAGGAAAGAAGTTCCAAGTCAAGGTCCTACAATGACAAAAGATCTTCGAGTCATGAACATAATTGCTACAATTGTGGAAGACCTGGACACTACTCCAATGAGTGTACTACTCCCTACAAAAGAAGAGAAGATTCACCTAAAATAAGAAGTAGAAGAGAAGAATCACCACCAAGAGAGAGAAGGAGTAGAGATGATTGTTATGAACGAAGAACATCCCGGAGAAGCAAGGATTCAGAAAGGAAGGACAAATCATCAAAGAGCTACACAAAACAAAGACATCAAGCTCATGTTGGTGAATGGGTATCTGGCTCTGACTCCGACCATCACTCTGAGAGAAGTTATCACTCCGACTCCGAATATACTCAAGATGAAGGTGTTGCCGGTCTAGCACTTGTGTCAACCAACTCCTATGACATATTTGATTCACTAAATGAAGGTATTGGAAGATGCTTCACGGCTAAAGGCCCAAAGGTATCACACCCCGAGTATGTTGATTTCAATAGTGATGAGGATGATTTGTTAGGTGATGATGATTTACTTGTTGACAACTCTAGTTATGAAAACTATGATGAATTTGCTATTAATCATGCTAATCAAGATAAAATGAATGACGATGATAAGAAGGAGATTGAGCGTCTAACTAAAGAACTAAAAACTCTTAAGTTAGCTCATGAAACTACCTTGGAAGATCATCCAGAACTTTAAATACTCATGAGGAGTTACACTTTGAAAAGCTCAACCTTGAGCAAGAGCATGAGTTTTTAAGGGCAATCAATGATGATCTTCACAAGAAAAGTTCTTCTTACATTGCCAAGTGATTACTCTTGTCTACTTATTTGCCACAAGTTAAATCTAACAACAAAAGTAAGAAAGATTCTTCTTCTAGTGGTAACAATAATCATGCTAAATCCAATATTGTTGCTTCTAGTAGTTCTCCTGATTCCACTAATGATTCTATTAGCCAAGTTACACTTGAGCAAGAAAATAGCTTATTGAAGGGAACTATAGAGAAAGGTGTTTACAAGAGCCTTGCCGAAAGTAAGCAATTTTAGGAAATTGTACGCAAGCAAGGAAGGCACCGGAAGAATCAAGGTGTTGGTTTTGAACGAAAGTTCAATGCCAATGGAGTTGAGTGGGAAGAAGATCAATACTCCAAGACGAAGTTTGTTACTCAACAAGAGAAGTATGATCCTACTTCTTTCCAAGGGACACAAGCTCAAGATGATCTTCCACCATAAGACCACAAGCTAAAAGGCAAGGACAAGCTTCAAGAAGAGATTGATGCATTTGAAGAAGCTCCCAAGGCCTTGGTCAAGTGGGTTCCCAAGACTACATCAAGTTCTACTTCATCAAGTACGACTACAACTCCAAGGATTCCCATCAAGATGATGTGGATCCCAAAGAAGAAGAACTAGAGAGTTCTTGAGGGTGACTCCGCCAACACACTTCACTCATATCATTTTGGCGAGAACAAGAGCAAACAACTTCCATATCTTGCACTAGTTCAAGGAGTCACAAACCCTCTTGTTGGTAAGACAAGGAACAAGGTAACCTAATTCTTTCATGGACATCATCTTGTGTGTACATCACTCTATGTCTATGTATATCCTTGCTTGTTCCTTGTGGGACTAACCCGTGTAGGTATTGAAAGTGCTACTCACGCCAATGGATTGCTCCAAATGATCTACATCAACATTGAGCATCCACATCTTCAACACCTACATGAAGTCATCATCAACAAAACCCAAGGTTAGTTTATCCCTCTTAGGGGGGATATCACATCTAGGGGGAGCTTTACTCTAAGAATTGAGCTAAAGCAACTCTAATGGTGTGAACACAACAATGCTTTATGTAAAAGTGGTAACCCCACTTGTGCTTAAACGATGAGTATGACCTATGATCAAATGTTCTCATTTGACTCCTAAGTCAATATACTCATATATAGATGACCTAGTCATCGCCAATTGCTTGATAGATGCTAGAGTGTCTGTGCATGCTTTGCCACATATTTCACTTGCCATTTTTTTGTGTGAGCATGCAAATTTCATATTTTACTCATTTGAGGACATCCACTTGTTGCTTTGGTTGTTTGGATCTTTTTTTTTCTGCCAAGTGGATGGACAAGAATGCCTAAGAACCTTCTCTAGCTATCTATTCTTTTCTTGTCTCAAACTCTATTCATGCTACATCACAAAGTTTGATCAAGTCACATTCGAACCACTCTGTGTGCGGAGCACTCGGAGTCCCTGATTCGTCATAGACTTAAACTTCCAAAACCTCTTTGTGCATTTCGGTTTGACTGAGTCATCTATTTTGGTCACACCGAGTTCACCAAGTTGATCTAGGTTTTCATCTTGGTGCCACTGATTTGAACACTTCGGTCACACCGAGTTGCAGGAGCCGCTTGCGATTCTGCATCTTGGTGCTACCGAGTTGTCCTACTCGGTCACACCAACAGGGTTAGGATATATATACCCACGGGTGAGATTTTGGAAATTTCTTCAAAACCCCTTAGCCCGCGCTTGTCCTGCTCTGCCTCCTCGGGTCCCCAGATCGTCTCCTTGCCGCCAGCGACCTCCTGCTATCGTAGTTCTAAGACTAATAGTAGAAAGGGGGGTAGGTATGGAGAGGCAAGATCTCAGCTATGATGAAGGTGTACACACGAGGTTTACGAGTTCAGGCCCTTCTAAGTGGAAGTAACAACCCTACGTCTCGGTGCCCGGAGGCGGTCGATTGGATTATGTGTGTGATATTACAGGGGGTGCGAACCCTTGTGCTAGGGATGGGGGTGGCTTATATAGAGTATGTCAGGACCTCCACCGTCCTCCATTACAAGGGACTTAATGTACATAAAGTGGGGGCGTTATTGGTAACGCCAGCCTTAAGTGCTGTTAATGACCTTAAAGACTACGGAATGAACGCCTGTCCTTGTAACACTGAGTGACTCCAGGTCTTCGGTAGGTCGAGTGATTCCCTGGATGGTCGAGTGACGGAAGGGAGGATGACTCCCGAGTGACATGGCTGTCGAGTGGATTGCACTCGACATCTTCGACTGGGGGTCTCTTGCTGTCTCTTGGACTTCTTATCTTCAAGGGTAGTGACCTTGGGTAGGACACATAGGTCAGGCCTATGACCCTACCCCAGGTCTGTATCCTCATCAGTAGCCCCCGAATGGATTAAGGTTCGAGTGGAAAGTAGGTTGAAGTTGAACTTGTTCTGAGCCTTGTACCTTCGTGAATGTTCTCTGCAAGATTGGAAACTCACGTTGGTACTTCAGCATCGACTCAGCCTCCTTGATCCGTTGAGAGAGTTGTCAACTGAACTTATGGCATCATGTGCTGAGTGCTGTATTAGAGTGCGGGATCTTGGGCGCGATCAACTGCTGTGTACCCCGGATTTCACGGGATACGGAATTTCGGGGAAGCGCGCGGGACGGAGAGCGCCGAAGCGGGCGGAATGGATAAGCAGCGATGCCTCGATTTCCATGCTGCCTTTTTCGCCACGCACGTTGCGCGCGACTATTGCGGGATTTGACAGGATCGCCTGGTCCCATGCGTTAGTCACTCGGAAGCAACCCTTTATAAGGCAACAGGGCCGAGGCGTCTGCACTGTGCACGCCCGTTCTTCCTTCTTTTTCATCCGCTTCTCCATCGCGCCCAGCTCTTCCGCTCTCGACGCTGCTGCTCCGCCACCATGGTGAAGGACAAGACGGCGGTGCTAGAGCGTGCAAAGAAGGCGATGGGGGCGGCGAAGGGCAAGAAGCAGAACCGCGGGTCGTCATCGCGCATGGGACTACCACCGGGCTGGATCCAGGGCGATTGGATCCGGTCTTCGATTCGGCAAGAAGATCTGGTTGAGTTGGCGGAGTCCGGGCTAATCGCCAAGGGAGCGGCAAGGCTGCCGGAGGGGGAGATGGAACCGCAACCTCGACTGGGTGAGTGTGTACTGCTCGCCACCCACGTCGACCGGGGTTTCTCGATTCCTCCGCACTCCTTCTTCCGGGGATTCTTGAATTTCTTCGGTGCTCAACTCCACCATTTTTCTCCCAACACCATCACGTATCTGGCCGCGTTCGTGTCGATGTGTGAAAACTTCTTAGGGTGTCGACCGCACTGGGGTCTTTTCAAACATATCTTCACCATCTGCTCCCAGTCGGTTAAAAAAGCAAAGTCGAGTGACTCAAAAACCCATGTCATCCAGATGTGTGTGGGTTTAGGTATCCAAAAGAGGCATAGGAGTGCCTTCCCTGCTATGACTCTCCCTGAATCTGTTAGAGGCTGGCAGTCGACCTGGTTCTACTGCCAGGACGTCGCAGCTCCAGGCCAGTCGACTAGTCTTCCCTACTTCACATTCGACCGTGTTCAGACCCCTGCTCACTGAAAGTGACTGCTACTGAGAACGTGGAGACGAAGATGTTGGTGGAGAAAGTGGTCCAGCTTATAAATGAGGGTGTCACCAGCCTGGACCTGCTGGAAGTGTTCCTCAGTCGACGCATCCAACCTCTTCAGGCTCGTGACCGTCCTATGTGGCTGTACTCCGGACCTGACGACACCGCTCGGGTTCATCTAGAAGAGGTGCCACCCAAGACCGTGGCCTTGTGGTTGAGGGGCATTAGAGGCAATCAGGACAACCCTAGAGGATCTAGGCGAGTCATCCCCTTTGGCGACGACAATCAGCCCGACAAGGTATGCTCTTTGTTCCGACTGCTTCACGTTTATGTTCTGATTGTATGTGACATCGACTGACTTTTACTCGACTGGTTTGTCCTGTAGGTTTTCACTGAGATGCATTCGATGCCCAACGACGAACAAGATTTGGAGTAGGACCAGGAGGGAGAGGCCTGCACGGAGGAGAGTGGCGACTGGGAGTCTCCAGATGAAGAGGAGGAGGAGGAGAGTGAGGAGTCAGACGATGAGGAAAAAGTCGACTCGCCGTCGTGCTCCGAACATCGATCCAAGCAGCACCATGACCCGTCCGGTGGGCGCGGGAAGAACGTAACTCCAAATACCAACACTCAGAAGCGCACTCGGACGCCGACTCTAGAGCCGATGAAGAAGGTAGCCAAGCAGCCCAAGGTTGTTCCTCCCAAGGCTCGGAAGACTTTGCCGAGGATCAAGATGGATGTTCCAGTCGCCTCCGGGTGAGGATTTATCTCTCTGCGTTCCTTTCTTCCGATTGGCATTTCTATTGATTACCAAGTGGATCTTGTATCTTTCCAGCCCCACTTCTGCTGCGACTGATATGGACATTGACAAGGCCCAGAGAGATGAAGAAACCGATGACGTGGCCACCTCACGAGCTGGTGAGTCTGTTTGGTAAAAACTTGTCCCATCGATTGAGATTGTTGGTTGGATAAATTTCTGATTCTTTTTTCCTTTTTGCCGTAGTACCACGAGACGTTGTCATGCTTCCTGATGATGAAGAGGAGGAGGTGCCTCTACAGGAGAGGAGGAGGAGAGGTGGAGGCTCGAGCAGGAGAAAACCTGAAGTTCAAGTCCCTTAGTCGACGCTGGTGCTTGAGGGGGTGGTCAAACATTCTGGAGATCCAGTTCAGACCAACGTCACATTTGCCAACCCGCTGACGACTGATCGTCTGTCGGGGTCGACTGCTCCGGTTACTGCCGCCCAGTGCAACTCCACTCGTCTGACCCAGTAGCTGCTCCAACTCCCTTGGAGCCATCACTCTTCGCTGCATATCAGACTCTGGACGATTCGCCAAGTGCTGCCAGGGAGGCTCTTCACCAGGTGAACCTTGTCATGGAGCAGGTGAAGGTGATGCACGAGGCTAGTCAGGTGGCTTATAACGCCAACATTACCCTGCAGACCAATATCAAGGTCAGCGAACTCCGACTGAACTTTTTGAATGCTGTTTTATAACCGATCACCCAATGGGGTGTGCCTGTGTTTAGAGTTTTAAGAATCCGTCCACTTCACTCGACTCGTGTTGAGCCTTAGTAATCTATCCCGGCCAGTGGGGGCACGTCGAGTGCACCCACTGGGTGTAGCCCCCGAGACCGCGGTCGACTACGGGCAGTCGACTGAGGTCTTAGGATCTGATTTTCTCTTTTTTGACTCGCGCTGGGCGAACCCGTCCGAGTGTTGTTCTGAACTAGTGGGGGCATGCTAAGTGCACCCACTGGGTGTAGTCCCCAAGACTACTGTTGAATATTTGATTCAGCTGTAGTCTTAGAGTTACTTATCACCGTCTTTATCTCTTATTCGTGTCGACTAACATATCTCTCTTGCTGACTGCAGAGGTCTTGTGATCTTGGAGCTCGACTTTCTGAATTAATGAAGAAGCATATCGGCGTTGAACTTGATCTTGAAATCGCAAAGAAGAACCTCAAGACCGCTAAGGAAGAGACGACAATTATGGGAGGTAACCAATTGACTGTCTTGTCCACTTGGTAGCTCGCATCTTTTACTTCCTTTTCTCTCAGTATCTTTGAACCGAGTGACTTCACACAAGCAGATGTACATAGTGAAAACCGTCAACTTTAGGCTCGTCTGAAGAGTGTTGTTTCTTTAGAGAAAATGAAGGAAGCTTTGGAGAAGAAGGACCAGGACCTTACTGCTGCTCAGAAGGAAGCACGTGAGAAGATAACGCTTGCAGATAAGAAGCTGGCATCAGTCGGCAAGTTGGAAGAGGAGAACGCGAAGTTGAAGACCGCCTTCTCTGACGCCAATCGAGAAGTTGAGCAGCTGAAGAAAGACAAAGAGAACCTGACCAATGAAGTCAGAAGCCTCAGAGCCAAAACAGGCGAGCTGAAGTCCTATCTGGGACAGCTTGCTGCAAAATTGGTCCTGAAACTTGAAGGTATTGATGCTAGACCATCTGATTGTTGCCGATTGGAATATCTTGTTATGCCATCGACTCACTATTTTCTCCGATTATGCAGAATTTTTTCAAGACTTTGAGGCCGAGACCGGGCGGGTCGAGACAAGTATCGATCCCATCAATTGTCCCGTGAAAGATGACATTGCGATGAACTTGCTGAGGTTGGAATCACGCTTGGATGGTGCGGTTGCTTATCTGGCTCGACTGAAGGCGGTGATGACCCGAGTGGACGTCGAACTCTGGCCTCAGGTAGAACTTTCTCAAGACCTCGAGTCGCTGATGGCTCGACTCAATCAGATCCCTGGCCGAGTGCAAGAGTGGAAGAAGTCCTCTGCTCACTGTGGTGCTGACGTCGCCTTGTCATTGGTTCGAGTGCACTGAAGGAGGCTAAAGAAGAGAAGCTGGCGGCCCTTAAGGTAGCGAATACTAAGACGCACTCCTTCCAGTCCTTCATGGACACCTTCCTCGAGGCAGCCACTCGCATTGCCGACAGCATCGATCTTGACAGCTTCTGCGATCCAGCCAGTCCTTCTCCCACCGAGTGACTGAAAAACATTATGCCTCACCTTTATTTGCCTCGGAATACCGAGTGATTTTGTAATCGTTAAAACTCCTTCGGGCCTGACGCCCAAGTACTTTTAATCCGCGGTTAGGAACCTTTGGATTTTTCTTTGAACATGTTGCGTTTATCTTCGAGTGAAACTCGTTCTTCTCTCGGATCAGTTTCCGTTCGTTCGATGCAGCTTCTAGAAGAATAAGCAGTTGACCAGTTGGGCGAGCCTTGAGCAGCATTGATCAACTCATCAGCAAGGCACTCAGCAATAGTCTTGATGTTCCTGTCATCAGCAAGGCACCAGCCGTTGGATGGTCCTTTGACGGTGCACACAATCTCGTCCTTCTTCTTAACGGTGCAGCCCCTGGGGGTTGGGGGGTCATGGACGACCCGCACCATTCGGCAGGACTGGCAGCTCATCAACGGGGCATTCAGCAATGGTCTTGACGTTCTTGAAGATGGCTCGTCTTGGGGACACGCTCAATTTCGTCCTTCTTCTTGATGGTACAACTTTGGAGTGGGGGTCATGGTCGACCCGCACTTTGCTACGCCCCTGAGCGAGAAGATCAGTTTTCACTCGGGAGGATTTTCGAAACTTAGGTGAGTACTGGACTGCAGCTAAGCCTCCGAGCGGGAGGATTGCTCACCACTCGGTAGGATTTCTCAAACTTAGGCGAGTACTGGACTGCAGCTAAGCCCCCCGGGTGGGAGGATTGCTCACCACTCGGTAGGATTTTTTTATCACTTAGGCGAGTACTGGACTGCAGCTAAGCCCCCGAGTGGGAGGATTGCTCACCACTCGGTAGGATTTTTCAAACTTAGGCGAGTACTGGACTGCAGCTAAGCCCCCGAGTGGGAGGATTGCTCACCACTCGGTAGGATTTTTCAAACTTAGGCGAGTACAGGACTGCAGCTAAGCCCTAGAGTGAGAGGATTGCTCACCACTCGGTAGGATTTTTTAAACTTAGGCGAGTACTAGACTGCAGCTAAGCCCCCGAGTGGGAGGATTGCTCACCACTCGGTAAGATTTTTCAAACTTAGGCGAGTACTGGACTGCAGCTAAGCCTCCGAGTGGGAGGATTGCTCACCACTCGGTAGGATTTTTCAAACTTAGGCGAGTACTGGACTGCAGCTAAGCCCCCCCGAGCGGGAGGATTACTCACCACTCGGTAGGATTTTTCAAACTTAGGCGAGTACTGGACTACATCTAAGCCCCAGAGTGAGAGGTAGACTCACCACTCGGTAGGATTTTTATCACTTAGGAGAGTACTGGACTGTAGCTAAGCCTCCGAGTGAGAGGCAGACTCACCACTCGGTAGGATTCTTTTAACACTTAGGCTAGTACTGGGCTGGAGCTAAGCCTCCGAGTGAGAGGCAGACTCACCACTCGGTAGGATTTTTTATCACTTAGGCGAGTACTGGACCGCAACTAAGCCCCCAAGTGAGAGGCAGACTCACCACTCGGTAGGATTTTTTATCACTTAGGCGAGTACTGGACTGTAGCTAAGCCTCCAAGTGAGAGGCAAACTCACCACTCGGTAGGATTTTTTATCACTTAGGCGAGTACTGGACTGCAGCTAAGCCCCCGAGTGAGAGGCAGACTCACCACTCGGTAGGATTTTTTATCGCTTAGGCGAGTACTGGACTGCAGCTAAGCCCCCGAGTGATAGGCAGACTCACCACTCGGTAGGATTTTTTTATCACTTAGGCGAGTACTGGACTGCAGCTAAGCCCCCGAGTGAGAGGCAGACTCACCACTCGGTAGGATTTTCTCTTCAACTTAGGCGAAACAGATTCACAGCTAAGGTAACATGTAAAAAATAAACAACAATCATTCGGAAGACTGTAAAATCATGTCTTTTGATAATCAAACTAAAAGTTATTTCCTATTACATTTCAACAGTCTGAATGCTTAAGAGTAAAAGGGGCGGAGCAGATCCGTGTCCCAGGCGCGTGGTTCATCTTTATTTTGCTCGACGTTGAAGAGACGATATGCTCTGTTGTGGAGCACTTTGGTGATGATGAAGGGGCCCTCCCAAGCGGGAGCGAGCTTATGTGGTTTTTGCTGGTCCACTCGGAGAACCAAGTCTCCTTCTTGAAATGCCCGACCCCTTACATTTCTGGAATGGAATCGACACAAGTCTTGCTGATAAATGGTCGACCGGATCAAGGCCATCTCTCTTTGTTCTTCCAGGAGATCGACTACATCTTGCCGAGCTTGCTCTGCTTCCTCTTCTGAGAAGAGTTCGACTCGGGGCGCGTTATGGAGAAAATCACTCGGGAGTACGGCTTCGGCTCCGTAGACTAAGAAGAATGGAGTCCGTCCTGTCGACCGATTAGGAGTTTTCCTCAATCCCAAAGCACCGATGGGAGCTCATCAACCCAAGCCCCTACTGCATGCTTGAGGTCGCGCATCAACCGGGGTTTCAGTCCTTTGAGAATTAATCCATTCGCTCGCTCAGCCTTCCCATTCGACTGAGGATGAGCGACCGAAGCGTAATCGACCCTTGTGCCTTGGGAAGCACAAAAGGCTCTGAATTCATCAGAGTTGAAGTTCGATCCATTATCCATGATGATGCTGTGCGGAACACCATATCTGAATATCAATTCCCTAATGAAACTCACAGCTGTAGTTGCTTCAAGGTTTTTAATGGGCTTGGCTTTGATCCATTTGGTAAACTTGTTGACTGCCATCAGCACATGGGTAAATCCGCTCCTGCTAGTCCTCAGAGGTCCAACCATGTCCAAACCCCAAACAACGAAATGCCAGACGAGTGGAATAGTCTTCAGAGCTGATGCAAGTTTATGGGACATGTTGGAGTAAAACTAACAACCTTCACACTTGTCCACTAATCTTTTGCCATCTCATTGGCATGTGGCCAGTAAAATCCGGCTCCGTATGCTTTGGCCATGATGGTCCGAGAGGGCGCATGGTGACCACAAGTCCCCGAGTGAATATCATTGAGGATCATTTGGCCTTCTTCTGGCGTGATGCACTTCTGGCAGACCCCAGTTACACTTTCTCTGAACAACTGACCCTTTATCACAATAAAGGTTTTAGATCGTCGGACGATCTGTCGAGCCTCTTCTTCATCCTCTAGAAGTTCTTTCCTAAGAATGTATGCAATGTGCGGCACTGTCCAGTCGGGAGTGATGACCAACACCTCCATGACTAAGTCGACCACGGCTGGGACTTCGACTTCAGTCAGATCTGTGGCGCTCTTGGGCTATGGTGACTCTTTAGTGAAAGGATCTTCTTGAACTAAAGGTGAATGAATATGTTCCAAAAACACATTATGGGGAATGGCCTCTCTCTTTGAACCTATCTTTGCCAACTCATCTACAGCTTGATTTTTCAGTCGGGGTATATGGTGAAGCTCCAATCCTTCAAACTTCTTTTCCAGCTTTCTTACTGCATTGCAATAACCAGTCATGGCCGGGCTCCTGACATCCCATTCCTTCATCACTTGATTAACCACCAAATCTGAGTCGCCGTAGACCATAAGGCGACGGACATCGAGTGAAATGGCCATACGCAACCCGTATAAAAGTGCTTCATATTTGACTTCATTATTGGAGGAATCAAAGTGGATCTAGAGAACATAGCTAAGCTTGTCTCCACGGGGGAATACCAATACTACCCTGGCACCTGAACCATTCAGCATCTTGGAGCCATCAAAGAACATAGTCCAATGCTCCGAGTGCACTTGAGTCGGCAATTGCTGCTCAATCCACTCGGCAAGGAAATCTGCGATTGCTTGGGACTTGATAGCTTTCTTTGCCTCAAACTTGATATCCAATGGGAGGAGTTCAATCGCCCATTTTGCCACTCGACCAGTTGCATCTCTGTTATTCAGAATTTCAGATAGTGGTGCTTCGCTGACGACTGTAATGGAGTGATAAGAGAAATAATGTGCAACCTTCTTCATGGTCATGTATATTCCATAGACAAGCTTCTGATAATGTGGATATCGTTGCTTGGATGGAGTCAAAACTTCAGAGAGATAATAAACTGTGCGCTGAACCTTGTAAGCTTTCCTTCCTCCACTCGCTCGACCATGAGTACTTTACTGACAACTTGTCCAGTGGCTGCAATGTAAAGCAGTAAAGGCTCTTTGCTGATTGGCACAACGAGCATCGACTGGGTGGACAACAGGGTTTTGAGCTCTGCAAACGCTGCATCAGCTTCCTCAGTCCACTCGAACTTATCAGATTTCTTCATCAGTCGGTAAAGGGGCAAGGCCTTTTCACCGAGACGAGAAATGAATCGACTCAAGGCGGCCAAACGACCAGTCAGCTTCTGAACGTCATGCACTCGCACAGGGCGTTTCATTCGGAGGATGGTATCAACTTTTTCTAGATTGGTGTCGATCCCTCGTTCGGAAACGAGGAAACCGAGTAACTTTCCTCCTGGAACTCCGAATGTGCACTTTGATGGATTAAGCTTGATATCGTACCTTCTTAGGTTGGCAAAGGTTTCTACGAGGTCGGTCAATAGGTCGGAACCTTTTCGAGACTTGACCACAATGTCATCCATGTATGCTTCCACATTCCGACTGGTTTGAGTGAGCAGGCACTTTTGAATCATTCTCATGAATGTGGCTCCGGCACTTTTAGGACCAAATGGCATGGTGACATAGCAAAAGCACCCGAATGGGGTGATGAAAGCTGTTTTTATTTCATCGGGGCCATACAGTCGGATCTGATGATACCCGGAATATGCATCCAAAAAAGACAAGCGCTCGCACCCCACGGCCGAGTCAACAATTTGATCGATGCGGGGGAGAGGGAAATGATCTTTCGGGCAGGCCCGATTGATATGCTTGAAATCAATGCACATACGAAGTGAATCGTCCTTCTTAGGGACCATGACTACATTGGCAAGCCACTCGGAGTGGTAGATCTCATGGATGAACTCTGCTGCTAGCAGCCGAGCCACTTCCTCGCCAATCGCTTTCCTCTTCTGTGTGGCGGACCGCCGAAGATGCTCTTTGACGGGTTTTACCTTGGGGTCGACACGCAAATGGTGTTGAGCCAGTCCCCTGGGTACACCTGGCATGTCAGAGGGTTTCCATGCAAAGATGTCCCAGTTCTCATAGAGGAATTGGATGAGCGCTTCTTCCTATTTGCTGTCGAGTGTTGTTGATATATGAGTCGGTGCGACATTGGGATCGGTCGGGTGAATATGAATCGGCTTCATTTCACCTGTCGACTGAAATGCAGAATCCATAGCAGGCTTATTGGCTCGGAGCAAATCACTCAGATCTGCATTCTTCTGATACTCTTGGAATTCAACTGCTGCCATCTGCGCATCGGCAATTTTGGAACCTTTTTGGAAGCGTCCCTCTGCTTTCTGCCGATTGCCAGTAACTGTGATCACACCTTTGGTGCCAGGCATCTTCAACTTGAGGTACACGTAACATGGTCGAGCCATAAAACTCGTGTAGGAAGGCCTACCTAGAATGGCATGGTAAGCACTTTGGAAATCCACAACTTCAAATGTCAACTTTTCCTTACGGTAATTCTTGGAATCACCGAAAACCACATCAAGGGCGATCTGGCCGAGTGATTCAGCTTTCTTTCCAGGGATAACGCCATGGAAGCTCATATTGCTCTCGCTAAGTTTGGACATCGGAATGCGCATTCTCTTCAAGGTTTCAGCATAAAGGATATTCAGGCTGCTGCCACCATCCATCAGCACTTTGGTCAGTCGAGTACCTTTGACTACTGGGTCGACCACCAATGCTTGCCTCCCAGGGGTGGCTATACGCGCAGGGTGGTCAGACTGGTCGAATGTGATTGCCATTTGAGACAATTTCAGGTATGTAGTCGTCGTTGCCAGGGCAACCACATTCTCTTCTCTGTTGATAACTTTCAATCGACTCTTGCTTTCAACATCAGCAAAAATCATCAGGGTTGAATTGACTATGGGATAACCATCGTCTTCTTCCTCATCCTCGTCTCTGTCTGACTCCTTTCCCTTTTCACTGGGTTGATCCCCTCAGAACTGCTGGATCAGGAGCCGACATTGTCGAGTGGTGTGTTTAGGGTAAATCAGATTCCCCTCTTCGTCCTTCTTCGTGTGGATGTGACACGGCAAATCCAACACATCATTTCCAGCCTGATCCTTCACTTTATTAGGGGGCCAGGGCCCCTTAGGTTTTCCCTTAAAGTTTCCTTGAGACACCGCTGTCATCTCACTAGATGCTGCGGGCTCGGCCTTACGCTTCTATTTCCGATTGGAATTACCTCCACCGGCCTCCTGGTCGACTTGTTTACTTTTTCCGCTGCGGAGTCGATCCTCTTCTTCTCCGTTAGTGTACCGGGTGGCTATTTCCATCATCCGAGTCAGAGTCATATCTCTAGTTCGACCGAACTTCAGGACCAACTCTCGGTATTTGATGCCTTCCTTGAAGGCACACACTGCTTGATGCTCTGATACATTTTCAATGGTGTGATGCAACATGGTCCATCTCTGAATGAAATCTCTCAAAGTCTCACTCGGTTTCTGCATGCAATGTTGCAACTCTGTCAACCCTGCTAGCCGCTTATAAGTGCCCTCAAAGGTTCTGACGAACACTCGGGCAAGCTCTTCCCAACTATATATGCTGTCCGGAGCCAACTGAGTCAGCCATGCTCGGGCTGACCCTTCCAACATCAGAGGAAGGTGTTTCATCGCTACCTCATCGTTGCCACCGCCAATCTGAACAGCCACTCGGTAATCCTCAAGCCAAGTTTTAGGCTTGGATTCCCCAGTGAACTTACTGACTCCGGTCGCCAACCTGAAGTTGGAACGAATCACCGCTGCCCTGATGGCTCTGCTAAAAAAATCTGGACCGGAAACATGCACTCTGCTGCCACTCGGACGATCTCTGCCGGGGTCTTCTCTATGCGCTCTGTTCCGATCGACCAGACCTTGAACGAGGATGGATCTCGCATCGAAGCCTGGCTCTCTTGGGTCGACTGGTGCTCTGCGTCCGTCACTGTGACGGCGTCTATCACCGTTCTATCGAGGCACATATGACGCACTCCTCGAAGGAGGCATGGGCACTCGATGACGATTGTCGTGGTCAAGCCGATGATCATACTGTCCACTTTCCTCACGCCGCATGGGCGATCTTGGACTATGGGCTGATTGAACTGTATCTGCTACCACAGATCTACTGTGAATCATGTTCCGCGACTGAGACACTACGGTGTTTTGCTCTCCTGCCGCTCAGAGCAAGGCCCGGATCTGCATCAAACCTCTGCCAGCCTCCGACTGGGAGGGTTGTATTGACTCTGCTATGCGGGCTGCAGCTGCGAGATTTTGGACCGGAGTGCGGTACACCTTAGGTGGAGGTGGAAAAAGCTGTCGTCGACTAGATTCAAAGATCCGCTCCCAAGCATGCTCGTCGAGAGCGCGCTGAAGGTTCTCCAGTCGAGTGTGCTCAGCTAAATTAGCCAGGCGCACCTCTTCCAAGGCCCGGGCCTCAGGGGTTTCTCCAACGATGGGCGTGTGGAGTGCATCCATGTTGCGGCGACGAAGTTCTTCCCTCTGCTGTGAAGAGAGGGGTTCGGGTTAGTACTCCTGGTGGACGTGCGACGGATCGCCGCCCCATCTCCGCCGCCCTCACGGCGGAAACCAGGTGGACTGTGAGGCCCGTCGACCATCAAGACTTCAGCCGCAGGGTCGCTGCTATCGCACTCGGATGCGGTCTCCGTGGAGCGAATCGACAGATCGAACATGTCGTCGAGAGTTTCGTCGGGCCCGATTGCTGCAACTTGATGGGTGGCCAAACGCCGAGCCACCACGTGTTTCACCCACCGCTGAAGCCGCGATCGACCGGACCGCTTGCAGCGGCGAACAGCAGGGAAGGAAGACACCATCGAAGCTGACTGATACTGAGTCGACGGCTGCCGGAGAAGGACGCCGAACGCAAGTGCGAAAGTGTGTCGCCCCTCAGATGAGGAGCACCTCAATGTCTAGGGGAGCTTCTTGAAGCCACGCGAGGCGTCGGCAACGAAAACGAGCGTGCCGAGACGGATCTCGCGGCCCTCAGCCAATCCGCCGTCAGAAACCATGATGATGATGATCGGTAAAACTTGCAACTTCACCAACAAGTCGCTAAGACACCTGCCCCACGGTGGGCGCCAATTGTCGTAGTTCTAAGAATGACAATAGAAAGGGGGTAGGTATGGAGAGGCAAGATCTCAGCTATGATGAAGGTCTACACACGAGGTTTACGAGTTCAGGCCCTTCTCAGTGGAAGTAACATCCCTATGTCTCGTTGCCCGGAGGCGGTCGATTGGATTATGTGTGTGATATTACAGGGGGTGCGAACCCTTGTGCCGGAGGAGGGGGTGGCTTATATAGAGTACGCCAGGACCTCCACCGTCCTCCATTACAAGGGACCTAATGTACATAAAGTGGGGGCGTTACTGGTAACGCCAGCCTTAAGTGATGTTAATGACCTTAAAGGCAACTGAAAGTGCGTTATATTGACTAGAGGTGGGGTGAATAGGCAATTTTTATGAGTTCTTCACTGAGGAATTTGCTGGCGAGGAAATTCCTAAATGAAGAACTACTCACAGCGGAATAAGTACTCAGAAAGGAACATAATAGAACATAAGCATAGTCATCATGATGAAATGAAGACAAGCAAAGAGTACAGAAAGCGTAAACACAGGATAACACAAGGAAGAAGATGGACAGACTGAAGAAATAGAACTGAGGAAATTGAGAAAGTCTTCAGTCAATGTCTTCAAATAGATATGAACAGGCACACAACAACATACATGAGGAATTTAAAGAGTTGAGGAAATAGAACCAGTAAGCTCGGTGAAGACAATGATTTGGTAGACCAGTTCCAACTGTTGTCTCAGTTGTACATCTGGTTGGAGCGGCTGGGTATTTAAACTCGAGGACACCCAGTCCCGGACACACAGTCCTCACCGTATTCTCCTTGAGCTAAAGTCACACAGACCTCGCCCAATCACTCGTGGTAAGTCTTTAGGTGACTTCCGAACCTTCACAAACTCGGTCACTCGGCGATCCACAATTCCTCTTGGATGTTCTAGACCTTGACGCCTAACCGTCTGGAAGAAGCACAGTCTTCAAAGGAAACAAGCATCGGATCCACGCAGGATCAATCTCTTCAGTGATGCTCAATCACTTGGGGTTTTGTAGATTTGGGTTTGGGATTTCCTCACTTGATGATTTTCACTCAAAGTCCTCGGAGGATGGGTTGCTCTCAAATGACAAGTGTCAGTTTCTCTCGGAGCAGCCAACCAACTAGTGGTTGTAGGGGCGGCTATTTATAGCCTAGGGAGCATCCCGACATGATAAGACATAAATGCCCTTGTCTAATATGACCATTAGGTGGGTAGATATTTTGGGACAGCGGGCGCGTAGCACAGCAACGGTCGAAATGTTTGGGTTCGAATTCCTCAGGTCTATCATGTTCCTCACTTGGTAGGTAATCCGCACTGGCGAATTCCTAACTCTTCAGCCAGAACAAATTCCTCAGAGACCAGAAGAATTTCGTCTCTGTCACTGGAGAATATGACTGAGCCGTGCGAGATTTACAATGGCTTCACTCGAAGGGATTGGTAGGTGTAGGTTTTGAGTTGAGCATCACATGGAAATTTCTCCTTAGTATTTCCTCGACCCCCTTTAACAGTACGGTGTTTCCTATAACTCAAGAAAGAGAAAATGAAACTAAGAAAACAAAAGTCTTCATGCTTCATGATCCTCGAATGATTACCAAGTCTTCAAGGTCACACCAATTTCTTCACTTTCAAAGTCTTGAGAAAGTCTTCAGAAATCCAAAGTCTTCAGTCGAAGAACTTCATATTTAGGGGTCGACATTCTCTGTAAATATCAAACTCCTCATAGACTTATAGACCTGTGTACACTCACAAACGCATCAGTCTCTTAACCTATAAGTCTTCAATACACCAAAATCACTAAGGGGCACTAGATGCACTTACACTCTCCCCCTTTTTGGTGATTGATGATAATATAGGTTAAGTTTTCAACGGGGATAAACATGTGAAGTGTAAATACCGATATTGAGGAATTTGATTGCAAGATATAGAAGAACTCCCCCTGAAGATGTGCATCGTGAGGAATTTGCTTTTGAAGCAATGCACACTTGAAGAGTACAATCATTGAGATCTCCCCCTATATCTTGTAATTCATACACACATTTCACATATAATATGAGGAATTTGAAATGCATGATGAAATATGGTGACTGATGTGATTCAGCATGCGTGCATTAACATTAATGAGGAATAAGCATGCAGAAGAACACGACAAAAGTATCAAGCCACCATAGAGTTTAAGATTACAACTCGACCCAGCAAAGTCATCAGAAGAACGAGAGTTGTAACTTAGCAAAAAAACGCCCATATATATAAACCCGCTTGAAGATTAACTCACATTTCTCCCCCTTTGTCATCGAATGACCAAAAGGGTTGAAACTGAGGACTAACGCCCCTGAAGAATATCATGATGATGGAGGAGCGCCAGTGTTGTCAGGGTCTTGAGTCATTGTAGGTCCTGCTGCAGTGTCGTCCAAATCTTCATACTCGTACGTGGCGCGTGATGAAGAATGTGAGCTGGCCACCAAGGAAGGAACCTTGACCTTCTTGTATTTCTTCGGTGGAGGTGCATACCAATCAAAGTCTTCCTTGAAGCCCATTTGTTTCAGATCTTCTTCGCCATATAGATGTGACAGAATAGCCCAGGTGCGATCAAACACTTCATGGAGGTAGTAGTGGTTTTTCTTCACTGCATTATGTGTAGAGGTCATGTTGTGAAGAATAGAGCCAAACTGACGCTTAACCCATTTGTGATTCCGATCGACCTTCTGGTGAAGACTTATGAGCAGTTCACGGTCAGTCATCACACGAGGAGCAGTAGCTTGAGGAGTTGACTTTCGAGCATTGGCAGCAGAATCATGTGTGGTAGAGTCATCATTGGTGGAATAGGATGCAGCTTTGCGGAACTGACCATCCAATGGACGAATGCCTTCATCGATCACAGCTGGTGACTTGCCCTTCTCATCAGATGAGGAAATGGTCCGCTTGAGGACTTCAATTTGGGGCAAGTAGCTGCCATGGTTAAGAGTATCAGCCTTGTAGTTGAGTGAAGTCCTTGTTCTGAGGAATCTCATGATCGACGGAGCATAAGGCTTCAGCTCAAACGGTGAAAGTGGAACGTTCGCTAGAGTCCTCATGAAGAAATCATGGTAATTGACAGGGATACCATGCATGATGTTGAAGAGCATATTCTTCATCATCCCCACAATTTCTTCATCAGATGAATCATGACCTTTGATTAGGCTGATTGTCTTCGTTAGAATGCGATATATAGTCCTTGGTACATACAGCAAATCCTTCACGAGGAATTTGGTCCTTTGAGCTTGTCCAGGCTTCAGCGGCTTCATGAGCACTTGCATATAATGATCAGTAAGTTCAGGTTCATCATACAGACATCGAGCGCCTTCTGGTGGAGGACTGATTGGCAAGGCACGAAGCAATTCAGAGGCTGGTGCCTTGTATTGAGTGTTTTCAGTCATCCAGTCCAACACCCATGAGTTGACGTCAGCATCATTGCCTGTGATATGCAAAGTGGCATAGAACTAAAGAATAAGTTCTTCATTCCAATCAACGATGTCAGTGCAGAAATTCAGCAAGCCTGCATCGTGAAGCATACTGAGAACAGGCGTGAAGCATGGCATAGATTCCATGTCCACGTGAGGAATGTGCTCATGATCGAAGATTTTGTACTTGTCGAAAAGAACTGAGGAGTAGAAGTTGGCCTGGCTGGCAGTCCAGAAATGCTTCCTTCTAAGACGAGCATTGTCATAAGGGTTGAATTCAGTGAAGAATACGTGCTCGCCGAAGAAATCATCAGCCTTGAATTTTGGCTTCTTGGAGAAAGGATTCTTTGGTTTGGGCTGAGGAGTGTCAGTGATTTGCAGTATCACCTCAGGAATAGCAATCTCAGGTTCCTCATGCTGAGGAATTTCAGTTTCTTCTGCAGTTGCAGCCTGAGTCATTTCTTCTTCATTCGCATTTTCATCAGCGCTAGTGGCTGGAATTTCCTCATTGATGGACGGGGTTGCACGAGGTTCATCAGATTCCACTCGTACTTCTATAGCGACTGGGGACTGAGGAACAACTTGGATAGGAGTGAACAATGGAGAATTGGGGTGGTGACTTTCCCGAAAGTCATCATTGAGCACAGGAGTGGTACACCCAATGTCCACATCCTCATCTTCAAGTTCTTCAATACCTGCCTCTTCAGCAGTAAACTGAGGCATAGGTGATGAAATGACAGGGGTTCAAGGGATCTTATCCACTTCAATTTCTTTGTCCAACTGCTCTGTTGAAGCAGCAGATGGAGTTTCTTCATCAGATTCCTCTGGAATATCATATTCTTCACCATAAGGAACAAGGTCCTTTGATGGCATTGATGAGACAGGGACGACATCAATTGGATTGTCAATTGAACTGATTAGAGTCTTCATCTTCTTCAGCTTGAGGAATTTCAACATGCACTGGAGCACATGCAGTTGAAGAGAATGTCTTCGTCAAATTGACGAACCGAACTTTTGCTCCCTTCCAATCAGCATGGTACCGATTGAAATCATCACTCAATTTCTCGATTTCATCTTGTACAACAATGAGCTGTTCTGGAGTGAGCGTGAGGAGATTGTCCTTGAGGAAGCGCTGTTTCTTGTATTGCGCTTTCTTCAGCCTTCTTCCTTCTTGATACTTCCACTTCTCTTCCATAAGTCAATGAAGTCAAGGATCAACTTGGGATCCAGAAGTAGTGGCACATTGCTGCCTTTGGCTCTAGCGGCCTTGGCTTGCCTGTCCCTGATGATTTCAGCAAGTTCGTCATCATCAGCCTCATCTTCATCAGAGGGGATTTGGAAGGCAACCTACTTCTTGTGAGGACTTGGGCGAAGGCCTCGTCCTGCAGTGGCCTTTTTCTTCAGCAGAGATGGTCCTGCTGAGGAACTTGGTGCAACAGTAGAGCTAGCAGATGCTCCTGAGGCAATAGAGATGCCTTGAGTCCTTTGACACGTGGCAAGATGCACAGGTGCCGAAGATTTTGTGGTAGCAGTTGAAGACTTTGTCAGAGGAGGAGCAGACTGAGGAATTGGCCGTGAGGGCTTTGAAGATGCTGGCCGTGAGGGCATTGCTGAGGAGCCTGGCCGTGAGGGCATTGAAGGAGAAGCACTGGATTTGTGGGCAGGCTTCTTTGGCATAGCCTTCCTGGGCTTACTGCCAGAGGCCTCAGCAGCGTTAGCAGCAGCGGCAGAATCTTCATTGAATTTCCTCACTGCCTCTTTTGCTTGCTTGGCTAGTTTGGCCTGGCACCTAGCCCATTCAGTAGCATAGTCCTCACCGCGCTTGAGGCTGGTGGGATTCGCCAGTTGGCCAGGTCTCAATGGAGGTCTTGAGCATGGAGGGTTGAGCGCGAATTTCTTCATGTACTTGGGAGTAACATACCTGTACTCCCTCCATTCTCATGCCCATCTCCTCTCAATATGCTGTATGCGCACTTTGCGTTGATTCTTGTCTTCCTTGCCAAACTTGGCCTCATCTGGAGTGCAATATCCAGCATAGATATCCTCAGGGATTTCAAATGTTGTATTTACCTCATGCCTTTTTCCTCCCTTTTGTGGCTTCTTGCCGCCAGCCATTTTCTTCAGCTGAGGATTAACAACTGAAGTTTTTGAAGATGTATGCAACTTTTCTTCGAGGAACGCTACAAATGAGTTAAGTTGATGAGAACCTAGTGATTCAGCAGCAGACATTTGTACCTCTGAACAGAGTATAGTTGCGAGGAATTTGGAGAGGTCATATGCGTTCTCAAAAGATTTTCAAAAAGATAATAGATTTGAGGAATTTGACCGAAGTGTCTTGAAGAATTTCACTAAGCGTTCTTTATCTTAGGTTCCAGAGTTGTACAGATTTGGAAATCCACACAATTGAGGAATCTTGAAGAAAATCATTGCTTAGAGAAACGAATCAGGAACAGATAACATGTGAGGTGTTTAGTGTGTGAAGTTTTGAAGAATAAAACACCTTTGATGATTTTTAGGAAAAACACATGAATCAAAGCGGGCAATAAAAGTAACTTTTAATTATCAGAAGTGAAGAACACGATGAACTGAGAAGTGTTGAGGTGAAGTTCGTCCGTTCAGATCTTCCACGCCCTAACTCGGCAGAGGAAGACGGCTATGGCGGTGGCGGAGTGAAGAGATCCACAACCGGCGCAAGTATGACGGCGACGAGGTCAAGGCAGTGAAGCTCTTCCTCACAGGTGACGATGAAGTAGCAGCGGTGCTAGGGTTTGTTAAGCTCGAGCGGGAGAGAGAGGTCGAGTGGAGTAAAAATGAAGTGAGGATAAGACAAGGGTATTTATAGCGGCAGTAAAAAACTGTGCGCCCGAGGATTTCTGACGAACGTGCCCCTGACTCTTCTCATTCACGTGACATGTTTCACCCACGTACTTTGAGGTGGCAATCATGTAGGATCGTGGGTGAATAGATAAGTATTTGTCGTGAGAAGCAGAATGGTTTGAGCGGCAAAGCCAAAAATTTAGATAAGATAAGTTTTAAGTTACCGTTCGCAAGTTCTTCAACTATCAAGGACACAGTGAAGATTTTGAATGAGTTTCAAATCAGAATGCATATGAAGAATTTGTGAAAAGATTGGATTGAGTTTAGCATAGAGGGGGAAGGGTCCGATCACATTCACTTAGTGGAAAAAGTCAACTTGAAGAATTAGCAATAAGTGAAATGCCGTAGAGGACATAAACTCATATATATAGGGATGAAAATGGAGTGGAAAGTTTCCGTTTTTCCGGAGGCAAAATGGAAACAGAGAAAAATATGAAATATGAAACAAAGAAGAAATATGAAACAGAGAAGAAATATGAAACAGAGAAGAAACATATACTCAACTAGACCCCATATGGAATTGTCATGTATTACTACAATACTTCCCTATGTTGCAAACACAACCATATTATTTTGTAGCCATGTTAACAATTCCATAAATTTGTTTGCTTTTGTTTGTATTTCTCTATGATTCAAGGGGGCTTTAAGTTCCGGTCAACATGCAATTTTGTTTCCGTGTCCGCTCTGTATTCGCTCCGTATTTGTTTTCGGTACTATCTATTTCCGTATTCGTTTCCGGGGTTTCTGTATTCGTTTCCGCTTCTGCAAAAAAATATGGAAACAAATATGGTAGCACCCAGTTCCGTCCGTTTCCGTGCCGTTTTCATCCCTATATATATATATATATATATATATATAACTGAAGACAAACAACAGAAATAGTGAAGACAATGCAAGTTGAAGAATTTGAAAAACTGAGGAATTTTAAAAATGAAGAAAAACTCAAATTGAAGATTTTCAACTTTTGTGGTGGCATAACCCACCGTATAAGACGGTTGATTTCAGACACTGCGTACAATTGTCGTAGGGCTCTGAGAATCAATTTCTTCATTAATTTCTTCACACTTAGAGGGTTAGTCTTCATTGATTGAAGAACAATGTTACTTCGTGTGTTGCACATCTAAGTCATCAAGTTAACATTAGTGTTAGGATGAGTGTCCATTTCAGAGAACATTCGAAGATTCTAGGATATTTAGCTCACACCGCAACTTGCTAAATCTCTTCTCATCCAAGGGCTTAGTGAAAATATCGGCCAGCTGATCTTCAGTTCTTTCATGGCAGATGGAGATATCGCCCTTCAACACATGATCGCGAAGAAAATGATGACGAATCTGGATGTGCTTTGTCTTCAAGTGCTGAACTAGGTTGCGAGAAATCTTGATTGCGCTCTCATTGTCGTAGTAGAGAGGCACATTCTTCACGTTGATGCCATAGTCCTTGAGAGTTTGCTTCATCCATAGTAATTAAGCACAGCATGATCCAGCAACAATGTACTCAGCTTCTACAGTGAAGAGAGATACGCAGTTCTGTTTCTTCGAGGACTAACAGACCAAAGATCGTCCGAGGAAATGGCAAGTGCCTGACGTTGACTTGCGGTCCACGCGATCGCCAGCATAGTCAGAGTCTGAATATCCAACGAGATCAAATGAGGAGCCCTTGGGATACCATAATCCAAGTGTTGGTGTGTGAGCTAGATATCGAAGAATATGCTTCACAACCTTATGGTGTGATTCCTTCGGTGTAGCTTGAAATCGGGCACAGATGCAAACACTAAGCATAGTATCTGGCCTAGATGCACATAGGTACAATAAAGAGCCAATCATGGAGCAGTATACCTTTTGATCGACGTCTTGACCATTTCCATCAGTGCATAGATGGACATTTGTGGGCATTGGAATTTTGACCCCTTTGCAATCTTGCATGCCGAATTTCCTCAATACTTCTTTGAGGTATTTCTCATGCGATATGAATATACCATTGCGCTGTTGATGAATTTGAAGACCTAAAAAGAATTTCAACTCTCCCATCATAGACATTTGATATTCTTCACTCATCATATAGGCAAATTCATCACTATAACGTTGGTCAGTACAGCCAAAGATAATATCATCAACATATATTTGTCACACAAACAATTCACCATCATAAGATTTAGTGAAAAGAGTTGGGTCGAGTGAACCGGGTTTGAAGCCTTTCTTCATGAGAATTCCTTCAAAGTGTCATACCACGCCTGAGGGGCTTGCTTGAGGCCATACAGGGCCTTGTTGAGTCTGAAGACTTTGTCGGGATTCTTTGGATCTTCAAAACCTGGGGGCTGAGCAACATATACTTCTTCCTCAAGCTTACCATTGAGGAATGCACTTTTCACATCCATTTGTTGTAAGATAATATCATGATGGTTAGCGTAAGCAAGTAATATACGAATAGCCTCAAGTCTAGCAACAGGTGCAAAAGTTTCATCGAAATCAATTCCTTCAACCTGTGTGTAGCCTTGAGCTACAAGCCGTGCCTTATTCCTCACCACAAGGCCATTTTCATGTTGCTTGTTGCGGTAGATCCACTTTGTGCCAATGATGTTGTGCTTGCGAGGATCTGGATGTTTGACCAGTTCCCACACATTGCTGAGCTCGAACTGATGTAATTCTTCTTGCATAGCCTGAATCCACTCAGGCTCCAGAAATGCTTCATCTACTTTGGTGGGCTCTAAGATAGAGACAAAAGCAAAGTGCCCACAAAAGTTAGATAAATGTGAAGATTTTGAGCGAGTGAGAGGACCTGGTGCTTCAATATCATCAATGATCTTCTCAATTTGCACTTCGTTAGCAATGCGAGGATGAGTGGGTTGTCTTCGAGGAATTTGATCAGCATTCCCTTCAGGAGCATTTTCTTCAGCACCATTTTCTTCAGGTATGCTAGCTCGGTAATCATCACGATTAGGAATGAATTCTTCACCAGATTCTTCGGTAGGAATGACATCCTCAGTAGCCTTGAACTTGATGGAATCTTCAGGTGCTGGTTCATCTATCACAGAAGGTAGGTGCTCTCTTAGCGAGCCATTAGTTTCATCGAACCGCACATCTACAGTTTCAACAACTTTGTGAAGAAAGCTGTTGAAGACTCTGTAGGTGTGCGAGTCCTTTCCATAACCAATCATAAAACCTTCATGTGCTTTCGGTGAGAATTTAGATGTGTGATGAGGATCTCTAATCCAACATTTAGCACCGAAGACTTTGAAATAACTCACATTTGGCTTTTTGTCAGTGAGGAGTTCATAAGCAGTTTTCTTGAAGAATTTGTGAAGATATACCCTGTTGATGACATGGCACGTACTATCAATTGCCTCAATCTAGAAGCGACAAGGCATCTTGTATTCATCAAGCATAGTGCGAGCCATTTCAGCGAGGGTTCTGTTCTTGCGCTCCATGACGCCATTTTGCTGAGGAGTATAAGGAGAAGATAACTCATGAGTAATACCAAGTTCATCAAGATAGCCATCAAGACCGGAATTCTTGAACACGGTCCCATTGTCAGTTCTGATGTGCTTGATCTTCACACCAAAGTTGGTTGAAGCCCTCGAGGAAAATCGTTTGAAGACTTCCTGCACTTCATGTTTGTAAGTGACAATGTGCACCCATGTGTAACGAGAATAATCATCAACAATAACAAATCCATATTGAGATGCATCATTAAGAATTGCAGAATAGTGGTTAGGACCAAAGAGATCCATGTGAAGCAATTCAAATGGACGAGTGGTAGTCATGACAGTATTCGCTGGATGCTTGGCTTTTGTCATCTTTCCAGCTTCACAAGCTCCGCATAAGTGATCCTTGAGGAATTTGACATTCTCAATGCCAATGACATGCTTCTTCTTTGCAAGCGTGTGCAGATTCCTCATGCCAGCATGACCAAGTCGTCGATGCCATAGCCAGCCTTCTGAAGCTTTCACAAGTAAGCACACGGCTGGTTGTGGTCCTGTAGAGAAATCAACAATATACAGATCTCCTCTCCTAAAGCCTTCGAAGACTTTGGAATGGTCAGTTTCCATGATCACAACACAACGATATCTTCCAAAGACAACAACCATATCGAGATCACAAAGCATTGAGACAGACATGAGGTTGTATTCTAAGGACTCGACAAGCATGACTTTGTCCATGTGTCGATCCTTTGAGATTGCAACCTTATTGTGGTGTCAAAACCGGCGGATCTCGGGTAGGGGGTCCCGAACTATGCGTCTAGGCGGATGGTAACAGGAGACAAGGGACACGATGTTTTTACCCAAGTTCGGGCCCTCTCGATGGAGGTAAAACCCTACTCTTGCTTGATTAATATTGATGATATGGGTAGTACAAGAGTAGATCTACCACGAGATCAGAGAGGCTAAACCCTAGAAGCTAGCCTATGGTATGATTGTTGTTCGTCCTACGGACTAAAACCCTCTGGTTTATATAGACATCGGAGAGGGCTAGGGTTACACAGAGTCGGTTACAATGGGAGGAGATCTACATATCCCTTGAAAGTGCGTTATATCGACTAGAGGGGGGGTGAATAGGCGATTTTTATGAATTCTTCACTGAGGAATTTGTCGGTGAGGAAATTCCTTAGCGAAGAACTACTTGCAGTAGAATAAGTACTCAGAAGTAAGCATAACAGGATACAGACATAGTCATCATGATGAAATGAAGACAAGCTCAGAGTACAGAAAGCGTAAGCACATGATAACACAAGATGAAGACAAACAGACTGAAGAAATTGAACTGAGGAAATTGAGAAAGTCTTTAGCCAAAGTCTTCAAACACAAGTATGAACAATCATTCAACACAATAATGAGGAAATGAAACAGTTGAGGAAATAGAACCAGTTAGGTTGGTGAAGACAATGATTTGGTAGACCGGTTCCAACTGCTGTCTCAGTTGTATGTCCGGTTGGAGCGGCTGAGTATTTAAACTCGAGGACACACAGTCCCGGACACCCAGTCGCTGAGCATGCAGCTTAGGACACCAAGTCCTCACCGTATTCTCCTTGAACTAAGGTCACACAGACCTCATCCAATCACTCGTGGTAAGTCTTCAGGCGACTTCCAAACCTTCACATACTCGGTCACTCGGCGATCCACAATTCCTCTTGGATGCTCTAGACCATGACGCCTAACCGTCTGGAAGAAGCACAGTCTTCAAAGGTAACAAGCGTCGGATCCACGTAGGATCAATCTCTTCAGTGATGCTCAATCACTTTGGGTTTGTAGGTGTTTGGGTTTGGGGTTTTTCCTCACTCAATGATTTTCGCTCAAAGTCCTCGGAGGATGGGTTGCTCTCAAATGACAAGTGCCAGTTTCTCTCGGAGCAACCAACCAGCTAGTGGTTGTAGGGGGCGGCTATTTATTGCCTAGGGAGTAGCCCGACATGATAAGACATAAATTCCCTTGTCTGATATGACCGTTAGGTGGATAAGATGTTTTGGGACAGCTGGCGCGCAGCACAACAACGGTCGGAAATTTGACTCTCAAATTCCTCAGGGCTATCATGTTCCTCACTGTGTAGGCAATCCGCACTGGCGAATTCCTAACTCCTCAGTTAGAACAAATTCCTCAGCGACCAGAAGAACTTCGTCTTTGTCACTGAAGAAATTGACTGAACTGTATGAGATGTCCAAAGACTTCACTCGAAGGGTTTTGTAGGTGTAGGATTTTGAGTTGAGCATCACATGGAAATTTTTCCTTAGTATTTCCTCGACCCCCTTTAACAATACGGTGTTTCCTATGACTCAAGAAAGAGAAAACAAAACTATGAAAACGAAAGTCTTCAAGCTTCATATTCCTCGCATGAATATCAAGTCTTCATGGACACACCAATTTCTTCACTTTCAAAGTCTTCATGAAAGTCTTCAGGAATACCAAAATCTTCAGTCGAAGATATTGATTTTTAGGGGTTGACTTTCTCTGTAAATATCAAACTCCTCATAGACTTATAGACCTGTGTACACTCACAAACGCATTAGTCCCTTACCTATAAGTCTTCAATACACCAAAATCACTAAGGGGCACTAGATGCACTTACAATCTCCCCCCTTTTGGTGATTGATGACAATATAGGTTAAGTTTTCAACGGGGATAAACATATGAAGTGTAAGTACTGATATTGAGGAATTTGATTGCACGATATAGAAGAACCCCCCCTGAAGATGTGATAGTGAGGAATTTGCTGTTGAAGCAATGCACACTTGAAGAGTTGAATCATGGAGATCTCCCCCTATATCTTGTAATTTATACACGCATTTGACATATAATATGAAGAATTTGAAATGCATGATGAAATATGGTGCCTGATGAAATTCAGCATGCGTGCAATAATATTAATGAGGAACAAGCATGCAGAATAACGTATCAAGAGTATCAAAGCACAGTGCATCAAAAGTATCAGGGCACCATCGGGTTTAAGATTACAACTCGTTCCAACAAAGTTTTAGAAGAACTAGAGTTGTAACTTAGCAAAAAAACGCCCATATAATAGACCCTCTTGAAGACTAACTCAAATTTCTCTCCCTTTGTCATCAAATGACCAAAAGGATCGAAACTGAGGACTAACGCCCCTAAAGAATATCAAGTTGATGGAGGAGCGCCAGCGTCGGGGTCGGTTGTCGTAGTAGGGCCTGCCGCAGTGTCGTCCAAATCTTCATATTCATCAGTGTCGCGCGATGAAGAATAGGAGCTGGCCACCAAGGAAGGAACCTTGACCTTCTTGAATTTCTTCGGTGGAGGTGCAGACTAGTCAAATTCTTCCTTGAGACCCATATTCTTCAGATCTGCAGCGCTGTAGACATGTGATAGAATAGCCCAGGTACGGTTGAAGGTTTCATGGAGGTAGTAGTGGTTTTTCTTCACTGCATTGTGTGTTGATGTCATGTTGTGAAGAATTGAACCAAACTGACGCTTGACCCATTGATGATTGCGATCAACCTTCTGATGAAGACTGAGGAGTAACTAATGATCAGTCATCACCCTGGGTGCTGTGGCTTGAGGATTTTGCTTAGCGGCAGAATCATGTGTGGCAGAGTCATCATTGGTGGAGTTGGATGCAGCCTTGCGAAATTGACCATCCAATGGATGAATGCCTTCATCTATCACAACAGTTGCCTTGCCTTTGTCATCAGCTGAGGAATATGTCCGTTCGAGGACTTCAATCGGAGGCAAGTAGCTGCCATGGTTCAAAGTGTCAGCTTTGTAATTTAGTGAAGCCCTTGTCCTGATGAATCTCATAATCCATGGTGCATAAGGCTTCATCTCAAATGGTGACATAGCAATATTCGCCAGAGTCCTCATGAAGAAATCATGGAAGTTGACGGGAACGCTATGAATGATATTGAAAAGCATGTTCTTCATGATGCCAACGACTTCTTCATCATTTGAGTGGTGGCCTTTGATAGGACTCATTGTCTTCGTCAGAATGCGATAGACAGTCCGAGGCACATATAGTAATTCCTTGACGAGGAATTTGGTTCGAGGAGCCTGTCCTGGCTTGAAAGTCTTCATCCGCACTTGCATGAAATGATTGGAAAACTCAGGTTCACTGTAGACGCAACGAGCACTGTCAAGGGGAGGACTGAGTGGGAGGGCACGAAGCAATTTAGTTGCTGGTGCCTTGTAGTGAGTATTTTCAGACATCCAGCCCAGCACCCATGAATTCACATCTTCAGAGTTTCCTGTGATGTGCAGCGTTGCATAGAATTGAAGAATGAGTTCTTCATTCCAATCACAGATGTCAGTGCAGAAATTTAGCAATCCAGCATCGTGAAGAACACTGAGGACTGGCTCGAAGCACGACAGAGACTCCATGTCCACATGAGGAATATGTTCATGATCGAAGACTTTGTCTTTGTCGAACAGTACTGAGGAATAGAAATTGGCTTGACTAGCAGTCCAGAAATGCCTCTTCATTATTCGAGCAGAGTCATAGGGGTTGTAGTCAGTGAAGAACACATGCTCGCTGAAGAAATCTTCAGCCTTGAACTTTTGCTTCTTTGAGAATGGATTCGTTGGCTTGGGCACTAGAGTGTCAGTGAGTTGCATCACAACCTCAGGAATTGCAATCTCAGGTTCTTCAGGCTGAGGAATTTCTGGTTCCTCTTCAGTTGCAGTCTGTGTGTTCAAAGGTTCAACAACAACAGTTTCTTCAGCACTAGCGGCTGGAATGTCTTCATGCATAGACGAGGTGGGATGAGTTTCTTCAGAGCCCATTTGAATAGTTGGTGCAGGGGACTGAGGTATTTGTTGAAGTGGGGTGAAGAGTGGTGAATTGGGGTGCTGACTTTCCCAAAAGTCATCATTCATCATGGGTGTTGTGCAGCCAATGTCCACGTCTTCATCTTCATTTTCTTCAACGCCAGCCTCTTCAGCTGTGAACTGAGGCATTGGCGAGGAAGCAACATTCGTTGAAGGGATCGTATCCACTTCAATTTCTTCATCAACCTGCTCTGACGAAGCAGCAGATTGAGGTTCTTCATCAGATCCGCTAGGGATCACATATTCCTCACCAAAAGGAACAAGGTCCTTTGATGGCATGGTGGAAATCGGAACAACATCAATTGGATTTTCAATAGAGCCTGTCAGAGGCTTCATCTTCTTTGGAGCTGAAGATTCTGAAGCACTGGATGCTTTCTGTTTCTTCACTGCAGCTCGCTCTGCAGCCTTGGTCTTCCTCACATCTGATGCAGATGGAAGAATAGGAGTTGGTGTAGGCGCTGGAGGAGCTGAGGAATCTGGTTGAATTTCCTCAGGCGCAACTGATGCAGTTGCCCTAACTTCTGCAGTTTCTTCAGGCGCACCACTAGTGGATGCCCTGGCAATTTCTTCAGTGGCTGGAGTGGAGTCAGCAGCCCTGGAACTAGCATTTTCTTCAGTAGCCTGAAAGTCATCAGCGGTGCTGGCATGTTCTTCAGTTGGCTGAGCAGAAGCTTCAGCTTGAGGAATTTCTTGTTGCGATGGGGCTGCAACATTTGTGAATTTCTCAGTCAGTTTCACAAACCTGACTTTGGCTCCTTGCCAATCAGCATAATAAGCATTGAAATCATCGCTGAGGGCTTTGATTTCAGCTTGGATCTTGAGGAGTTCCTCAGTTGTCATATGGACAACGTGTTTCTTCAGGAATTTCTCCTTTCTGAACTGAGCCTTCTTGATTTGCCTGGCCTTCTCAAATTTCCATTTCTCTTCAGTGATGAAATGGGTCAGCATGTGACTTTGACCAGGAGACAAATTGAAATCAGGCATAGGAGTATTTGGATCCTTGTGCCAGAGATCAATGTAATCAAGGACCGCCCTTGGATCCAAAAGCAGTGGCACATTTGTGCCTTTAGCTCTAGCGGCCCTTTCTTGTCGGTCTCAGATAATTTCTGCAAGTTCATCATCATCAGCTTCATCTTTAGATGGCACTTGGAAGGCAACCTATTTCTTCTTCGGACTTGGCCGAGGACCTCGACCAGCCGTAGCCTTTGTCTTCAGCAGAGTGGCGCCTGATGAAGATTTTGGTGTAGCTGAGGAACTCGCTGAGGCACTAGAGGCAATAGAGATGCCTGTAGTCCTTTTGCACGTGGCCAGATGTACAGGTGTTGAGGAATTTGCCGGAGCAGCTGAGGACTTTGGGGGAGGAGCTGAGGACTTTGGAGGAGCAGGAGCAGCATGAGGGACTGACCGTGAGGGTTTTGAAGTTTCTGTCCTTGAGGGCTTTGCTGAGGAACTTGGCCGTGAGGGCATAGTTGGTGAAGCACTTGGCTTGTGAGTGGGCTTCTTGGCCATAGATTTTCTAGGCTTGACAGAGGCCTCAGTGGCAGCAGCAGCATCAGAGTCTTCATTGAATTTCCTCACTGCTTCTTTGGCTTGTCTCGCCAACTTGGCTTGGCGTTTGGCCCATTCTTCAGGAAAATCCTCACCACGCTTGATGCTGGTGGGGTCAGCTTCTTGGCCAGGTGCCAATGGAGCTCTCGGTCATGGAGGATTAAGTGCAAATTTCTTCATGTTCTTTGGAGTCACATATCTGTACTCCCTCCATTCTCTTGCCCATCTTTGTTCAATCCTGTGTATGCGCACCTTGCGCCGAGTTTTGCTCTCTTTTTCGGACTCGGCCTCATCAGGTGTGCAATAGTCAGTATAGAGGTCCTCAGGGATTTCAAAAGCAGTCATGACCTCAGGCTTCTTTCCTCCTTTCTGTGGCTTCTTACCATCAGCCATATTCTTCAGATGAGGAATTTGAACAATCGAATTTTCTGAAGAAGTATGTAACTTTTCTTCGAGGAACGCTGCAAATGAGTTAAGTTGATGAGAACCTAGTGATTCAGCAGTGGACATGAGTACCTGTGAACAGAGTATAGTTGCGAGGAATTTGGGGAGGTCATATGCGTTCTCAGAAGGTTTTTCAAAAAGAACAAGTTTGAGGAATTTGACCAGATGAGCCTTGAAGAATTTCACTAAGCATTCTTTGTCTTAGGTTCCAGAGTTGTATAGATCGAAGATCCACACAATTGAGGAATCTTGAAGAAAAAAGATTCTTAGAGAAACGAATCAAGAACAGATGACTAATGAGGTGTTTTGTGTGTGAGGATTTGAAGAATAAAACACCTTTGAAGATTTTGTTGTGAAATTTCGAATCAAAAGAGGGTAGTAAAAGTAACTTTTAATTACCCTGAATGAAGAACATGACGAACTGTGAAGTAGAACAGTGAAGTTCGTCGGTGTAGATCTTCCACGCCCTAACTCGACGGAGGAAGACAGCTACGGCGGCGGCGGAGTGAAGATTTTTGCGGTCGGTGCGAGTACGACGGTGACGAGGTCGAGGCAGTGAAGCTCTTCCTCACCGGCGACGATGGAGTAGCGGCGGTGCTAGGGTTTGAGAAGCTCGAGCGAGAGAGAGAGAGGTCGAGCGGAGTAAAGGAAGTGAGGAAGGGGTGAGGGGGTATTTATAGTCGCAGTGAAAAACTGTTTTCCCGAAGATTTAGGACGAATGTGCCCCTAACTCTTCTCATCCGCATGACATGTGTCACCCACGTACCGAAAAGTGGAGATCGTGTTAGATCGTGGGTGAATAGATAAGTCTATCGAGGGATACAGAACGGTTTGAGCAGCAAAGCCGAAAATTTGGATAAGATAAGTTAAAAGCTCCGTTCGCAATTTCTTCAGCTGACAAGAACACAGTGAAGATTTTGAATGAGTTTCAAATAGAATGCACATGAAGAATTTGTGAATAGATTGGGTTGAGTATAGCATAGAGGGGAAAGGGTCCGATCACATTCACTTAGCAGAAAATGCAACTTAAAGAAATAGCCATAAGTGAATGCTGTAGAGGACATAAACCCTTATATATATAGCCAATGAAGACAAACGACGGAATTAGTGAAAATTTTGCAAAGTTGAAGAATTTGAAAAACTGAAGAATTTCAAAAACTGAGGAATTTTTTTTAAAAAATCAACTTTGGTGGTGGCGTAACCCACCATATAAGGATGATGATTTCAGACACCGTGTACAATTGTCGTAGGGTTCTGAGAATCAAATTCTTCATTAATTTCTTCACAGTTAGAGTGTTATTCTTCATTGATTGAAGAAAAACGTTTCTTCATGTGTTGCACATCTAAGTCATCAATTTTGCATAAGTGTCAGGATGTGTGTCCTTTTCAAAGAACATTCGAAGATTCTAAGATATTTAGCTCACACCGCAACTTGCTAAATCTCTTCTGATCCAAGGGCTTTGTGAAGATATCGGCTAGTTGTTCTTCAGTCTTCATGTGCTCGATGGAGATGTCGCCCTTCAACACATGATCACGAAGAAAATGATGACGAATCTGAATGTGCTTTGTCTTCGAGTGCTGAACTGGGTTGTGAGCAATCTTGATGGCACTCTCATTGTCACAGAGGAGAGGCACATTCTTCACATTGACGCCATAGTCCTTGAGGGTTTGCTTCATCCATAGCAATTGAGCACAGCAAGAGCCAGCAGCAATGTATTCAGCTTCAGCAGTAGACAGTGATACACAGTTCTGTTTTTTCGAGGACCAACAGACCAAAGATCGTCCGAGGAAATGACAAGTACCAGATGTTGACTTGCGGTCCACACGATCACCAGCATAGTCAGAGTCAGAATATCCAATGAGAACAAAAGTAGAGCCCTTGGGGTACCATAATCCTAGTGTTTGTGTGTGAGCTAGATATCGAAGAATATGCTTCACAACCTTATGGTGTGATTCCTTTGGTGCAGCTTGAAATCGGGCACACATGTGAACACTAAGCCTTATATCTGGCCTAGATGCACATAAGTACAATAAAGAACCAATCATGGAGCGGTATACCTTGTGATCGAAGTCAATACCATTTTCATCAGTGCATAGATGGCCATTTGTGGGCATAGGAATTTTGACGCCTTTCCTTCAGCACCATTTTCTTCAGCATTTTCATCAGGTGCACCAGCTCGATTTTCTTGATGTTCTGGAATGAATTCTTCAGTAGATTCTTCGGTAGGAATAACATCCTCAGTAGCCTTGAACTTGATAGAATCCTTAGGTGCTGGTTCATCTATTACAGAAGGTAGGTGCTCTCTTTGCGAGCCATTAGTTTCATCGAACCGCACATCTACAGTTTCAACAACCTTGTGAAGAACGTTGTTGAAGACTCTGTAGGTGTGCGAGTCCTTTCCGTAACCAAGCATAAAACCTTCATGTGCTTTCAGTGCAAATTTAGCATTGTGATGAGGATCTCTAATCCAACATTTAGCACGGAAGACTTTGAAATAACTCACATTGGGTATCTTGTCAGTGAGGAGTTCATAGGCAGTCTTCTTGAAGAATTTGTGAAGATATACCCGATTGATGATGTGGCACGCAGTATCAATTGCATCAATCCAAAAACGATGAGGCGTTTTGTATTCATCAAGCATAGTGCGAGCCATTTCAGCGAGGGTTCTATTCTTGCGCTCCACAATGCCATTCTGCTGAGGAGTATAAGGAGCAGATAACTCATGAGTAATACCAAGTTCATCCAGACCATCAAGACCGGAATTCTTGAACTCAGTCCCATTGTCAGTTCTGATGTGCTTGATCTTCACACCAAGGTTGGTTGAAGCCCTCGAGGAAAATCGTTTGAAGATTTCCTGCACTTCATGTTTGTAAGTAACAATGTGTTCCCATGTGTAACAAGAATAGTCATCAACAATAACAAAGTCATTTGAAACAGCAGAATAATGATTAGGTCCAAAGAGATCCATGTGAATCAATTCAAATGGACGAGTAGTGGTCATGATAGTCTTCGCTGGATGCTTGACATTTGTCATCTTTCCAGCTTCACAAGCTCCGCATAAGTGATCCTTGAGGAATTTGACATTTTCAATGCCAATGACATGCTTCTTCTTCGCAAGCGTGTTCAGATTCCTCATGCCAGCGTGACCAAGTCGTTGATGCCATAGCCAGCCTTCTGAAGCTTTTGCCAGTAAGCACACGGCTGGTTGTGGTCCTGTAGAGAAATCAACAATATACAGATCTCCTCTCCTAAAGCCTTCGAAGACTTTGGAATGGTCAGCTTCCATGATCACAACACAACGATATCTTCCAAAGACAACAACCATATCGAGATCACAAAGCATTGAGACAGACATGAGGTTGTATCCTAAGGACTCGACAAGCATGACTTTGTCCATGTGTCGATCCTTTGAGATCGCAACCTTACCTAGACCCAATACCTAACTTTTGCCTTTTTCAGCGAAGATGATGTGCTTCAGATGTGACGGTGTTAAGGGAGCATCCATCAATAGGTTCTTGTCACCAGTCATGTGATTTGTACATCCACTATCGAGGACCCACTCGTTTGCTTTGGGCTGATCATCCCGCAGATGAATTAGTGCATCTTACGAACTCATATACTTCATTAGTGAAGAATATGACATCAAATTCATCAGTTCAATTTCATCAAGCAATAGCATAGATAAGCAGTGCGAGGACATGTGAAATGAAAGTTCATTTCATCATGATTCGCCTGCGTCCTTTCAGGCATTTTTGTCAGGCCCCCAGCAAATTCATCAGACGTTAAAGCACGTCTAGAGACCTGACCCTGCAGAAGAAATTAGTTCTTTTTCTTCACCACCCACATCTGAAGGGGTGGCAAAGAGTTCATCACTCTGCGAGCACCATATGAGAATGGTGGCATAGAAGCCAATCCATTGCGTTTCACATAAGAGGGGTTAGGGTAAGCATATGAATAAGCAGAGAAATTCTTCGAGGACTTATGAACATAATGATTTGAAGAATAATGCACATATTCATAGCCCTTAGCTCTACCCTGCGAAACAGAGTTGTTAGCACGATGATGATCATATGAGGACTTTGATCCATTTGAGGAATTTGGTCTGTATGAGGACTTGGATCCATATGAAGAATTAGGTCCATATGAAGAGTTTGATCTGGGGTTCCTATTCTTCACAGGTGGTGTCATGAGGACATTCACCTAAAGACTTTCAACATAACTTTTGGGGACCCAGATTTTCTTCATAGGGGAACCATTCCTGCAGTTAGTGCCAACATATCTAGCAAATACTTCACCATTCTGATTTTTGAACAGTTTATAATTGGAGTCGAATGACTCATCAGAAGAATGAGGAGATTCACATGTAAAGCCAGATAAGTTAGATGGATCAACTGGAGATCCCTATGCAGCAACCCATGAGGTTTTGGGGTACTACTCAGGCTTCCAATATGTTCCGTCAGCATTGAGTTTCCTCTCAAAGGCAATACCCTCTTTCCTAGGGTTCCTGTTAAGGATCTGCTTTTTGAGCACATCACAAAGAGTCTGATGCCCTTTGAGGCTTTTGTACATGCCTATCATATACAATTCCTTCAGCCCTGCATCGTTAGTGATACTAGCAATGTCCTCAGATGAGGAATTAGTGATAGCAGAGGCAGGTGAAGAATTTGTAACATTTGAAGCATTTGAACATTCAGGTGAAGAATTAGCAGATTCACGTTCAATGCACTTTAAGCATGGAGGAACAAATTCTTCCTGAGAAGCGCTGATTTGTTAAGCAAGTAATGAATCGCGATCCTTCTGAAGATCTTCATAACTCACTCTTAGCTTCTCAAGATCTTGCTTTCTTTGAAGAAATTCATAAGAAAGCTTCTCGTGATCAGATAAGAGAGTGTTATGATGACTTTGAAGGTTGTCATACTTAGACTGAAGTCTCTGAAGATTTTCAGTTAAGTCTTTAGTGTGGTCCATTTCATCACGCAACATATCATCACTTTTGTCTAGCATGTTTTGAAGTTTTTCAATAGCCTTTTGTTGTTTCACAGCAATCTTAGCAAGTTTAGATTAGTTAGGCTTAAGATTTTCATCAGATTCATCCTCACTAGATTTAGAGGAGGGGTATTTTGTTACCTTGGCACCTTTTGCCATGAAGCAATAGGTGGGAGCGTAGTCATCATTATCTTCATCAGCGTTGTTGGTGTTTCCGTTTTCTTTAGAGTTGAAGATAGACTTGCTGACAAATGTGGTAGCAAGAGCTAGACTTGCCACAGCTGACTCAGATTCCTCAGATGCCTCCTCTTCCTCATGTTCCTCAGATTCAGCTTCAGAGTCCATTTCCTTGCCAATGCCCGAGCCTTCTTGAAGCTGCTCTTCTTGTGAGATGAAGACTTTGAGGATTTTGATTATGAAGACATTGAAGATTTCTTCTTCTTCTTGGCATCATCAGAACTGTAATCCTTGTATTTCTTCTTCTTTAATTCCTTGTCCCACTGAGGACAATCTTAAATATAGTGACCAGGCTTCTTGCATTTGTGGCATAGCCTTCTCTTATAGTCACTTGATGAGGAGTCACTGCTCCTTGAGGATTTTCCAAAGCGACCACATCTTGAGAACTTTTGGTACTTCTTCACGAGCAGTGCTAGCTCTTGGCTTAATTCTTCAGGATCACGAAGGCTACTACCAGAGTCTTCACATTCAGATTCAGACACAACCTTGGCCTTTAGGGCACGTGTTTTGCCATAGCTTGAACCATAGAGATATCTCTTTTCAGCAAGCTGGAACTCATGAGTATTTAGCCTCTCGAGGATATCAGCGGGATCTAGTGACTTGTAATCAGCACGCTCTTGAATCATCAGTGCTAGAGTGTCAAATGAAGAATCGAGTGATCTCAACAATTTCTTCACCACCTCATGGTCGGAGATGTCAGTGGCACCGAGCGCTTGAAGCTCATTTGAGATATCAGTGAGGCGATCGAAGGTTTGCTGAATATTTTCATTGTCAAGTCTTTTGAAGCGGTTGAGGAGATTGCGAAGAACGTCAACACGAGAGTCACGTTGAGTTGAGACTCCTTCGTTTACTTTGGAGAGCCTATCCCAGATAAGCTTAGCAGTTTCCAAAGCACTCACTCTACCATACTGCCCTTTACTCAGATGACCACATATGATATTCTTCGCTTGAGAATCGAGTTGCTTGAATCTCATCACATCACCAGCATTCAGGGAAGGTGTAACTGAGGGAACACCATTTTCCACAACGTACCAGAGATCATTGTCAATTGCTTCAAGATGCATTCGCATCTTATTCTTCCAGTAGGGGTAGTCCGTGCCATCGAAGGTAGGACACCCAGCGGAGACCTTGATGATACCTGCGGTCGACATAACTAGAACTCCAGGTGGTTAAACCAAAATCACACAGAACAAGGGAGTACCTTTCTCTGATACCAATTGAAAGTGCGTTATATCGACTAGAGGGGGGGGGTGAATAGGCGATTTTTATGAATTCTTCACTGAGGAATTTGCCGGTGAGGAAATTCCTTAGCAAAGAACTACTTGCAGCGGAATAAGTACTCAGATGTAAGCATAACGGGATACAGACATAGTCATCATGATGAAATGAAGACAAGCTCAGAGTACAGAAAGCATAAGCGCAGGATAACACAAGATGAATACAAACAGACTGAAGAAATTGAACTGAGGAAATTGAGAAAGTCTTCGGTCAAAGTATTCAAACACAAGTATGAACAATCACTCAATACAATAATGAGGAAATGAAAGAGTTGAGGAAATAGAACCAGTTAGGTTGGTGAAGACAATGATTTGGTAGACCAGTTCCAACTGCTGTCTCATTTGTACGTCTGGTTGGAGCGATTGAGTATTTAAACTCGAGGACACACAGTCCCGGACACCCAGTCGCTGAGCACGCAACTCAGGACACCAAGTGCTCACTGTATTCTCCTTGAACTAAGGTCATACAAACGTCGTCCAATCACTCGTGGTAAGTCTTCAGGCGACTTCCAAACCTTCACAGACTCGGTCACTCGGTGATCCACAATTCCTCTTGGATGCTCTAGACCATGATGCCTAACCGTCTGGAAGAAGCACAGTCTTCAAAGGTAACAAGCGTCGGATCCACGCAGGATCAATCTCTTCAGTGATGCTCAATCACTTTGGGTTTGTAGGTGTTTGGGTTTGGGGTTTTTCCTCACTCGATGATTTCTGCTCAAAGTCCTCGGAGGATGGGTTGCTCTCAAATGACAAGTGTCAGTTTCTCTCGGAGTAGCCAACCAGCTAGTGGTTGTAGGGGCGGCTATTTATAGCCTAGGGAGCAGCCCGACATGATAAGACATAAATGCCCTTGTCTGATATGACCGTTAGGTGGATAAGATATTTTGGGACAGCTGGCGCGCAGCACAGCAACGGTCGGAAATTTGACTCTCAAATTCCTCAGGGCTATTATGTTCCTCACTGTGTAGGCAATCTACACTGGCGAATTCCTAACTCCTCAGTCAGAACAAATTCCTCAGCGACCAGAAGAACTTCGTCTCTGTCACTGAAGAAATTGACTGAACTGTATGAGATTTCCAAAGGCTTCACTCGAAGGGTTTGGTAGGTGTAGGATTTTGAGTTGAGCATCAGATGGAAATTTTTCCTTAGTATTTCCTCGACCCCCTTTAATAGTACGATGTTTCCTATGACTCAAGAAAGAGAAAACAAAACTATGAAAATGAAAGTCTTCAAGCTTCATATTCCTCACATGAATATCAAGTGTTCATGGACACACCGATTTCTTCATTTTCAAAGTCTTCATGAAAGTCTTCAGGAATACCAAAATCTTCAATCGAAGATATTCATTTTTAGGGGTCGACTTTCTCTGTAAATATCAAACTCCTCATAGACTTATAGACCTGTGTACACTCACAAACGCATTAGTCCCTTAACCTATAAGTCTTCAATACACCAAAATCACTAAGGGGCACTAGATGCACTTACATCTGTATCGCCAAGCTTGCCTTCCACGCCAAGGAAAGTCCCATCCGGACACGGGACGAAGTCTTCAATCTTGTATCTTCATAGTCCAGGAGTCCGGCCAAAGGTTATAGTCCGGTCATCCGGACACCCCCTAATCCGGGACTCCCTCAGTATCCCCTGAACCAGGCTTCAATGATGACGAGTCCGGCACACAGATTGTCTTCGGCATTGCAAGGCGGGTTCCTCCTCCGAATACTTCATAGAAGATTTTGAACACAAGGATAGTGTCCAGCTCTGAAAAATAAGTTCCATGTACCACGTTAGAGAGAATAATATTTGTACAAATCTAATCTGCTGATGTATTCTGTAGCGTGATAGCATGCCATGGCCATGCCTTTATTCAAATCGTTTTACCGTCCCACCTCAGCGCGTTTAGCGAGGTGGTTTCCTTGGCACGTCTTGTCGAAGCAGAGATCGTGTCCCCTTATTCCGGGATTCTCATCAATACGGGCGTGGGTAACCCAACCGTGCCATTAATCACAACGCTTGGGAGATAAGCGAGTTTTACCAGGCTGGTGGGGGCACATAGTTTCGTCCGCCCATATAAGGGGATAAGGATCCACCCTTTCCATCTATGCCTTCTTCCTCCTTTGCTTATCCATCTCCGTGCACTCGAGCTCCAGCGCCCAAGTCCGCACTTCCCACCTCAACCTCCTCCAGTGATGCCCGGAGCGGGAGGCAGGTGGATGTCCTCCTCCGTCACGGAGGGGCACATCAAAAATTTGAGGAAAGCCGGATACTTGTCCAATGACATTGCGCACCGGCTTCCCGAAGAGGGGCAGCTCATCCCCACCACCAGGCCCCATGAGAGGGTGGTGTTCCTCCCCCATTTCCTCCATGGACTGGGCTTCCCACTCCACCCATTTGTCTGGGGGCTCATGTTCTACTATGGCCTGGATTTCCATGATCTGGCCCCGAACTTCATCCTCAACATCTCGGCGTTTATCATCGTGTGCGAGGTCTTCCTCCGCATCAAACCCCACTTCGGCTTATGGCTGAAGACCTTCAATGTCAAGCCGAAGGTTGTGGGCGGCCGGCAAGCGGAGTGCGGAGGCGCCATGGTGGGCAAGATGCCCAACGTCACATGGCTCGAGGGCTCCTTTGTGGAAACCATCGAAGGGTGGCAATCGGGGTGGTTCTACATCACCGAGCCGTGTGACCCTGAATGTGTAGCGGCCCCCGAATTCCAATCGGGCATCCCCACACGGCTTACCTCCTGGAAAGAGATGGGCCTGTCGTGGGGTAATCCGGAAGAGGTGACCGGACTCCAAACCTGCGTCCAAAACCTGGTGGACATGAAGGTTAAACTTGTCAACGTAGTCCAGGTCATGCTCTTCCACCGGATCCTCCCGTGTCAACGACGAGCTTTTAACTTGTGGGAGTTCGACCCGGCCCAGCACCAAACTTTGTCCAGGCTCTTTGACACAACACACGAAGACGCCTGGAAGGTGCTATTCAAGGGCTCCGAGGTTTCCCCTCCCATTACCGAAGATCGCGGATTCTGCGCCAAGCGCCAAGCCAGCGCAGTAAGCTTGTTTTACCCTTTACAGGATACTTGTTTTTCATAGTTTTACTCTACGCGGGATCTAAGCCCCCACTCCTTTGACAGGACTGGAAGAAGACGTCCGGACAGATTGGCTGTCTGGCTCCTTTGCCCGAAGGCCCAGCAGATGCATGCTTGGCGAAGCTGCTGGCCCCGACACCTCATGTGGTGCCGGAGAAGAAGGCCAAGAAGAAGGCCACGGGAACTCGAAAGAGTTCCCGGTGCCTGGTGGTGTCGGATTCATCGCCCGACGACCCCGAAGCGCACTCCTCCCCCGAAGACGAGGAGGAGGAAGAGTAAGCCTCTCCCCCTCCAACGAGAGGAGGAAAGAAAAGGAAGGCCACCCCATCTAGGGAGGTCGGAGGGTCCAAGAGGGAAAGAACCTTCTTCCGGACTACTCCACCAGCACCGATGACGGCGGAGAGGAGTGGCCATCCAGGGCCAAGCCCCTGGAAAAATCGTGAGTATCCGGATACTAGAATAACTCATGGTGTTCCTTTACTGCACAATATCTTCTAACGGCGAACATAATCATGCAGTCCACCCAAGGCCCGGCTCGACGCTTCATCGAGCGGATCCCTGGATTCATCGGATGTGAATAGTCTTTCACTCCCGACTGCTACCTCCCCTCGCCCCACGGATGATGCCGAGGTGGAGTCCCAAAAGGGGACGAGCCAGGAGGAGGTAACCCCGGAGGCGCCGCAAGGCGACCTTCCAGATTCCAGGCGCAAAGGGGATAAAACTCCAAAGGGCTCTAAGTCCGGCCCTGGGCCGGACACCGCACCAGAACCTTCAGTAGTTCCGGAGTCCAGCAGGCAGCCCCTTCATAAGAAGGGCAAGCCTACGATGCCGGTGACCTCCGTCCAACCGGAGGCACCGGATAATTTGCTGGAGGTGCTCAACGGCGCCTCCATCGACGAGGAGCACTGCACTATTATGAGTGCGGTGATCCAGAAGGTTCAGTCCGCCAAGAGCGGGCTGACAGAAGCCTGTGCCAGCCTTCTAACAGGCTTCGAGGTATGTATTTAAGATATGTAAAAATATTACCGCATAGACAATAGCCCCTGATGCTCAGTTTGGTGTTCGGAAAGAAAAGCCGGACTGAGGATCTAAAAAGATATACGCAGGAGTCTAACATAAGTATGTCAATATGGGAATGTAGGCTGCGCTGCTGACCTCTGCCGCACTGACTGCGGAGGTCGATGCATTGAAGCAGAGCCTCGAGCAGTCCGAGAATGAGCTCGACCTTGCCAAGAAGCAGCTCGAGGACAAGGAAGGTAAGTACTACCTTTTATAATGATATAAAAAGATCTGGATGCAAATAATGACAGGACCAACGTGAGTATTACAGGGGCCACAACTGAGGTGGCGACCCTGAAGGAAGCGCTGTCCAAGGCCGAAGATAATGCGGCCGTGGAGCGCATCGAGCGAGAAAAGCAGGAGGCGCGGGTGGCGATGGTGAGGCAAGAGCTCCATGCTCTTGTGAAGAAACACGAGAGATTGGAGTTTGACTCAAATACTCGAGAGTCCGAGCTTGCCTCGGCCCTTGAGAGCGCCAAATCTTCCAAGGCCGAAGCCCAAAAAGCCCTCCAGGAAATTGAGGCGATGAAGAAGATAGCGGCGGGTAAGGCATTCTTTATGCAAAGCAAGCACGTGAAAGTGAATTACTTGTTACATACCCGAGTCCGGAGCTCTCTAGGAGCATTCGCAGATCTGCCCTGCAGTGTGTCCGATGCTGCCGCATTCTACCGAGCCGAGGAAGGGAGCTCGATGGAGAAGGTGTTCTGGTCCCAGTATGTTGAGGCCGGAAACCTGGTGCCCTTGAGCGACCAGCTGAAGCAACTGGTCGAGCTCCATAAGGTAGCCGAACAGGCCATGAAGGGCCTTATAGTCCGGCTATGGCCCGGGGAGGTCATGACCGGGAGCTACTTTGGGATGGTGAGTCGGCTGGTGGATGCCTGTCCATGGCTTGAAGTCATCAAGCGCTCCATGTGCATCGAAGGCGCCCGTAGGGCCCTTGCCCGTGCTAAAGTACACTTGGGCAAGCTGGATGCTGAGAAGCTAGTGACAGATGGGCCACCGGAGGGGAAGGAGCATCGCAGGCCCGAGATGTATTATGAGGGCGTCCTGAAGGGTGCTCGCCTTGTGGCGAATGAATGTTCCAAAGATGTAATATTTGAGTAAACTCGCTCGTGTTATCCTGTGCGCTGAAGACTTGTTCATATGCGCTAAGCAACGCCTTTTGAATTTAAAATATTACCTTATGTGTGGCTGTTTATCAAATCTGAGAGATGGCGAGTCGTCGGCTTCTACCCCCATGCCACGAGTGCTGGGGTGTTCGGGATAAACCTGAGCGCTCTTGTTCCCATTCTTGGGTCCTTCGAGGGAGGCGCTCAGCACGACGAACAAGGCAATCGAACTATAATGCTTTATCACTCTCACTTAGCCATAGAATTCTATAATTTTAAATTTCGGCGAAGCCCCTAGTATCCGGAAGACCGAGTTCGGGGCACTATCCACGCCTAGGCCGGACAAAGCCAGCTCCTCGCTCTAAGCGGCATAAGTCTTTAGGGACTCGAAAACCTCTCGAACAGCGACCGGCTCTCGCCCTATCATGACGGTCAGTTTTAGCTTTCTCTACTGAGGTGCTTAACCCAGCTCAACTGGGGCACAATCGCAGTAGTTCTCCCAGTGCTACCTTAGCCGATATAACGGAACGTAAGGTACCAAAACATGGGAGCCAGGCAAACCCAACTATTTACCCAAGACATGATTCATAGCCGATGCATATAGTGCTATAAGTTCGGGGTGCCCCACTCGTGAGAGTGTTCAGACTTCTCACACCTTATTCTGGGGTACTTAAGCCCCTGGTGTATTGGCCGTACCAAAGTGCACGGTTGCATAATGTCATAAATGAACATATTTACATAAAAAGTGAATGCAATAACAGACAAGAGCTATGTATTGTTTATTAAAAGGCTGCTGTGAGAGCAGAACGATACAAATAGTGCGATAAGCAAGAGATAGGATTATTTGACATGTCCCCCTCCAGGGGCAAGCTGCAAGACTTTATGTAAGACAGGAATTTAGCTCGTTATAGAGACCACCTGGACGTTCGACGTAGCTTGTTGCTTCCCTGGCTATTGTATCATGAGTTCGGCGATTGTACTGCCGGACAGGCCTTCCGGATAGTGGAGTCCTAAAAGTAAAAAAAGAATGACAAAATCGGGAGCCCCTAGTGCGGTTGAGCCGCATTTTGGGCATGTCGTGGTTGTGCCCCTCCCCTTATGCCCATGGTATTTCCAGAGCGTAATTATGTGCGCGTAGTACTGGTTTCGCAATTTCGCGAGGGCTGGGGTTGGGGCGGCACTGCTAGACTTGCTCGGAACGTGCTGGGCGATCCTGCTGTAGGTTACTTCAGGCGCGCTTGACGGTGTCCGGACGTTTAATAGATGGACCGGAGAATTTCCTTGAAATGCTACTTTGTACTTCTGCCGCGAGGGCCGCCGTATGCTCCTCCATTCGGAGAGAGCGTTCGGTGTTTCCATTGACCGTAATGACTCCTCGAGGGCCTGGCATCTTGAGCTTGAGGTATGCATAGTGCGGCACCGCATTGAACTTTGCAAATGCGCTTCGTCCGAGCAGTGCGTGATAGCCGCTGCGGAACGGGACTATGTCGAAGATTAACTCCTCACTTCAGAAATTATCTGCGGATCCAAAGACCACTTCGAGTGTAACTGAGCCTGTATAGTTGGCCTCTACACATGGTATGACGCCTTTAAAGGTTGAGTTTGTGGGTTTAATCCTTGAGGGATCTATGCCCATTTTTCGCACTGTATCCTGATAAAGCAGGTTCAGGCTGCTGCCGCCATCCATAAGGACTCTAGTGAGGTGAAATCCGTCAATGATTGGGTCTAGAACCAATGCGGCGAATCCGCCATGGCGGATGCTAGTGGGGTGGTTCCTTCGATCAAAAGTGATCGGGTAGGAGGACCATGGGTTGAACTTTGGAGCGACTGGCTCCAACGCGTATACATCCCTGAGTGCGCGCTTCCGTTCCTTTTTGGGGATGTGGGTTGCGTACATCATGTTCACCGTCCGCACTTGTGGGGGAAAGCCCTTCCGTCCCCTATTGTTCGGCGGCCGGGGCTCCTCCTCGTCATCGCTATGCAGCCCCTTGTCTCTGTTTTCGGCGCTTAACTTGCTTGCCTGCTTGAACACCCAACAATCCCTGTTGTTGTGATTGGCTGGTTTTTCGGGGGTGCCGTGTATCTGGCACAAGCGATCGAGTATTCGGTCCAAATTGGACGGGCCCGGAGTACTTCTTTTGAATGGCTTTTTCCACTGACCGGGTTTAGAGCCTTGGAATCCGGCATTGACTGCCGTATCCTCCGCATTGTCACCGTTAATGTGGCGCTTGTGTTTGTTGCGACGCGACATGCCATTGTTGTCCTTGGTATCCGAATTACGAGGGCTCTTGGTCATGTTATTGATACGAGCTAGCCAGCTGTCTTCTCCCGCGCAAAAGTGGGTCATGAGTGTTGTGAGGGCTGCCATGGATTCGGCTTTTCCTGTCCTAGGTGCCGGGCAAGCCATTCGTCACAGATGTTATGTTTGAAGGCTGCGAGGGCCTCTGCGTCCGGACAGTCGACTATTTGATTTTTCTTGGTTAGGAACCGTGTCCAGAATTGTCTGGCCGATTCATCTGGCTGCTGAATGATGTGGCTTAGGTCATCGGCGTCTGGTGGTCGCAGATAGGTGCCCTGGAAATTGTCGAGGAATGCGGATTCCAGGTCCTCCCAGCAACCAATTGAGTCTGCTGGCAAGCTGTTAAGCCAATGCCGAGCTGGTCCTTTAAGCTTGAGTGGGAGGTATTTGATAGCATGTAGATCATCACCGCGGGCCATGTGGATATGAAGGAGATAGTCCTCGATCCATACCGCAGGATCTGTTGTGCCATCGTATGATTCGATGTTTACGGGTTTAAAACCCTCGAGGATTTGATGATCCATTACTTCATCTGTGAAGCATAGTGGGTGTGCGGCGCCTCTGTACTGGGCTATATCATGACGTAGCTCAAATGAGCTTTGTCTGTTGTGTTCGGCCTGGCCGTATTTGCCATATCCGGCATGACGGTTATCATCACGTGTCGGGGGGCACCCACACGATCCGTAGATCGATCTTGTTTGCCTTGCCTTGTCCTCCAATATGTCTCGCAGGTCTGGCGCATTTCCCCGTGCCTTGGTATTTTTGGAGCGACGCCAGGATGCGGCTTGAGTGGATGGCCGAGAGGCATCTCTGTCGCAACCACGGGGTGGCCGTTCGGCCGCGTCGTGCGCTGGTGATGTAGGTTTAGGTGCTTCCTCCTCTAATCGGGGTAGCAGCCTGCGCTTTGGGTAGCTCTTGGAGGGGCGCTCGAGTTCGTACTCTTCGGCCGCACGGACTTCAGTCCATCTATCGGCTAGCAAGCCTTGGTCAGCTCTAAGTTGCTGCTGCTTTTTCTTGAGGCTGCTCGCCGTGGCTATAAGCCTGCGTTTGAAACGCTCTTGTACGACGGGATCCTTAGGCACGATAAATTCGTCATCATCGAGGCTTGCCTCATCTTCGGAGGGAGGCATGTAATTATCGTCCTCTACCTCTCTGTCTGCCGCTCTCTCATGAGGGCTGGCTTCTCCATCCTCCTGTGCTGAATCCTGCTGGGGGGGGGTTGTCTTCGGCATTGTCTGGGGTGTTATTATCTCCCGTGCTGGAATCACCATTTTTGCTTTGGCGGGATTTAGAGCGGCGCCGCTGATGCCGGCGCTTAGGCTGCTTCTTGGAGGGGTCATCCTCCGTTATTCCATCGCCATTCCCTTCTTTTGGGGTGTCCACCATGTATATGTCATATGACGAGGTGGCCTTCCAGTGCCCTATAGGCGCTGGTTCTTGGTCGTCTCCTTCATCGGCGTCCATACCATCGATATCTTCGGAGTCGAAGTCGAGCATGTCAGTTAAATCATCGATAGTGGCTACGAAGTGGGTGGTGGGTGGGCTTTGAATTTCTTTGTCGTCCGCGTCCCAACCTTGCTGACCATAGTCCGGCCAGGGCTCTCCTGATAAAGAGAGAGACTTTAGTGAATTCAGAATGTCGCCAAAGGGCGAGTGCTGAAAGATGTCCGCAGCGGCGAACTCCATGATTGGCGCCCAATCGGGTTCGATCGGCGGGGGCGCGGAAGGTTCGGAGTCCGGAAAGGAGTCCGGCACCTTGGAGTCACGAGTTTCGCAAAGGACAAGGCTGGTGTTCGGCTCGATCGCCGTAGAGATTGCAGTCCCCGAGGCAGTGTCCAGCCACCCATCCTCGATTGGCGCAGTCGGCTCCGAACTAAGGGTCGGAGCGGACACTGGGCGGCCTCCTGGGCACTGTTCGGTGGCAGAGCTAGATCATGCCCCTCGTGATAGTGCGGCGCACTCGGCTGTAGCTCGAACCCGTCAAAGATCAAGTCTTCGCGGATGTCAGCCGTGTAGTTCAAACTTCCAAATCTGACCTGATGGCCAGGGGCGTAGCTTTCGATCTGCTCCAGATGGCCAAGCGAATTGGCCCGTAGTGCAAAGCCACCGAATACTAAGATCTGTCCGGGGAGAAAGGTCTCACCCTGGACCGCGTCGTTGTTGATGATCGGAGGAGCCATCAGGCCTAAAGATGACGACACAGAGGAACTCTCAATGAAAGCACCAATGTCGGTGTCAAAACCGGTGGATCTCGGGTAGGGGGTCCCGAACTGTGCGTCTAGGCGAATGGTAACAGGAGACAAGGGACACGATGTTTTTACCTAGGTTCGGGCCCTCTCGATGGAGGTAAAACCCAACTCCTGCTTGATTAATATTGATGATATGGGTAGTACAAGAGTATATCTACCACGAGATCATAGAGGCTAAACCCTAGAAGCTAGCCTATGGCATGATTGTGTTCGTCCTACGGACTAAAACCCTCCGGTTTATATAGACACCGGAGAGGGCTAGGGTTACACAGAGTCGATTACAATGGGAGGAGATCTATATATCCGTATCGCCAAGCTTGCCTTCCACGCCAAGGAAAGTCCCATCTGGACACAGGACGAAGTCTTCAATCTTGTATCTTCATAGTCCAGGAGTCCGGCCAAAGGTTATAGTCCGGTCATCTGGACACCCCCTAATCCGGGACTCCCTCACTTACCCAGACCAAATACCTGACTATTGCCTTTGTCAGCGAAGATGATATGCTTCAGATGTGACGGTGATAAAGGAGCATCCATCAATAGATTCTTGTCACCCGTCATGTGATTTGTACATCCACTATCGAGGACCCACTCATTTGCTTTGGGCTGATCATCCTGCAGATGAATTAGTGCATCTTATGAACTCATATACTTCATCAGTGAAGAATATGACATGAATATCATCAGTTCAATTTCATCAAGGAATAGCACAGATAAATTAGTATGAGGACGTGTGAAATGAAAATTCATTTCTTCATGATTAGCCTGCATCCTTTCAAGCATTGTTCAGGTCTCCAGCAAATTCTTCACACGTTTTGAGTACGTCTGGAGACCTGACCCTGCATAAGAGATTAGTTATTTTTCTTCACCACCCACATCTGAAGGGGTGGCAAAGAGTTCATCACTCTGCGAGCACCATATGAGAAAGGTGGCCTAGAAGCTAGTCCACTTTGTTTCACATAAGAGGGGTTAGGGTAAGCATATGAATAAGCAGAGAAATTCTTCGAGGACTTATGAACATAATGATTTGAAGAATAATGCGCATATTCATAACCCTTAGCTCTACACTGCGAAATAGAAGGGTTAGCACGATGATGATCATATGAGGACTTTGATCCATATGAGGAATTTGATCCACGTGAAGAATTACGTCCATATACAGAATTAGATCTGGGGTTCCTGTTCTTCACATGTGGTGTCATGAGGACATTCACCTGAAGACTTTCAAGATAACTTTTGGGAACCCAGATTTTCTTCATAGGGGAACCGTTCCTGCAGTTAGTACCAACATATCTAGCAAATACTTCACCATTCTGATTTTTGAACAGTTCATAGTTGGAGTCAAATGACCCATCAGAAGAATAAGGAGATTCACATATAAAGCCAGATAAGTTGGATGGATCAACTGGAGGTCCCTTTGCAGCAACCCATGAGGTTTTGGGGTACTGCTCAGGCTTCCAATATGTTCCATCAGCATTGAGTTTCCTGTCAAAGGCAATACCCTCTTTCCTAGGGTTTCTGTTTAGAATCTGCTTTTTGAGCACATCACAAAGAATCTGATGCCCTTTGAGGCTTGTACACATGCCTGTTATTTACAATTCTTTCAGCCCTGCATCATTAGTAGTACTAGCAATGTCCTCAGATGAGGAATTAGTGATAGCAGAGACAGGTGAAGAATTTGTAACATTTGAAGCATTTGAACATTCAGGTGAAGAATTAGCAGATTCACGTTCAATGCACTTTAGACATGGAGGAACAAATTCTTCCTCAGTAGCGATGATTTGTTGAGCAAGTAATGAATCGCGCTCCTTCTGAAGATCTTCATAACTTACTCTTAGCTTCTCAAGATCTTGCTTTCTTTGAAGAAATTCATAAGCAAGCTTCTCGTGATCAGATGAGAGAGTGTTATGACGACTTTGAAGGTTGTCAAACTTAGACTAAAGTCTCTGAAGATTTTTAGTTAAGTCTTTAGTGCGGTCCATTTCATCACCCAACATATCATCACTTTTGTCAAGCATGTTTTGAAGCTTTTCAGTAGCCTTTTGTTGTTTCACAGCAATCTTAGCAAGTTTAGAGTAGCTAGGCTTAAGATTTTCATGAGATTCATCCTCACTTGATTCATAGGAGGGGTATTTAGTCACCTTGGCATCTTTTGCCATGAAGCAATAGGTGGGAGCGTAGTCATCATTGCCTTCATCAGCATTGTTGGTGTTGCTAGATTCTTCAAAGTTGAAGATAGACTTGCTGACGAATGCGGTAGCAAGAGCTAGACTTGCCACACCTGACTCAGACTCCTTGGATGCCTCCTCTTCCTCATGAGCCTCAGATTCAGCCTCAGAATCCATTTCTTTGCCAATGAATGCCCAAGCCTTCTTGGAGCTTCTCTTCTTGTGAGATGAAGACTTTGAGGATTTTGATGATGAAGACTTTCAAGATTTCTTCTTCTTCTTGGCGTTATCAGAACTGTAATCCTTGTATTTCTTCTTCTTCACTTCCTTGTCCCACTAAGGACAATCTTGAATGTAGTGACCGGGCTTCTTGCATTTGTGGCATAGCCTTTTCTTATAGTCACCGGATGAGGAATCGTTGCTCCTTGAGGATTTTCCAAAGCGACCACGTCTTGAGAACTTCTGAAATTTCTTCACGAGCAGTGCTAGTTCCTGGCTCAGTTCTTCAGGATCACCAAGGCTGCTGGTAGAGTCTTCTTCCTCAGACTCAGAGACTGCCTTGGCCTTCAGAGCACGTGGTTTGCCATAGCTCGGACCATAGAGATCTCTCTTCTTAGCAAGCTGGAACTCATGAGTGTTTAGCCTCTCGAGGATATCAGCGGGATCAAGTGACTTGTAATCACCACGCTCTTGAATCATCAGTGCCAGAGTGTCAAATGAAGAATCGAGCGATCTCAGCAATTTCTTCACCACCTCATGGTCGGCGATGTTAGTGGCGCCAACCGCTTGAAGCTCATTTGAGATATCAGTGAGGGGATCGAAGGTTTGCTGAACATTTTCATTGTCAAGTCTTTTGAAGCGATTGAAGAGATTGCGAAGAACGTCAACACGAGAGTCACGTTGAGTTGAGACTCCTTCGTTTACTTTGGAGAGCCTATCCCAGATAAGCTTAGCAGCTTCCAAAGCACTCACTCTACCATACTGCCCTTTACTCAGATGGCCACATATGATATTCTTCACTTGAGAATCGAGTTGCTTCAATCTCTTCACATCAGCAGCATTCAGGGAAGGTGTGACTGAGGGAACACCATTTTCCACGACATACCAGAGATCGTTGTCAATTGCTTCAAGATGCATTCACATCTTATTCTTCCAGTAGGGGTAGTCCGTGCCATCGAAGGTAGGACACCCAACAGAGACCTTGATCATACCTGAGGTCGACATAACTAGAACTCTAGGTGGTTAAACCAAAATCACACAGAACAAGGGAGTACCTCGCTCTGATATCAATTGAAAGTGCGTTATATCGACTAGAGGGGGGTGTGTGAATAGGCAATTTTTATGAATTCTTCACTGAGGAATTTGCTGGTGAGGAAATTCCTAAATGAAGAACTACTTGCAGCGGAATAAGTACTCAGAAAGGAACATAACAGAACACAAGCATAGTCATCATGATGAAAAGAAGACAAGCACATAGTACAGAAAGCGTAAACACAGGATAACACAAGGAAGATGACGGACAGACTGAAGAAATAGAACTGAGGAAACTGAGAAAGTCTTCAGTTAAAGTCTTCAAACAGATATGAACAGGCACACAACAACATACATGTGGAATTTAAAGAGTTGAGGAAATAGAACTAGTAAGCTCGATGAAGACAATGATTTGGTAGACTAGTTCCAACTGCTGTCTCAGTTGTATATCTGGTTGGAGCGGCTGAGTATTTAAACTCGAGGACACTCAGTCCCGGACACACAGTCCTCACCGTATTCTCCGTGAGCTAAAGTCACACAGACCTTGCCCAATCACTCGTGGTAAGTCTTCAGGTGACTTCCGAACCTTCACAAACTCGATCACTCAACGATCCACAATTCCTCTTGGATGTTCTAGACCTTGATGCCTAATCGTCTGGAAGAAGCACAATCTTCATTGGAAACAAGCATCGGATCCACATAGGATCAATCTCTTCAGTGATGCTCAATCATTTGGGGTTTTGTAGGTTTGGGTTTGGGATTTCCTCACTTGATGATTTTCACTCAAAGTCCTCGGAGGATGGGTTGCTCTCAAATGACAAGTGTCAGTTTCTATTGGAGCAGACAACCAACTAGTGGTTGTAGGGGGCGACTATTTATAGCCTAGGGAGCAGCCCGACATGATAAGACATAAATGCCCTTGTTTGATATGACCGTTAGGCGGGTAGATATTTTGGGACAGCTAGCGCCTAGCACATCAACGGTCGGAATATTTGGGTTCGAATTCCCCAGGGCTATCATGTTCCTCATTTGGTGGGTAATCCGCACTCGTGAATTCCTAAATCTTCAGTCAGAACAAATTCCTGAGAGACCAGAAGAACTTCGTCTCTGTCACTGAAGAATATGACTAAACTGTGCGAGATTTCCAATGGCTTCACTCGAAGGGATTAGTAGGTGTAGGTTTCGAGTTGAGCATCACATGGAAATTTCTCCTTAGTATTTCCTCGACCCCCTTTAACAGTACGGTGTTTCTTATGACTCAAGAAAGATAATATGAAACTAAGAAAACAAAAGTCTTTACGCTTCATGATCCTCGAATGATTACCAAGTCTTTAAGGTCACACCAATTTCTTCACTTTCAAAGTCTTCAGAAAGTCTTCAGAAATCCAAAGTCTTCAATCGAAGAACTTCAGTTTTAGGGGTCGACATTCTCTGTAAATATCAAACTCCTCATAGACTTATAGACCTGTGTACACTCACAAACGCATCAGTCTCTTAACCTATAAGTCTTCAATACACCAAAATCACTAAGGGGCACTAGATGCACTTACAACTACGGAGTGAACGCCTGTCCATTGTAACGCTGAGTGACTCCAGGTCTTCGGTAGGTCGAGTGATTCCCTGGATTGTCGAGTGATGGAAGGGAGGAGGACTCCCGAGTGACATGGCTGTCGAGTAGATTGCACTCGACATCTTCGACCGGGGGTATCTTGCTGTGTCTTGGACTTCTTATCTTCAAGGGTAGTGACCTTGGGTAGGACGCATAGGTCAGGCCTATGACCCTACCCCAGGTCTGTATCCTCATCACCTGCCGCTGGATGCTGTCACCGTCAACGGGAATCTGCTGCGCCGTTGCCGCTGTAGTGAACTCCGATCGAACTAGGGTATGAGTTCATCCCCTTGTGCTGTCTTTTTACCTCCGATTCTAGGTACGAGGTCAATGCCATGATTCTTGCCACGTATACAATCAATCTATCCAGAGAAAAATTCTTTAGGCTTAGTTTGATTCAAAAATTTATGGATAAGTCTCCGCTGAACTCATCTCGGACCGACCGAATCATAGAAATCGGTCTCACCGATTTGGCTTAGGCCATTGCACATGGGATTTTTGGTCTGACCAAAAATTGCAAATCGGTGTGACCGAGTTCAATTCTATGTGAAACCCTAGCAATCTCAGTGCCACCGAACTGTGACTCGGTTTGACCGAGTTCACTAGTTTAGGTTCCAAATATTGCTTTGGTATCACCGAGTTTATCAATTTGGTAGCTGCGAGATCATTTCAGTAGAGAACTAAAACTAAGTTTTTGACTCATTTGTTTTGCCAATTTTCTGCACTTTGTGATGCTCATCTACTCTACCTCATCTATATCTATTCACAAGGTTTGCTGTTAGTTTGCCTGCCAAGATGTCTGACCAGAGTGATAGCCCGAACAGATCTGAAGAGCAAGTGCATCTAAGTGAGGGCACTAGTACCTCAAGCAACTATGATGATGGCAGCAACCACTCAAACAAGGAAGAAAAGAACCTCAGACTCATAGGATGAGGACTATGTTGCTATTGAGGATGAGGCCACCTCAAATAAGAAAGTGCTGAAGAAGGAGAATGGCACTGTTGCTACAACAAAGCCTGGTTTGAACAAGAAGGCACCAACAAGGAGAGTCCCAACGTCAAATCCAGGAAAAGTTGCAACAGGACAAACCATGAAATTCACAATTGAATTAGATGATGGTGAAGCAGTTGGAGATGGCAAGAAGAAGAGGGCAAGAACCACACATGCAAAGGTTCTTTGAAAATCAACTATGGTAAGAGATTCAGAAGAAGAGGAAGAGGAAGAGTATGCTGCTCCAGCACCTAAGTCACAAAAGCTTATGGGAGATGCAGTCAAGTCAGGGGCTGTTTCCAAGCGCAAACCTGCTCCCAAAGCTGCTGCTCAAGCCACCAAGTCTGCACCTAAGAGAAGCACTAGAAACATTCCTGCTGAGGAGAAGAACAATGCCCCAGTGCCTGAAAGAAATGAAGAAGAAGATGCTGAAGCCCAAGTGCTAAGAAAGCTCAAACCAAAGATCCCAGACCACAATGACACTCATTCGGTGGTAGAGGACATGAAAAATAGAAAGGATGCAGGTTTGAAACTTCGGAGGAAGAATGATCCTTATGTTGTGAGAAGGAGAACTGTTGTGGATTATAGGTTCCACACAAAAGAACAACAAGATTTCTATGACACTATTCTGCTTGACAAGAAGCCAATTGTCTGTGATATGGATGGGTCAATTGGGAATATATTAGAGAGAATGAAGATCACTTTCCAGGTGTACTTGACAGCTTCAAGTCTTGTGAAGGTGACAAGTTTGTTGGACAGAAGCTCACCAAATGGAATGATGAGCTAATCATGCAATTCTATTCCATTGCTCATTTCTATCCAGATGGAAGGATAGTGTGGATGTCTGAAGGTACAAGGTACCTGTCAACTGTTGATGAATGGGCCAAGTTGATCAATGCCCCAGCAGAACAAGAGAATGATTTGGATGTGTATGCCAAGAAGAATAAAGACCACAACTCCATGTCAAGTATGTACAAGGAAATTCCCGATGAAGCCCTTGAAACTCATAAGTTTGGCTCGGTAAAATACTTGTTGTCAGGTCTGCCTACTATCAACACAATCTTAAAGCATACTTTGTTGCCCAAGTCTGGAGATCATAGGATGATAAGAGGACATTCAATCAACTTGCTGCACATTTTTTATGTTCCTAAAAAATTCAAGGTCATGAGTCTGATTGTAGAGACAATCAAGAGGATAGCTGCTAATCAGAAAAGATCTTGTGGGTATGCTCCACATATTCAGGTGCTCATCAACTCAAAGATGGGCACATGCACCTACCTGTTGGACAAGGAGCATTTACCTCTCAAGCCAAATTTTGAAGACAACACAATTGTGATGGATGAGCATGAACCTTCATCAGTGCAAGCGCAAGAGAAGAGAGCAAAGGCAAAGGCAGAAAGAGTTGCAAAAATACCAAGTGTTGAGGAAGCATCTCAAGTGTTCTTGAAGAACAAACAAGATTAACTAGCCTATATGATACAATCTACTTTGAGGATTGAGAAGGGCTTGGCCACCCTGACTCAGAATCAGGAAAGCTTGGAGAGGATCATAGAGACCAAGTTTTATGATCTTGATCTGGAAATCACTGAGATACAAACAGCAATTGAGCAGCTCCAGGAGGAAGCAGAGGAGAAGAGGGGAAATGCAACTACATATGCTTTTTCGGGAGTGCCAGGAGGTCAGAGGTCTGATGCAGTGCGAGTACCTGATACTAGAGCTACCACATCGGCACCAGGAGCCACAACTTCAGTGACACCACCAACAGCCACTCCACCAGCTCCAACTACATCAACTAATGCCTTCATCCTTGGAGTTATCTCTACAGCACCTCATGAAGATCGAGCCTGAGAGACGCATAACACTATGCATATTTGAAATTTTTGGTAACTTGTTGCCAAAGGGGGAGAAATATGTATAGATCATAGGTTTCGAGACAGAGTGTTGCTTTTTGTCTCTCTTGCTATTTGAACTTTATTGTGTGCTTGTTTGATACATTATGTCCTTGTGTGAGATACTTGTATGATAATGTGTTTGATCATATGCTACTTTAATGTTTGCTTGGATGATATTATCTCTTATATCCATATATGATCATTCACTTTGCTTGGTGATGAGTGCATGCTTTTAATTGCTATCATTTTGAGCGCTCCACCAAGATGTATGTGATGGAAGAGTGAACCATGATACTAATCGATTGTGCATTTGCATTCAAAAGAAAATCTTAAATAATGCACAAATTTAGGGGGAGCTCTTACTTATCACATACTTCTCAAAGCGAAGATGTATTTCAATCTTATTATCATTTGTCGAAGCATTGATCTATATGTTGTCATCAATTACCAAAAGGGGGGGGGATTGGAAGTGCAACTATCCCTGGGTGGTTTTGGTAATCATTGACAACATATAGCTCATTGAACTAATGCCTTTTCAAGATGAATATTTTAGGAAAGTTCAATGATTGGCATGGCATGGATTAGAAATGTGGACCCCTCAAAATAGTAAGGACAAAGGATTGGCTCAAGCTCTAAAGCTCAAGACTCTACATTTTACTTTTAGTGATCCAAGATCACATTGAGTCCCTAGGAAAGCCAATACTATTAAAAGGGGATGAGGTGTTTCTTAATGGCTTGCTTGCTCTCACGATGCTTAGTGATATGCTCCAAATACCCTCAACCACTTTCTCATATCCACATATGTCCCAAACCAAAAGTCAAACTCGGCCCCACCGATTTGATCTATCCGGCGCCACCGAGTTCATTTGACATAGCCACTGCCAGAAACCCTAGTCACTTTGGTCTCATCGATAGGGATCTCGGTCTCACCGAGATGGGATTGCAAACTCCCTATTTCCCTTCATAACATTTCGGTCTAACCGAGATGAGCGATCGGTCCCACTGAGTTCACAATGCAAACTCCCTATTTCCTTTTCGTAACATTTCGGTCTCAACGAGATGAGCGAATCGGTCCCACCGAGTTTGCCTGACCAACTCTCTGGTTAGCTTATTACGAAAGTCGGTACCATCAATTTTGTGTAATCGGTCAAACCGAGACTATGTTATGCCCTAACCCTAATGATATCGGTCCCACTAAGTTGACATGTCGGTCCCATCGAAATGCCTAACGGTCACATTATGAACTAAATCGGTCCGACCGAGTTTTCTGATTCGGTCCCATCGAGTTTGGTAAATTGTGTGTAACGGTTAGATTTTGTGTGGAGGCTATATATACCCCCCCTCCACCCTTTATTCATTCATGGAGAAAGCCATGAGAATGTGCCTACACTTCCAGCATTCATTTTCCGAGAGAGAACCACCTACTCATGTGTTGAGGCCAAGATATTCCAATCCTACCATATGAATCTTGATCTCTAGCCTTCTCAAGTTGCTTTCCACTCAAATCTTCTTTCCACCAAATCCAATCCTATGAGAGAGAGTTGAGTTTTGGGGAGACTATCATTTGAAGCACAAGAGCAAGGAGTTCATCATGAACACACCATCTATTACCTTTTGGAGAGTGGTGTCTCCTAGATTGGTTAGGTGTCACTTTGGAGCCTCCGACATGATTGTGGAGTTGAACCAAGGAGTTTGTAAGGGAAAGGAGATCACCTACTTCGGGAAGATCTACCCTAGTGAGGCAAGTCCTTCATGGGCGATGGCCATGGCGGGATAGACAAGGTTTCTTCTTCATGGACCCTTCGTGGGTGGAGCCCCTCGTGGACTCGCACAACCATTACCCTTCACGGGTTGAAGTCTCCATCAACGTGGATGTACGATAGCACCACCTATCGGAACCACGTCAAAAATCTCCGTGTCAACATTGCGTTTGCTCCCTCCAAACTCCTCCCATTTACTTTCTTGCAAGTTTCATGCTTTACTTTCCGCTGCTCATATAATTTTTGCATACTTGCTTGAATTGTATTGTGATTGCTTGACTTGTGCTAAGTTGCTAAAATCCGCCAAGAACTAAAATTGGGAAAACACTAGATTTTTATTTGGTCAAGTAGTCTAATCACCCCCCTCAAGACATACTTTCGATCCTACAACATGATTGATTTCAATGTCTCCGGAAATATGGTTATACTAATAACCTTGTTTGATTAAGCAATTTTTGAATGTTTTATTGCTTTTCTTGTGACTCATGTTTTATACTGCTTGGTTAGCACATATGTTTAAAATATAATCCAGAGAAAGGATCCTGGTGTCAAGGAAACGTAGAAGGTATATAATTTGTTTATAGCGGTAGGTTTAGTGTGTTTATCCAGGCGTGTTTTACAAGCAACTTAGTAGATTATAATTTGTAAGCTTTCAATCTTGATAGCTTATAATCAAGTTCAACACGACATTCCAAAATTCTTGTTCATCTCATGGCGCATGCTGGGAAATTTTCTATATATACTAAAAAAGGTTAACATCATTATCTTTGACTGTATATGCAAATAGAAACATGACAGGCTCAACACCAAGTCTAACCATCATTGGAAGACACTCCAACCCAATGCAACGTGCCCCATGTGCATGAACCATGCAGAAAACCGGCGACGCCAATTCGTCCGATGCCCAGAAGCTGCACGCATCAAGCGGTGCACTGTTATAGAACCCTGTGACTTCCTCTTCGAACATATTTGGAAATAGGCACCACCGCCTGGAATCGCCAACACACTCACCCCCTTCGTGATACTCATAGTGCTCTAGATAATCTAGGATGCCATGAACACCAAAGTCTTTAGACAGATTACTAAAGGAAATATGCCCTAGAGGCAATAATAGAGTTGTTTTTTTATATTTCCTTATTCATGATAAATTTTTATTATTCATGCTAGAATTGTATTAACCGGAAACTTGATACATGTGTGAATACTTAGACAAAACACCATGTCCCTAGTATGCCTCTACTTGACTTGCTTGTTTATCAAAGATGGTCAAGTTTCCAAGCCATGAAAATGTGTTCTCATTTGATGAACGGGATCACATCATTGGGAGAATGATGTGATGGACAAGACCCATCCATTAGCATAGCACTATGATCGTTCAGTCATATTGCTACTGCTTTCTTCATGTCAAATACATATTCCTCCGACTATGATATTATGCAACTCCTGGACACTGGAGGAATGCCTTGTGTGCTATCAAACGTCACAACATAACTGGGTGATTATAAAGATGCTCTACAAGTATCTCCGATGGTGTTTGTTGGGTTGGCATAGATCGAGATTAGGATTTTTCACTCCGAGTATCAGAGAGGTATCTCTGGGCCCTCTCAGTAATGCACATCATATGAAGCCTTGAAAGCAATGTGACTAATGAGTTAGTTGCAGGATGATGCATTACGAAACGAGTAAAGAGACTTGCCAGTGAAGAGATTGAACTAGGTATGAAGATACCGATGACCAAATCTGGGGCAAGTAACATACCGATGACAAAGGGAATAATGCATGTTGAGATAGCGGTTTGACCGATAAAGATCTTCGTAGAATATGTGGGAACCAATATGAGCATCTAGGTTCCACTATAGGTTATTGACCGGAGAGGTGTCTCGGTCATGTCTACATAGTTCTCGAACCCGTAGGGTCCCCACGCTTAACGTTCAATAACAATATGTATTATCTGAGTTATGTGTTTTGGTAACTGAAGGTTGTTCGGAGTCCCAGATGAGATCACGGACATGTCAAGGAGTCTCAAAATGGTCTAGAGGCAAAGATTGATATATTGGAAGGTAGTATTCGGACACCAAAAGGGTTCCGAAGTGTATCGGCTACATACCGGAGTACCAGAGGGATTACCGGACCCCCTCCCCCCCGGGAAAGATATGGGCCATATGGGCCATAGGAGGGAGGCACACCAGCACACAAGGGGCTGGCGCACGCCTCACCAGGGGGAACCGAATTGGACAAGGGGTGGGGGTGGCACCCCCTCCCCCTTTCCTTCTCCCTCTCCTACTCCTTCCCCCTTTCCCCCTCCGAAAGAAGGAAGGGGGGGGGAGATCCTAGTGGGAGTCCAGGTGGAACTCCCCCACTTGGGGTGCGCCTAGGCAGGCCTCCTCTCCCTCCCTCCTTTATATACGAGGGGAGCCCCTATGAGACACACCAATTACTCTTAGCCATGTGCGGCCGCCCCTCCACAATTTATGCCTCCGATCATATTCTCGCGGTGCTTAGGCAAGCCATGCACGGATCACGTCACCATCACCACGTCGTCGTCCTAACAGAACTCATCTACTCCTTCGACCTTCTGCTGGATCAAGAGCTCGAGGGACATCATCACACTGAATGTGTGCAGAACTCGGAGGTGTCGTATGTTCAGTACTCGATCGGTCGGAACGAGAAGACGTTCGACTACGTCAACCTCGTTGAGCAAACGCTTCTGCTTTTGGTCTATGAGGGTACGTGGACACACTCTCCCCCTCTCATTGATATGCATCTCCTAGATAGATCTTGCGTGAGCGTAGGAATTTTTTTGAAATTGCATGCTATGTTTCCCAATAGTGGCATCCGAGCCAGGTCTATGCGTAGATGATATGCACGAGTAGAACACAAAGAGTTGTGGATGGTGATCGTCATACTACTGACCACCAATGTCTTATTTTTATTCGGTGGTATTGTTGGATGAAGCGGCCCGGACCAAGCTTACGTGACCGAGTTCATGAGACCGATTCCACCGACAGACAAGCAACTAGTTTTGCATAAAGGTGGCTGGCGGGTGTTTGTTTCTCCAACTTTAGTTGAATCAAATTTGACTGCGGCCGGTCCTTGTGAAGGTTAAATTAGCAAACTTGATAAATCACCGTTGTGGTTTTTGTGCCATAGGTAAGTACGGTTCTTGCTAGGAGCCTGTAGCAACCATGTAAAACTTGTAACAATAAAGTAGAGGACGTCTAACTTGTTTTTACAGGGCATGTTGTGATGTGATATGGTCAAGACATGATGAGTTATACGTTGTTGTATGAGATGATCATGTTTTGTAAAAGTTATCAGCAACTGGCAGGAGCCTTATGGTTGTCGCTTTATTGTATGAAATACAAACTCCATGTAATTGCTTTAGTTTATCACTAAGCGGTAGTGATAGTCGTAGAAGCAATAGTTGGCGAGACGACCATGATGCTACGATGGAGATCAAGGTGTCAAGCCGGTGACGATGGAGATCATGACGTTGCTTTGGTGATGGAGATCAAAAGCACAAGATGATGATGACCATATCATGTCACATATTTTGATTGCATGTGATGTTTATCTTTATGCATCTTATTTTGCTTAGTACAACGGTAGCATTATAAGATGATCCCTTACAAAAATTTCAAGGTATAAGTGTTCTCCCCGAGTATGCACAGTTGCAAAAGTTCTTCGCGCCGAGACACCACGTGATGATTGGATGTGATAAGCTCTACATTCAAATACAATGGGTGCAAGCCAGTTTTGCACATGTGGAATACTCGGATTAAACTTCATCTCACATGTACAAACATGGCCTTGGAACACTGGAGACCGAAAGGTCGAACGTGAATCATATAGTGGATATGATCAACATAGATATGTTCACTATTGATGACTACTACATCTCACATGATGATCAGACATGGTTTAGTTGATTTGGATCACATATCATTTAGATGACTTCAGGGATGACTATCTAAGTGGGAGTTCTTAAGTAATATGATTAATTGAACTTAATTTATCATGAACTTAGTCCTGATAGTTTTTGCATATCTATGTTATAGATCAATGGCCTGTGCTATAGTTCCCTTGATTTTTAATGCGTTCCTAGAGAAAGCTAAGTTGAAAGATGATGGTAGAAACTACACGGACTGGGTCCATAACTTGAGGATTATCCTCATTGCTGCAGAGAAGAATTATGTCCATGATGCACCACTAGGTGTACCACCTACCCTAGCAACTGCAGACATTGTGAATGCCTGGCAGTCGCGTGTTGATGACTACTTGTTAGTTCAGTGTGCCATGCTTTATGGCTTAGAATCGGGACTTCAAAGACATTTTGAACGTCATGGACCATATGAGATGTTCCAGGAGTTGAAGTTAATATTTCAAGCAAATGCCCGAGTTGAGAGATATGAAGTCTCCAACAAGTTCTATAGTTGCAAGATGGAGGAGAACTATTCTGTTAGTGAGCACATACTCAGAATGTCTGGGTACCATCATCACTTGACTCAACTGGAAGTTCATCTTCTAGATGATTGTGTCATTGACATATTTCTTCAGTCACTGCCACCAACCTACAAAGGCTTCGTGATGAACTACAATATGCAAGGGATGGAAAAGACTATTCCTGAGCTCTTCACAATGCTAAGGGCTACGGAGGTAGAAATCAAGAAGGATCATCAAGTGTTGATGGTTAACAAGACCACTAGTTTCAAGAAGAAGGGCAAGGGTAAAAAGAAGGGGAACTTCAAGAAGAATGACAAGCAAGTTGTCACTCCCGGGAAGAAACCCAAAGCTGTACCCAAGCTTGAAACTGAGTGCTTCTACTGTTCAGGGACTTGTTGTGGAATTGTTACGGTAGATGCCCTAGCATGAGTACTTAGGTGTGGATCCATTGCAATGTAGTTAGCTTGAAGGGGTTAAATGGGAGAAGGGACACAGAGATTTTTTACCCAGGTTCAGCCCCTCGCAACGAGGTAAAGGCCTACTCCTGCTTTAGGTTGTATTGCTTGGGTTTCAATTACCAGGGAGAGAATACGCTTGACCTAGTTCTTGACTTGTTGTTTCTTGCCCTAACCAGCCACCGGTTCACCCCTTTATATACACAGACTGATGCCCAGTGGCTTATGGAGTCCCGATCGGATAATACACAACGTATCCGGCTCGGTGACACAACTAAACTTTCCTTAACATACAAGTTAAACATATAGCGGTTTATGCCCGTGGGCCTCAAGTATCTTCCGGGTCTTGGGCCTTCAGTAAGCTTGCTTCATGAACCGCCATCTTCAACATCTTCTTAGGCCTTCAAATTATGAATCGCCAGTAGTATGACCCGACCCCTCCTAGGCAGGTCATACCCAATAGTTATATCCCCAACATTAGGCCCCAGGTTGATGTGAACTTGTTCATATCAATCTTCAACAGTTGACTTAGAAAAAATCCTTAACTATTAGTCTATGAAATCTTATAACCCGCCATGATCTCAGCTCTCAGAACTATGCTAATCCGCAATGATGTCATCTCGCATTAATATCACATGAGGCCCAAATCTCAATGTACCTTCACTTTTAATGAACCTCCCAAAAATCAAGGCATATGTAATCATTTTTTCAGCCTCCTCAATTCCCGTGCATGCTATCCATCCACTGCCTTATAAATAGGGATAGGGGGCCTTTTCATTTCCCCCCTTGTCTCCTTGTCTTTGTCCTCTTCCTCGCAACGCCTCAAGCGCCCGAGTGCCGCCACCGCCGTCAACCTTCGTCCGCTGCACCAACTCCGGCCGCTGCATCACCCTGAACGGACCATAGATTCACTGCGCTCCTCCGCTATCCATCAGCATCAAGTAAGTTCAACTTTACCCCAACACAGATCTGCCGTTAGGGTTTTACTTGTTCATCGGTGTTCTTCGACGTTCTTCGTTTTCCCCTCTAGATCGAGTAGCTTTTGATCTAGATGTGGCACCAAACTTATGAAGTAGCAGCATAGCCCTCATTTTTAATATGTGAATACCTCCCCTTCATAGAAGATCTCATCTGAGCATACGTACTTCACTGCTGTTGCCACCTTAGGTTTAGATTTTTCTTCAATTTTTGAACTGCTGTAGATCCAAAATTATAAAACCAATCCATGAAAGTTGTTTGTCCAACACTTAGCAATTCTTCATTCATAGATCTAAAACACTGATAACTATGTGGGTGGCTTAACTGATAAACCATAACCCACTAGGTATCATTAGTCCCCTCTTAAGCAGGCAATAGATTGATCTGCAGAACTTCAACGCTATCCTCCGGCTTAACACACTACATGTTTATAGTCCTTACCTTTGAACCAATGACCGGCTTAACAACATAATCTTAAACCGGCAAAAATTTCTTTTCAGGCCATCATCAACAATGACTAAGACCTTCACTTCATGTAACTGGGTAGCATCCTGGGTTACCGAGGAAGATTTGAACAATTTTGTTCATATTGGCGTCTTAGCCAATTTTGTTCATATTGGCGTCCCAGTCACTAAAAATCCTCCTGAGCCCAAAGAAGGAGAAGTAACCATTTTTACTGATCATATGATCCGGGGGTTTACCCCGCACGGTTTAAAATTCTTCCAAGATGTGCTACACTTTTTCCAGCTTCATCCTCAAGAGAATAGCGGAGGAGGGATCCATTCCTCTGGCTTACCAAATACTCCAGCTCCCCTCAAGCGTCGTCTAGAGTTTTCAACAATTCCCAACTTAACTTATCCCAAGGTGGGTCTTTTTCGACAACCTCTTATTCCTTCCAACTCAAATTACCAGGGAACGTCTCAATCCTCCTCTGGCGACTCAATGGGGACTCACATCCCAGTCTTCAAGACTATGCTGGGTAAGAATATTAAATCTCTGCTTTCAATACTGTACTCAATTGTTGTGTTAACCTCGTCTTGTGTTTTATTCATAGAGCTATGGCAAATCCCAGCAAGAAGATGAAGGTGAAAAAAAAAACGACTCACAACCCTTCTGAACCGGAGAAGCAGTCAACAGACTCTTCCCTCCATGCCACCGAAGCCACAATTGATGAGCCACCATTAGAAGAGCACAACGTTACCATAGATCATATGGAAGTTGATCCAGCCACCACCAAGCCTCCAAGTCCCATCAAGCGTACTGAAGAAAAAGTTGATGATGTTATCATTACTGGGCTAGGATATACATCACCAGGCAATCCCACTATCTTGTCAAAGCACATCACCAAGGAGGAAATATATGTTGCTGACAAAGGCAAGTGGTCAGCCAATTTAGAGAGTTATGCTCAGTACAGCGCTCAGGAGATCCACTCTGGGTACTTGAGCCGTCTGCACACAAGCTGTGACTTCGTGGCCGGCTTAGTGAATCTCATGAAGGAACATTTTGAGGTAAACACTAGCCTTCTTCATATAAACATACTTTATCAACCACCAAGTCTACAGGATATGATAGAATTGAATGTACTGTAGACTTTAGATAGCTTTGTAGATCAACTCCACTAGCCCCTAAGGGCCGGCTTAAACTTTCAAGATAAGCCGGGACTTCAAATAATCAAGCTTCAACTTTGCACATGTAGCCCCCAAGGGCCAGCTTAAACTATCAAGATAAGTCAGAACTTCAAATAGTAGTGATTTAATTTTGCACCTATAGCCCCCAAGGGCCGGCTTAAACTTTCAAGATCAGCCGGGTCTCATTACCATAGTTGGCAATAAAATCCAAGTACATAGCCCCCATGAATCGGCTATAGTCACAATAGTGTAGCCGGGTCATCATAGAATTGCCTTTAAAAAGAGCAATGTGCATTAGCCCCCAAGTGCCAAGTGAAATACTTGTATTGTGCTTGGGACTTATATATACGAGGTTTGTAAAACCGCGAGTTTTTTTGCATACTGCAGGCTGAACTTAATGCAAAAGACTCCCAAGTCGCCGATCTTCAAGAGAATATTAAGTCCCAACAATCTGAATCCTCCAAGGCCAAAGCAGAATTGACCACCACCTTAGCAGAGATGGAGAAGTTGAAGAAGAACTTCAAGCCCGACCAGGCAGGTTGGGAGACGGAGAAAACAACTCTGTTGAAAAGAGCAGAGGAAGCAGAGGTAGCCCTTAAGCCGGTGGCTGAAGAGCTTTCCGGTGTAAAACATCAAATCAACACCATGACCGCCGCTGTCTTTGGTAAGTAACATTGTTCCAGTCTGTTACCATACATGTAGTTGAATAATCATTCATCCGGCTTATCAATTTGTTTGGTAATGCAGGCTCCAGAATCGCTCATCTCGGTGCAGATATGCGCATGAAGCTAAAAGCCGCCTACACTCTGATAGATCAACTATATACTGGGGCGACACGAGCTATCTCTACAGCTTCGCATAAGAAGCAGCCACCAACCCTCATCAAGGACACGCTGGAGAAGTTATCTGTGCTACCCCAACGGGTTGAGGATCTTAAAGGATCAGCTGCAAGAGCCGGTGCAATCACTGTGCTAACCCGGGCCAAGGCGTGGCAAGCAGATCTTGACCCAGAAGACTTGGCCAATGACTGCCCCAGTGTAAACGAGGACGGGTCTCCCTTCAGTGCTGAAGACTTTGCTTCAATAGCAAGAGAGATGCGCCCTTTACCAAGCAAATTAGCCGAAGACATCGACCTGTCCCATTATCAGGCGGTTTATGATGTTGACAACAAGAAGGTTAGAGTGTTGATTCATGAATCCCAGGACCTTACTCCTCCAATTCGTAAGCACACTATTTCCCCTGACATTGACCCGTCAACACTTATTGATGACGAAGATGTATTCAAAGCTTTTACTAGGATCAATTGGGCAACCTCTGACTTCCAGCCAATGGGTGAAGAGGAAGACGATGAACCGGTGCAAGATGACCCGGAACCCTCTACCTGCCAAGGTCAAGGCCAGTAATCCGAAGGCCGGCTTAACATCTACCAGTGGAAATACTTCATGCATCAAACACTTATTCTTTTGGGCCATCCGATGCCTTGTAATAGGGTAGCTTGAAAACAATGATCTGCCATGCCATCGCGCATGTTGATTTGCATAACACTTATGAGTCGTTTTATATTATTTGATGATCCACTGTTTATGCTCATACTCATTGCCAACTTTGCTGATCATGCTATCATAAACCCTGCATACAAATAGAGCACAAGTGCTTTGGCGGTTTACCACAAGGTGGGTCATAATGCCCCATATAAAAAACCACTGGTGACTGCATCGTCCATAACCATGGCCGGTTTATCAAAACCTCATATAATCATAACAAAATAAATATCATACATGTGATACTTATACGTATTGCCGGCTTATCATGCCACATGCAATAAGGGTGACAACCCAAACTTAGAGCGCAACACTCTGCGCAATTTATTCATACTGCCGGCTTACAATGCCATAGATAGCAAAAGGGTAACATCCCAAATCTTTAGAGTACATGACTCCAAACATATGATCATCATACAGTGGCGACTTAACGTCCAAAGCCAGGCCGGGTTAATAAAACACCGAGTATTATCAAATAAAGATCAAGGCATCATGGCTCGAATCAGCTTTCAACCATATATCAATATGGTACAAAAAGAAATCACCAAAAAAGACTCAAAGTCAATATATACCAGAAATACAAGGCACTGAAAGGCTGCCAAGCATCAACATCAAGTGCTATTCAAAGGCTACACAGCCACTGAGTTACTCCTTAATTCAAACCTGTAAGTCGGGCCTCAAATGACCAATAATCGTTTTAACTTTGACAAGTTCAAGGTCTTTATAAGATTGACTGTCAAGAGTAAGGCGAGTCATTCCAGGATTACCTGGACGGAGTGGCAAGCATACAAAGGCAGGATAACCCGGATTTTTGGTGAATACATGATAACCCACAAGTATAGGGGACCACAACAATTTTCGAGGGTAGAGTATTCAACCCAAATTTATAGATTCGACACAAGGGGAGCCAAAGAATATTTGTAGGTATTAGCAGCTGACTTGTCAATTCAACCACACCTAGAGATTAATTATCTGCAGCTAAGTGATTAGTAGCACAATAGTATGATAGTTTTGATGATAGCAGCAGTAGTGACAGTAAAAGTAACAGTGATAGCAGTGATATTGTAACAGTAATGATAGCAGTAGAAACAATAGTAACTTAGAAACAACAATATAAGATAAATTTGTAGGCATTGGATCAGTGGATGATATTCATCATGAGATAGTTATAACCTAGGGCGATACGACACTAGCTCCAGTTCATAAATATAATGTAGGCATGTATTCCGTAAATAGTCATACGTGCTTATGGAAAGAACTTGCATGACATCTTTTGTCCTACCCTCCCGTGGCAGCGGGGTCCTATTGGAAACTAAGGGATATTAAGGCCTCCTTTTAATAGAGAACCGGAACAAAGCATTAACACATGGTGAATACATGAACTCCTCAAACTACGGTCATCACTGGGAGTGGTCTCGACTACTGTCACTCCGGGGTTGCCGGATCATAACACGTAGTAGGTAACTATAACTTGCAAGATCGGATCTAGAACATGGATATAATAGTGATAACATAAATGGTTCAGATCTGAAATCATGGCACCCAGGCCGAAAGCATTAGGCATGGCAAAGTCATAGCAACATCAATCTCAGAACATAGTGGATACTAGGATCAAGCCCTAACAAAACTAACTCGATGACATGATGAATCTCATCCAACTCCTCATCGACTAGCGAGCCTACGAAGGAATTACTCACTCCCAGTTGGGAGCATCATGGAATTGGCGATGGAGATGTGTTGGTGATGATGAAGATCGAAGACCCCCCCTCTCCAGAGCCCCAAACGGACTCCAGATCCGCCCTCCCGAGGAAGAACAGGGCTTGGCGGCGGCTCCGTCTCGTGAAACGCGATAATTATTTCTCCCCCAATTTTGTCTGGAAATATGGGATTTTATAGTGTCGGTTTGAGGGTCAGCGGGGCCACCAGGTGGGCAGCACCCACTAGGGCGCGCCTGGGGGTGGGGTGGGGGGGGGCTGGCCTGCCCTGATGAGTTGTGCCCACCCAGGTGCTCCCCTCAGGTCCCTTCTAGCTCCAGAAATTCTCTTATTTGATAAAAAAATCCTCGCAAAGTTTCGTTCCATTCCAAGAACTTTTATTTCTGCACAAAAATAACACCATAGTAGTTCCGCGGAAAACAACGTCAGTATGGGGTTAGTTTCATTCAAATCATGCAAATTAGAGTCCAAAATAAGAGGAAAAGCGTTAGGAAAAGTAGATACGTTGGAGATGTATCAACTCCCCCAAGCTTAAACCTTTGCTTGTCCTCAAGCAATTCAGTTGATAAACTGAAAGTGACAAAGAAAGACTTTTACGAACTCTTTTGCTCTTGTTTCATAAATAAGCTTAAACAACACCCAGGTTTTCAGCAAGGATTATAACTAACCATGTAGACAATAACTCTTAAAGACTCATATCAATGACATAAACAACTAGAGAGCAATAATAAGATATCTCAAATAGCAACACGTTGTCAAAACAACCATGATATAATATGACAACAGTGGTATCTCGCTAGCCCTTTCTGAGACCGCAAAAAATAAATGCAGAGCGCCCCCAAAGTTCAAGCAGCGACTAGACATTGTAATTCATGGTAGGAAAGATCCAGTCATGATGCACCCAACATTAGCTATACACAATGCATCAGCATGACATCAGTGCTCTCAGGTTCTGGTGCTTATTTGAGAAGGTGATGACACGACATAAAAGTAAATAGATAGTCCTTTGCAGAGGGAAGTAGTGATTTGCAGAGGTGCTAGAGCTCAAGTTTTAAAACAGAGGTAAATGATATTTTGAGACATGCACCCTTCTTATTCACTTCACGACCATCAGTTATCAATATCATCCATGCTAAGCACGCTATTGGCGGTTCCCAAGTGAAAATGTAAAGGTTATGACTCCATTGGGAGTTTTTGTTTGATTATTTGTAAGCTCTTTTCTTTTTGTAGTTTGGGACTGGGCATCGCTATTACCACCCTTTTCTCGTGCGATGGCGAGTTAATAAACACTTGACCTGAGAATAACCCGCTTAGCATGGAAGATACCGACTACCTCATGTCGTTCCATGAACGATCTAGGCACACAAAAAGGATATTTATTTGAAGTTTTAGAGGTGGCACATGCAAATTTACTTGGGATGGCAGGGTAATACCACATATAGGTAGGTATGGTGGACTCATCTGGAATAACTTGGGTTTCAGGTTTTTGATGTACAAGCAAAGTTCCCACTTAGTATAGGCGAAGGCTAGCAAATAGGTTGAGAAGCGGCCAACTAGAGAGCAACAACGGTCATCAACATGCATTATGCATAAGTAACATGGATATTAGCATGAGTAGGATATGAACACCATGAACATAAATATCATAGAGGCTATCTTGGTTTTGATTCAACTACATGTATGAACATGTGCCAAGTCAAGCCACTCGAACATTCGGAAGAGGATACCATATCATTATACTACATGACAATCATTTTAACACAATGTTGATATCAAAGATAAGTCATTATTCACTCCTAGCTACTTATGCATGGCATGAGAAACTAAAATCTCTAATCGACATTGCAAACATGTTTGATCATGATAGGCTGAAGCATGGATACTAGGTTAAACATATTTACAAAAACAAAACAAGTCGAGTTCATACCCGTTTCTCTCTACCATGGCTAGTTCATCTAATATCGTCATTATTGCCTTTCACATGCACGATCGAACGATTTGAAATAATAATAATTAAAGAGTGTCGTGAACTAAGCTGGAATCTTCAAACATTTTATTCAGGAGGAGAAGACAAGGTAATATGGGCTCTTTGTTATATCAACATAATGCAAATGAGATCCACTCAATATTTTCATCGTGGTCTTCTCCTCGGTATGACTCGATAAAATAAAAGGGAAAAGTAATCCAGAGAAACACACTGAAATATTTTTGGAGTTTTTGGTTTTTTCGAAAGCAAGCAAACGAAAAAGGCAAAAGCAAAAATGAGAAAAACTATTTACACGGGAAAGCTCCCAACAAGTAAAAGAAGAACAAGGAATCATTTTGGGTTTTCTTTTTAGTGCTAGAATAATTTAAACTAGAAAGAAAAATCAAAAAGAAGCAAGAAACATATTTTTGGGATTTTTCTCAAAGTTTTTTCAAACACACAAGAAGAAAGCGAGAAAAAATAATTTAGGCATGGATGATACAAAGTGTGGACACCGACAATTGGAATGAAATGTGTGAACATGAATGTAATGTCAGTGGGAATACGTACTCCCCCAAGCTTAGGCTTTTGGCCTTGCTTGGTAATCAGTCAGTAGCGTGGATGGTAGTTGGCATGGTAGCTCACGGAGGCCTTCGGTGCTGATGCCTCAGCCCGCCGTGTTGCCTCCACTGCTGTGTTGTGAGCTCGAGCCTCGCTCTCCAGAACAAAATATTTTCCTCTACTGTGATAGTTTAAAAGAGCAGGCACAGGCAAATATCTGAAATGTAGGGACCGAGTTCGGCATTGTGAACTAATTTCTCAGATTCCTCCTTAATACCAACTCTCGCCATGTAATCATTGCATAGCCATAAGCATGTTTTGGTGGTGGCACTTCGAATGGACTTTTCGCTTGGTTCAGTATAGGACCGACCAATGGAGCTGCTACTAGAGGCTGCCTCTGAGGATCTCCTCCTCGAAGAATGCCTTCCAAAGAAGTTCATAATGTTCGCGTAAAATTTTCTGAAATTTTTTGGTCATGAAAAATTTAGTAACAGAACTTCACAAAATTGATATATGGATGTATAGAGGCCATAACAAGCATTCAAAATACTTAGAACTCTAAGAATTCAACATGCAAGCTCATCTACAGCAGCACCAAGAGTATCTAATTATTCTAAATATAAACCACCGAAACAAAAACTAATTGGACACATGGAGGAGTCACATACAAAGAAACAAATCCCTGAAACAATTTCGAAAACGGAGCTTCGAGCAAAGAGATCGAAATCCGCAGGTTTGGAAACATGAACACGAGAGAGAATGTGTTGGTGATTTTTTTGGGTGAATGGAGTGGTGTGGGAGGAAGAAGTAAGTGAGGGGGCCCACCAGGTGGGCAACACCCACCAGGGCGCACATGGGGGTGTTGGCGCCCCCAGGTGAGTTGTGCCCACCTGGTGCACCTCCTTCAGGTATTATTTGCACCAGAAACTCATAAATATTCAGAAAAAAATCGTATCAGATTTTCAGAGCATTCTGAGAACTTTTATTTTTTGGTCATTTTTTATTGCACGGAAAAAGCAGAAATCAGACAAAGCATGGCATTTTATTTTATTTAACTAGTAAAAATAGAAAACAAAAGGTAAGGATAGAAGTTAGTGCTTACTAAATTCATCAACTTCTTACCTCTCAAAAATGATCCATTAATAAGGTTGATCAAGTCTTATTAACAACCACTTTCAATTAGCATGAAACCGAAGAACTTACGTAAAATCACCAAGTTACCTCAATGGGGATATGAATGTCCCCAACAATAAGAATTTCATATCTCCTTTTGATAGTAGGTAAAGTTAGTTGAAAACTTCCAATAGTGATTGTCAGAGATTTTTCAATAACATTAATACCATTCACTTGAAATTGTTTCTTCGGAAAGTGCACCGTATGCTCATTACCATGGATATGAAAAATGAATTTTCTTTTATTGCAATCAATAATAGCCGCTGCGGTATTCAAGAAGGGTCTACCAAGGATAATCGACATGTTTTCATCCTCGGGCATCTCAAGTATAACAAAGTCAGTCAAAATAGTAACATTAGCAACAACAACGGGCACATCCTTACAAATACCGATAGGTATGGCAGTTGATTTATCAGCCATTTGCAATGATATTTCAGTAGGTGTGAGTTTTTCAAATCAAGTCTTTTATATAAAGAGAAAGGCATAACACTAATACTAGCTCCCAAATCACATAAATCAGTTTTCACATATTTTCTTTTAATGGAGCAAGGTATAGTTGGTATTCCCGGATCTCCAAGTTTTTTAGGTTCTCCATCTTTAAAAGTGTAATTAGCAAGCATAGTGGAGATTTTAGCTTCCGGTATTTTTCTCTTATTGGTGATGATGTCTTTCATATACTTTACATAAGGAGGCATTTTCAAGATATCAGTCAAGCGAGTACGCAAAAAGACTGGCCTAATCATTTCAGCAAAGCGTTCAAATTCTTCATCATCTTTCTTTTTAGTTGACTTAGGTGGAAAGGGCATAGGCTTTTGAACCCATGGTTCTCTTTCCTTTCCATGTTTTCTAGCAACAAGGTCTCTTTTGTCATATCTTTTATTCTTAGGTTGTAGGTTATCAAGATCAACACCTGGTTCTATCTCAACATCATTATCTAGTTCTTTATCAGTAGGTTGAGTGTTTTCATGAACCTCATCATTAACTTTTTCATTATTAGAAGGTGAGTGTTCATTACCAGATTGAGTTTCAGCATCAGAGATAGAAACTTCATTATCCTTATCAGGAGGTTTTTCTATTTTAGGTTCACTAGAGGCACGCAAAGTCCTATCATTTTTCCTTTTCTTCTTCTTTTTAGAAGGACTAGGTGTAGTGGTGTCGTTCCCTTGAGAATCTTGTTCAATTCTCTTTGGATGTCCCTCAGGATAAAGTGGTTCCTGAGTCATTTTACCTCCTCTAGTTGATACTCTAAAACCAAAGCCACTTATATTATTGTTCGTTTCATCAAGTAACTCTCTTTGGGATTTAGCAACTTGTTCTAATTGAGTTTGAACCATAGAGGCATGTTTTCCTACACCTCTAACATCATTTGAGATTCTAAATAACAAGTCACTTAAGCGAGCAATCATATCAGAGTTGTATTTCAGTTGTTTCATAACATTTGCATTGAAGTGATCTTGCTTTCTAATGTAATTATCAAACTCATAAAGGCATTGACTAGGATGTTTGTTATGAGGATCATCACTATCATTGAATTTCATTAAAGATTTTACTTCTACCACCTTGGGTGGTGGTGGTGCTTCAAGCCCATGCATTTCTTTGATAGGTGGTAAATTTTTAACATCCTCGGCCTTAATACATTTTTCCTTCATAGATTTCTTTGCCTCGTGCATATCTTCAGGACTGAGATATAAGATACCCCTCTTCTTCGGAGTGGGTTTAATAGGTGTTTCAGGAGGAGTCCAATCATCATAATTTTTCAATATGTTATTCAATAATTCCTCAGCTTGTCCAATAGTTCGTTCCCTAAAAACAAAACCAGCACAACTATCTAGGAAGTCCCTAGAAGCATCGGTTAGTCCATTATAGAAGATATCAAGTTTTTCATTTTTTATTAAGAGGATGATCAGGCAAAGCATTAAGCAATTGGAGAAGCCTCCCCAAGCTTGTGGGAGACTCTCTTCTCCAATTTGCACATTGTTAAATATTTCCTGCAAGGAAGCTTGTTTCTTATGAGCAGGGAAATGTTATTCACAGAAGTAATAGATCATATCCTGGGGACTATGCACACAACCAGGAGCAAGAGTATTGTACCAAGCTTTAGCATCACCCTTTAATGAGAATGGAAATAACTTGAGAATATAGTAATAGCGAATCTTCTCATCATGAGCAAAAAGGGTAGCTATATCATTTAAGTTAGTAAGAAGTGCCACAACAGTTTCAGTTTTCATAACCATGGAAATGATCAGATTCACCAAAGTGATTAAATCTGGGTCGACAGAGAATTCATAATCCTTATTAGCAATAACAATAGGTGAAGTAGCAAACTAAGGATCACATTTAATTTTAGCATTCAGAGATCTTTCTTTATACTTGCATAGTAATTTCTCTAGATCATCTCTATCCTTACAAGCAAGAATATCTCTAGTTGCCTCCTCACTCATAGTATAACCTTCTAGTACCTTTGGAAATTCATATCTAGGAGGACTAGTTCTAGTAGGTGTTTCAGTATTTTCATTTTCAAGTTCATCATCAGATTCAACAATATCATGTTGTCTTACTGTAGCAATTTGTTCATCAAAAAATTCACCTGGTGGCACATCATCATCAAGCAAGGTACTACCATCATCAACAACTTGCGACATATCAGAATTAATAGCATGTTGTGGTGTTGCAAGTTTACTTATAACAGAAGGTGAATCTAAAGCAGAACTGGATGGCAGTTCCTTACCTCCCCTCGTCTTTGAGGGAAAAATCTTAGTCTTAGCATCCTTCAGATTCATCATAGTGATAGTATGATAATAATCCCAAGTAACTCAACAAATATAGCTATGCTCCCCAGCAACGGTGCCAGAAAAAGGTCTTGATAACCCACAAGTATAGGGGATCACAACAGTTTTCGAGGGTAGAGTATTCAACCCAAATTTATAGATTCGACACAAGGGGAGCCAAAGAATATTTGAAGGTATTAGCAGCTGAGTTGTCAATTCAACCATACCTAAAGATTAATTATCTATAGCAAAGTTATTAGTAGCACAGTAGTATGATAGTTTTGATGATAGCAGCAGTAGTGATGGTAACATTAAAAGTGATAGCAGTGATATTATAACAGTAACGATAGCAGTAGCAATAGTAGTAACTTAGCAAGAACAATATAAGATAAATTCATAGGCATTGGGTCGGTGACTCGTTGGATGATATTCATCATGAGATAGTTATAACCTTGGGTGATACGGCACTAGCTCCAGTTCATAAATATAATGTAGGCATGTATTCCATAAATGGTCATACATGCTTATGGAAAGAACTTGCATGACATCTTTTGTCCTACCCTCCCGTGGCAGAGGGGTCCTATTGGAAACTAAGGGATATTAAGGCCTCCTTTTAATAGAGAACCATAACAAAGCATTAACACACAGTGAATACATGAACTCCTCAAACTACGGTCATCACCGGGAGTAGTCCCGACTATTGTCACTCTGGGGTTGCCGGATCATAACACATAGTAGGTAACTATAACTTGCAAGATCGGATCTAGAACATGGATATAATAGTGATAACATAAATGGTTCAGATCTGAAATCATGGCACTCGGTCCCAAAGTGACAAGCATTAAGCATGGCAAAATCATAGCAACATCAATCTCAGAACATAGTGGATACTAGGGATCAAGCCCTAACAAAACTAACTTGATTACATGATGAATCTCATCCAACTCCTCACAGACCAATGAGCCTACGAAGGAATTACTCATTACCGGTGGGGAGCATCATGGAATTGGTGATGGAGATGTGTTGGTGATGACGAAGATCGAAGATCCCCCTCTACGGAGCCCCAAATAGACTCTAGATCAGCCCTCCCGAGTAAGAACAAGGCTTGTCGGCGGCTCTGTCTCGTGAAACGTGATAATTGTTTCTCCCCCCATTTTTCTAGAAATATGGGATTTTATAGCGTCGGTTTGAGGGTCAGCAGGGCCACCAGGTGGCAGTACCCACTAGGGCGCGCTTGGGGGGATGGCGCACCCTAGTGGGTTGTGCCCACCCAGGTGCCCCCTCAGGTCCCCCTGGCTCCAGAAATTCTCTTATTTGATATAAAAAATCCTCGCAAAGTTTCATTCCATTCCGAGAACTTTTATTTATGCACAAAAATAACACCATGGTAGTTCTGCTGAAAACAATGTCACTCCAGGGTTAGTTTCATTATGATCATGCAAATTAGAGTCCAAAACAAGAGGAAAAGCATTAGGAAAAGTAGATACGTTGGAGACGTATCAATATACGCAGCGTCCAATCCTATTACAAGGGACAATAAAGCTCTGTTCACTTAAGAAGGAGCCTCCAAGTAATATATTGATCCAGACGTACAAGCCGGACCAGTAGAGTAACCATATTATGCTCAATGAGCAGAATGCCCCCAAGTATTTTGCAATCAAGGCATACAAGCCGGATGAAAATGGTAATCATAGCTATACTCAATGAGAAGGAGCCCCCAAGTGACCTTATGAAGTGACAATAAAGACTCAGATTCTCACAAATGAAATGACAGAGGCCCTGAATCATCAGGGATGCTGGCTTTATTATACTAATCATTATATATACATTGGTAAAAGTATGTACATCACAAGAGCCGGTGGCTCAGGTGTAATAAGGCCGAAGATGAGCAATATTCCACGGTCGGTGGGTCTCCTCCTCCGACGTGCGTGAGCCCTTGTGGTCTTGAATATTGATAAGGCAGTATGACTTGTTGTTCATATTTTTGCTGACCACAAAAGGCCCTTCCCAAGGTGGGGATAACTTGTGCATGTCAGTTTGATCCTGGATGAGCCGGAGGACCAAATCTCCCTCTTGAAAGGTCCTGGTTTTAACCCGACAACTATGATAATGACGCAGAACTTGCTGGTAAATCGCCGAACGAGCCTCCGCAAGGTCACGCTCCTCATCCAAAAAGGTCAATAGCATCCCGGCATGCTTTCTCATTATCAGCTTCAACATAAGCCGCCACACGGGGCGAGTCGTGACGTATGTCACTAGGGAGAACTGCCTCTGCTCCGTAAACCATGAAGAAAGGCGTGTAACCCATAGATCTGTTGGGGTGGTATTGATACTCCAAAGCACTGAGGACAATTCTTCCACCCAACAACCCGGCGTCCTTTGCAAAGGGACCATAAGCCAGGGTTTGATACCTCTCAAAATTTCTTGATTGGCTCTCTCAGCTTGGCGATTAGACTGGGGATGAGACACCAACGACACATCAAGCCGGATATGCTCTTGTTGACAAAATTCTTTCATTGCACCCTTAGCTAGATTAGTACCATTATCAGTAATGATACTACAAGGATATCCAAAACGAAAGATTACCTTTTTAATGAATTGAACCGCCGTTGATGCATCACATTTGCTGACCGGCTCAGCTTAAACCCACTTTGTAAACTTGTCAACAGCCACCAGGAGGTGAGTCTTTTTGTCCTTGGACCTTTTAAAAGGCCCAACCATATCCAAGCCCCAGGCTACAAATGGCCAAGTAATCGGAATCATCCCTAATTCTTGAGCCGGCACATGAGCTCATCTTGAAAATTTCTAACAACCATCACCTTTACTGACCAGATCTTCCGCATCAGCATGAGCCGTCAGCCAATAAAACCCATGACAAAAAGCTTTAGCAATGAGAGATTTAGAGACGGCATGATGGCTGCAATCTACTTCATGAATCTCCCTTAAAATTTCACGACCCTCCTCACGAGAAACGCATCGTTGAAACACCCCTATAACACTACATCTGTGTAGCTCACCATTGACAATAGTCATTGACTTAGACCTCCAGGTTATTTGCCTGACCAAGGTTTCATCCTCACGTAACCCGCCCTTGGTCATATAAGCCATATATGCAATAGTCCAATCAGGAATAACATGGAGAGCCGCCACCAACTATGCCTCCGGGACAGGAATTGCAAGATCCTCCTCTGTAGGCAATTTAACTGATGGGTTATGCAACACATCGACGAAAACATTAGGGGGTACCGGCTTACGCTGAGATCCCAGACGGTTTAAAGCATCAGTGGCTTCATTTTTCCTGTGATCAACATGCTCCACTTGATAAACCCTTGAAATGACCAGCAATAGTATCAACCTCCCGACGATAAGCTGCCATGAGGGGATCCTTTGAATCCCAAGTTCCTAACACTTGCCGAGCCACCAAGTCTGAGTCGCCAAAACACCTTACCCGGCTTAGATTCATCTCTTTATCCATCCGAAGACCATGGAGTAAGGCTTCATTCTCAGCTGCATTGTTAGTACATGGGAACATCAACCTTAAAACATAACAAAAATTATCACCTCGCGGGGAAGTCAATATAACTCAAGCCCTCGAGCCTTCCAACTGCCTGGATCCATCAAAGTGAATAGTCCAATATGTGCTATCCGGCTTATCCTCAGGCATCTGCAACTCCGTCCAGTCATTGATGAAATCCACAAGTGCTTGAGATTTTATAGCCGTCCGAGGCATATACTTCAAACCATGGGGTCCAAGCTCAATAGCCCACTTGGCTACTCGACCTGTGGCTTCCCTGTTTTGAATAATATCCCCCAAGGGAGAAGAACTAACCACAGTGATGGGATGACCAAGGAAATATTGCTTCAACTTGCGGCTAGCCATGAACACGCCATAAACCAATTTCTGCCAATGTGGGTATCTCTACTTAGACTCAATAAGCACCTCACTAACATAATAAATTGGACTTTGAACCGGATACTCCTTGCCTAACTCTTTCCTTTCAACGACAACTACCACACTGACAGCTCTGTTGTTTGCAGCCACATATAAAAGCAAGGGCTCATTCTCAATAGGAGCTGCAAGAACCGGTCGTTCATCCAACTGCCTCTTAAGCGTCTCAAACGCTTCAATAGCAGCATCACTCCAGACAAAGGCATCTGTCTTCTTCATCATTTGATACAAAGGGATAGCCTTCTCTCCCAGGCGGCTCATAAACTGGCTCAAAGCCGCAATACGACCCGCCAAACGTTGGACGTCATTGATACACGCTGGCTTAGACAAAGAAGTGATAGCCTTGATTTTCTCCGGGTTGGCTTCAATGCCTCTCTCAAAAACCAGGAAACCCAATAGCTTGCCTGTTGGCACGCCAAACACACACTTGGCCGGGTTAAGCATCATCTTATAAACCCGGAGATTGTCAAAGGTCTCCTTCAAATGATCTATCAAAGTCTCCTTTTTTCTGGATTTCACAACAGTATCATCCACATAGGCGTGAACATTGCGTCCACTCTAGTCATGAAGGAAATTTTGAACACATCGTTGGTAAGTCGCCTGGGCACTCTTGAGCCCAAAGGCATAGACACATAGCAGAAGGCTCTAAAGGGAGTGATGAAAGTTGTCTTCTCCTGGTCCTTAACTACCATCTTGATTTGATTATAACCAGAATAAGCATCCAAAAAGCTTAAACGCTCACACCCCGCCATAGCATCAACAATCCGATCAATACGAGGGAGAGCAAAAGGGTCACACGGACATGCCTTATTAAGGTCTATATAATCCACACACATATGCCAAGTGCCATTTGTCTTAAGTACCAGCACCGAGTTAGCCAACCACTCAGGATGAAAACTTCAATGATCAACCCTACCGCCAAGAGCTGGGCCACTTCTTCACCAATTGCCTTGCGCCTCTCTTCATTAAAATGATGAAGGAATTGCTTGACCGGTTTAAACTTTGGATCCACATTAAGAGTATGCTTAGTGAGTTCCCTCGGTACACCTGGCATGTCAAAAGGTTTCCATGCAAATATGTCCCGGTTCTCAGGGATGAACTCGATGAGCACACTTTCCTATTTTGGATCCATATTAGCACTGATGCTGAACTGCTTGGAAGAGTCGCAAGGAACAAAATCAACCATCTTAGTGTCATCTGCCGACTTAAACTTCAATAGGGGGTCATTCTCTGTAGTTGGCTTCTTCAAAGGCTTCCTATCCGCCGGATCTACATTATCTTTATATAACTTTAACTCCTCAGTGGCACAGGCCGACTCAGTGTACACAACATCACCCTCTTCACAGTCCATAGTAATCTTCCTATCACCATGCACTGTGATGGTTCCCTCATGACCCAACATTTTAAGCTACAAATAAACATAACACGGTCGCGCCATAAACTTGGCATAAGTCGGCCGCCCGAACAAGCATGATACGTGCTTTTGATCTTGACCACCTCAAAGGTCAATTTCTCAGCTCTGGAATCATGGTCATTTCCAAAGGCCATCTCCAGGGTTATCTTGCCCACTAGATACGCCAACTTACCAGGCACCACCCCATGGAAAATAGTAGAAGGCGTCTTAAGATCTTTATCAGTCAAATTCATAGGACGAAAAGTCTCATAGTAGAGTATATTGATACTACTACCCCATCCATGAGTACCTTTGTAAGCTTATACCCTCCTACCTGAGGAGCAACCACCAATCCCAACTGACCTGGATTGTCAACCCGAGGCGGGTGATCCTCACAGTTCCATACAATAGGCTGCTCAAACCATCTCAAATATCGAGGTACTACCGGCTCAACTGAGTTCACCGCCCACTTATGGATTTTCTCATCTCATTTGCACAAACTTGTGGTGAACACACGATATTGACCACTATTCAACTACTTTGGATTGCTTTGATAACCAGACGCTGCTGTTGATTCCCTTGGCTAGATTATTGATTAAAACTGCCTTGATTGCCTTGGCCCTGAAACCCAGAGCTGGAACCGCCACCTCCAAACCCGGGTACATGAGACCAGATCCTGAACCGCCATGCGGACCATGATTATTCTTGAAAAAATTAGAGTTTCTATACTCCCTCATGATGAAGTAATCCTTCCAAAGATGACTGGCTGGCTTATCCTGGGTTCCGTGCTTTGGGCAAGGCTGATTCATCATAGCCTCAAGGTTGAACTTCGGCCCTCCAAACCGGGGCGTTGGCGCTTTTCCCTTATCACGCTGGTTATTACTCTGCGTATTGGTGTTATCCAAAAAGTCTAAACCGCCGCCATTCCTTGCACTTACCATTGCCACCTTGACTCACCGAGTTATGTTGTCCCTTTGCATTGCCACTCTTGTTCCCTTTTCCAGTTTTCTCCTCATCAGACTCAAGGTCTTTAGTTCTACCAGAGTCAGCATATTTGATGACAGCCGCCATGAGCTCCCCCGTATCATTGCAATTGCGCTTAAGTCGCCCAATTTCTTCTTAAGGGGAAGAAAACGGAAATTCTTCTTCAACATCAGAACTACTAAACCGGTGTTGATACTATCCGATGAGTGTATAACAGCTGAGATCCGGCGCACCCAATTGGTTGTTGACTCACCTTCACCTTGAATGCAAGAGTCCAAATCTAGAATTGACATAGGCTGCTTGCGCGTGTCTTTAAAATTTTGGTTAAAACGCGCTTTCAACTCTGCCCATGATCTGATAGAGTTAGCGGGTAGCCCTTTTAACCAAGTACGAGATGACCCATCCAACATCATGGTGAAATACTTAGCACGTGCAGCATCACTAACATCCAGCATCTCCATAGCCATCTCATAGATTTCAATCCAATCCTTTGGGGTTTGATCTGCCCCATAGTTAAGCACCTCACGAGGGCCCTTGAAATCCTTAGGCAAGCGCTTGTTGCATAGAGACGACACTAAACACGGCATACTCAGAGTTCTAGAAGTCACCCCTGTCTCCACAGATGCTGATGGATAAACCGGAGGTTGCCGTTGAGCCGCCAACTGAGTTGCCAGCTCAGCCTCACATCGCGCCCTACCCTGGTCCACCAAAACCTGAGCATCATTACCAGCACGCGGAGGGTCAGGCCTTCGATGCTGATTGTGGTGCCGCTCACTGCTTGATACATCCGGCTCATCAATATGTCTGGTATAACTCCGGCTTGGACGCGGGGTCGAGTGAATCCGTTCGCAAATGTAGCAATGAGCCACCTGTTGAGCCTCAACCGTATGAACAAGTTCTCAGGGTCACCGTATTTCCATCACAGTTGGCGACTCATCCTGAACAGGGAGAACCGCCAATCAAGTAGCCGCAGCTATCATGTTATCCACAGGATTGGAATAGTGATCCGGGGGCATTCAAATTAAAATGGGAGGGGCCAAATTCAAACGTGCGGGGTCTGCAACATGTAGCTGAACCGGTGCCCTAGCCGCTGGCGCCTCAACGGCCTGATCCACACCAGGCGGGTTACTGGTTCCTGCCCCAGGTGTGTTGAAAAGGTTTCTCGCATCGTAAATCAGGGGTAAAGGACTCGCATGCCTTCTGCTAAAGACATCGTTTGATGCATCCCGGTCCAAGTTCAAGCAAAAAAATTCTGCTTGAAGCCGTTCTGCCTCCCTCTCTAAGGTGGCTCGCTCCGTCGCCATCCGGGTGTTCTCAGCATTTAGATCCTCCTTTGCTTGAGCTATCTCATCCCATAACTTTGCAATGTCCGCATTATGTTGTGTTTGGTTCGCCAGGGTCACCTCCTTCGTTAACAACGTTGCCAGAGCCTCCAACAGATCAGAGAAAACTTGAGCCGCTGGGAGCATAGGGCCTCCTGCCCTGGTTGCCGTTGCCGTCGTTGAACCGGAGACCATCGCTGCCGCAGTTGAAGAATCCTGCCCTGGTTGTGTACCGGCCTTGAAGATTGTAACCCGATTTGGCGGTTCATAGGGGTCCGGAATACTGTCGCCATCGGAACAGCCGCCAAGCCCGCCATCCTGAACTTGGTACATGGAATTGGTCTCACCGGTTGAGGACTCATCACCTGAATAGATGGCCGTCTCACCACCGGACTCAGATCCTCCTTCCAGATCTACTCCTTGAGTAAAGCCAACAAAGAAATGCTTTGGGGCGGCTTGAACCTTGGCGGGTCGTGCGCGCTGAGCCGTCTCAACGATATCGGCGCAGGTTTCGAGCTTAGCCTCCGACTCACCAATCTTGCCGATGAATACATGAATTCTGCCTAAGGGGACCCGGTACCCATACTCGATTGAGCCAGACTTGGGGCCCTAGTCTGCGTCATTGATGTAGAGCTTGCCGCGATGACTCTTAGTCATACAGCCCATAGCATACACCTTGAGCCCTGTGAAGCTGCCCTTCAAGAACTCGAAACCACCATGCGTTGGCCCCATGGTGGGCGCCAAGTCTCGTGGAATTGTTACCGCAGATGCCCTAGCATGAGGACTTAGGTGTGGAGCCATCGCAACATAGTTAGCTTGAAGGGGTTAAACGGGACAAGGGACACGGAGAGTTTTTACCCAGGTTCGGCCCCTCGCAACGAGGTAAAGGCCTACTCCTGCTTTAGGTTGTATTGCTTGGGTTTCAATTACCAGGGAGCGAATACGCTTGACCTAGTTCTCGACTTGTTGTTTCTTTCCCTAACCCACCACCGGGTCACCCCTTTATATACACAGATTAATGCCCGACGGCTTACAGAGTCCCGGCCGGATCTCCACAATGAATCCGGCTCGGTGACAGAACTAAACTTTCCTTAACATACAAGTTAAACATATAGCGGTTTATGCCCGTGGGAATCAAGTCTCCTCCGAGTCTTGGGCCTTCAGTAAGCTTGCTTCATGAACTGCCATCTTCAACATCTTCTTAGGCCTTCTCATTCTGAACCCCATCGGTATGACCCGACCCCTCCTGGGCAGGTCATACCCAATAGTTATATCCCCAATAGGACTGGTCACTGGAAGTGGAACTGCCCCAAGTATTTGGCGGATAAGAAGGATGGCAAAGTGAAAAAAGGTATATTTGATATACATGTTATTGATGTGTACCTTACTAATTCTCGTAGTAGTGCCTAGGTATTTGATACCGGTTCGGTTGCTCATATTTGTAACTCGAAACAGGGACTACGGATTAAACAAAGATTGGCTAAGGACAAGGTGGCGATGCACGTCGAGAATGGTTCCAAGGTTGATCTGATCACCGTCGGCACATACGTCTACATCTATCTTCGGAATTAGTTTTTAGACCTGAATATTTGTTATTTGGTGCTAGCGTTGAGCATGAACATTATATCTGGATCTTGTTTATTGCAAGACGGTTATTCATTTAAATCAGAGAATAATGGTTGTTCTATTTATATGAGTATTATCTTTTATGGTCATGCAACCTTGAAGAGTGGTCTATTTCTTTTGAATCTTGATCGTGATGATACACATATTCATGATATTGATGCCAAAAGATGCAAAGTTGATAATGATAGTGCAACTTATTTGTGGCACTTCTGTTTGGGTTATATCAGTGTAAAGCGCATGAAGAAACTCCATAAAGATGGACTTTTTGAATCACTTGATTATGAATCATTTGATACTTGCGAACCGTGCCTTATGGGCAAGATGACTAAAACTCCATTCTCCGAAACAATGGAATGATCTAATGACTTATTGGAAATAATACATACCGATGTATGCGGTCCAATGAGTGTTGAGGCTCGTGGTGGCTATCGTTATTTTCTAACCTTCACAGATGATTTGAGCAGATATGGGTATATCTACTTAATGAAACACAAGTCTGAAACGTTTGAAAAGTTTAAAGAATTTCAGAGTGAAGTGGAGAATCATCATAACAAGAAAATAAAGTTTCTACGATCTGAACATGGAGGTGAATATTTGAGTTACGAGTTTGGCCTTCATTTAAAACAATGTGGAATAGTTTCACAGCTGACGCCACCTGGAACACCACAGCGTAATGGTGTGTCTGAAGATCGTAACCGCACTTTATTAGATTGGGTGCGATCTATGATGTCTCTTACCAATTTACCACTATCGTTTTGGGGTTATGCATTAGAGACAGCTGCATTCACGTTAAACAGGGTACCATCAAAATCCATTGAGACGACACCATATGAACTGTGGTTTGGCAACAAACCTAAGCTATCGTTTCTTAAAGTTTGGGGATGCGATGCTTATGTCAAAAGGCTTCAGTGTGACAACCTCGAATTCAAATTGGAGAAGTGCGTCTTCATAGGATACCCTAAGGAAACAATTGGGTATAGCTTCTACCACAGACCCGAAGGCAAGATCTTTGTTGCTAAGAACGAAACCTTTCTAGAGAAGGAGTTTCTCTTGAAAGAAATGAGTGGGAGGAAAGTATAACTTGATGAGGTAGTTGTACCTACTCTCAATTTGGAAAGTAGCTCATCCGAGAAATCTGTTCCCGTGATTCCTACACCAACTGGAGAGGAAGCTAATGATAAAGATCATGAAACTTCAGATCAAGTTGCTACAGAACCTCGTAGGTCAAACAAAGCACGATCCGCACCAGAGTGGTATGGTAATCCTATTCTGGAAGTCATGTTACTTGACCATGACGAACCTACTAACTATGAAGAAGCTATGAGGAGCCTAGATTCCGATAAATGGATTGAGGCCATGAAATCTGAGATAGGATCCACGTATGAGAACAAAGTGTCGACTTTGGTGGATGTGACCGATGATCGGCGACCCATAGAGAATAAATGGATCTTCAAGAAGAAGACTGACACTGATGGTAATGTTACTGTCTATAAAGCTCGACTTGTCGCAAAAGGTTTTCGACAAGTTCAAGGAGTTGACTATGATGATACTCTCTGACCCATAGCGATGCTTAAGTCTGTCCGAATCATGTTAGCAATTGCCGCATTTTATGATTATGAAATCTGGCAAATGGATGTCAAAATTGCATTCCTTAATGTATTTCTTAAAAAAGAGTTGTATATGATGCAACCAGAAGGTTTTGTCGATCCTAAAGGTGCTAACAAAGTGTGCAAGCTCCAGCGATCCATTTATGGACTGGTGCAAGCATCTCAGAGTTGGGATATACTCTTTGATGCGCTGATCAAAGCATATGGTTTTATACAAACTTTTGGAGAAGTATGTATTTACAAGAAAGTGAGTGGGAGCTCTATAGCATTTCTAATATTATATGTGGATGACATATCGTTGATTGGAAATGATGTAGAATTTCTGGATAGCATAAAAGGATACTTCAATAAGAGTTTTTCAATGAAAGACCTCGGTGAAGCTGCTTATATATTGGGCATCAAGATCTATAGAGATGGATCAAGATGCTTGCTAGGACTTTCACAAAGCACATACCTTGATAAAGTTTTGAAGAAGTTAAAAATAGATCAGTCAAAGAAAGGGTTCTTGCATATGTTACAAGGTGTGAAGTTGAGTCAGACTCAATGCTCGACCACTGCAGAAGATACAGAGAAAATGAAAGTCATTCCCTAGGCCTCAGCCATAGGTTATATATCATGTATGCTATGCTGTGTACCAGACCTGATGTGTGCCTTGCTATAAGTTTAGCATGGAGGGATCAAAGTAATCCAGGAGTGGATCACTGGACAGCGGTCCACAACATCCTGAAGTATCTGAAAAGGACTAGGGATGTGTTTCTCGTTTATGGAAGTGACAAAGAGCTTGTCGTAAGTGGTTACGTCGACGCTAGCTTTGACACTGATCCGGATGACTCTAAGTCACAAACCAGATACATATTTTTATTGAATGGTGCAGCTGTCAGTTGGTGCAGTTCCAAGCAGAGCATTGTGGCGGGATCTACGTGTGAAGCGGAGTACATAGCTGCTTCGGAAGCAGCAAATGAAGGAGTCTGGATGAAGGAGTTCATATCTGATCTAGGTGTAATACCTAGTGCATTGGGTCCTATGAAAATGCCTTGTGACAATACTGGAGCAATTTCCTTGGCGAAGGAATCCAGATTTCACAAAAAGACCAAACACATCAAGAGACGCTTCAACTTAATCCGAGATTTGGTTAAGGAGGGAGAAATAGAGATTTGCAAAATACATACAGATCTGAATATGGCAGATCTATTGACTAAGCCTCTTCCATGAGCAAAACATGATCATCACCAAGACTCCATGGGTGTTAGATTCATTACAATGTAATCTAGATTATTGACTCTAGTGCAAGTGGGAGACTGAAGGAAATATGCCCTAGAGGCAATAATAAAGTTGTTATTTTATATTTCCTTATTCATGATAAATTTTTATTATTCATGCTAGAATTGTGTTAACCGGAAACTTGATACATGTGTGAATACATAGACAAAACACCATGCCCCTAGTATGCCTCTACTTGACTAGCTTGTTTATCAAAGATGGTTAAGTTTCCTAGCCATGGACATGTGTTCTAATTTGATGAACGGGATCAAATCATTAGGGGAATGATGTGATGGACAAGACCCATCCTTTAGCATAGCCTTATGATTGTTCAGTTTTATTGCTACTGCTTTCTTCATGTCAAATACATATTCCTCCGACTATGAGATTATGCAACTCCCGGACACTAGAGGAATGCCTTATGTGCTATCAAACGTCACAACGTAACTGGGTGATTATAAAGATGCTCTACAGGTATCTCCGAAGGTGTTCGTTGGGTTGGCATAGATCGAGATTAGGATTTGTCACTCCGAGTATCAGAGAGGTATCTCTGGGCCCTCTCGGTAATGCACATCATATGAATCCTTGCAACCAATGTGACTAATGACTTAGTTGTGGGATGATGCATTATGGAACGATTAAAGAGACTTGCCGGTAACAAGATTGAACTAGGTATGAAGATACCGATGATCGAATCTCGGGCAAGTAACATACCGATGACAAAGGGAATGACGCATGTTGAGATAGCGGTTCGACCGATAAAGATCTTCGTAGAATATGTGGGAACCAATATAAACATCTAGGTTCCGCTATTGGTTATTGACCGGAGAGGTGTCTCGATCTTGTTTACATAGTTCTCGAATCCATAGGGTCCGCACACTTAACGTTCGATGACGACATGTATTATATGAGTTATGTGTTTTGGTGACCAAAGGTTGTTCGGAGTCCCATATGAGATCACGAACATGACAAGGAGTCTCAAAATGGTCGGGTGGTAAAGATGATATATTGGAAGGTAGTATTCGGACACCAGAAGGGTTCCGGAGTGTATCGGGTAGATACTAGAGTACTGGAGGGGTTACCGGAACCCCCGGGGGAAAGATATGTGCCATATGGGCCATAGGAGGGAGGCACACCAGCCCACAAGGTGCTGGCACGACCCCCATCAAGGGGAAACCAAATTGGACAAGGGGTGGGGGAGGCGCCCCCCCTTTCCTGCTCCCTCTCCTACTCCTTCCCCTTTCCTCCTCTAGAAAAAGGAAGGGGGTGAATCCTAGTGGGAGTCCAAGTGGGACTCCCCCCTACTTGGGGCGCGCCTAGGCCGGCCTCCTCTCCCTCCCTCCTTTATATACAGGGGAGGCGCCCCTATGAGACACACCAATTTCTCTTAGTCATGTGCGGCGTCCCCCTCCACAGTTTACGCTTGCGATCATATTCTCGTGCTGCTTAGGCGAAGACCTGCGCGGATCACATCACCATCACCGTCACCACGCCGTCGTGCTGATAGAACTCATCTACTCCTTCGACCTTCTTCTGGATCAAGAGCTCGAGGGACGTCATCGCGCTGAATGTGTGCAGAACTCGGAGGTGTCGTACGTTTGGTACTCGATCGGTCAGAACGAGAAGACGTTCGACTACATCAACCGCGTTGAGCAAACGCTTCCGCTTTCGGTCTACGAGGGAACATGGACACACTCTCCCCTTTCGTTGCTATGCATCTCCTAGATAGATCTTGCATGAGCGTAGGAATTTTTTTGAAATTGCATGCTACGTTTCCCAACAGTTACACCACCGTGCATGTAATCCAAAACATTATTGATGATCTCACCCATTCGACAAACCATCCCAAAAGGTCGTTGACACAATGTGGCAACACTATCTCACCTCACGCTAGTTTGTGAGCCTCTTTGAAATATATTCATGTGGGTACCTGATACGTCTCCAACGTATCTATAATTTTTGATTGTTCCATGCTATTATATTATCATTCTTGGATATTTAACAATCATTTTATAGTCATTTTATATCATTTTTTGGTACTACCCTATTGACATAGTGCCTAGTGCCAGTTGTTGTTTTCTGCATGTTTTTTACATCGCAGGAAATTAATATCAAACGGAGTCCAAACACAACGCAACTCCTGGTGGATTTATATGGGCCACAAGCTGCTCGAGGTGAGAAGCACCCACCAGGGCGCGCCAGGAGGCCCAGGCGCGCCCTGGGGGGTTGTGCCCACCTCGGGTGCCCCCGAACCGCCTCTTTTCTCTATAAATACCCAAATATTTCAGAAACCCTAGGGGAGTTGACGAAATATTGATCCAGCCGCCGCAGAGTCCAGAACCAGCAAGATTCAATCTAGACACTGTCATGGAGGGGTTCACCACTTCCATTGGTGCCTCTCCCATGATGCGTGAGTAGTTCTTTGTAGAACTACGGGTCTGTAGTTAGTAGCTAGATGGCTTCCCCCCCCCCCTCTCTCTCTCTTGTTTATCAATACAATGGTCTCTTGGAGATCCATATGATGTAAGTCTTTTGGTGATGTGCTTTTTGGGATCCGATGAACTTCGAGTTTATGATTAGATCTATGTTTTTATCCATGAAAGTTATTTGAGTCTTCTTTGATCTCTTATATGCATGATTGCTTATAGCCTCGTATTTCTTCTCCGATATTCGGGTCTTGTTTGGCCAACTTGATCTATTTATTTTGCAATGGGAAGAGGTGCTTTGTAGTGGGTTCGATCTTACAGTGCTTGATCTCAGTGACAGAAAGGAAACCGACACGTATGTATCATTGCTACTAAGGATAACAAGATGTGATCTATATCTGGCACAATAGATAAACAGATCTCGTCTACATCATGTCATCATTCTTATTGCATTACTCAATTTTCTCATGAATTTAATACAGTAGATGCATGCTGGATAGCAGTCGATGTGTGGAGTAATAGTAGTAGATGCAGGCAGAAGGCGGTCTACTAATCTTGGACGTGATGCCTATATAATGATCATTGCCTGGATATCGTCATGATTATTTGAAATTCTATCAATTGCCCAACAGTAATTGTTTTCCCACCGTTTGCTATTTTTCTCGAGAGAAGCCACTAGTGAAACCTATGGGCCGTGGGTCTATTTTCATCATATTTGCCTTTGCGATCTATTTTCTTTTGCATTTATTTTCAAATCTATTAAACCAGAAATACAAAAATACCTTGCTGCAATTTATTTGTTCCACGATCTACTTATCCTATCTACCACTTTTACTTCATGCTATTTGCCTACTTGAGGCGCCGTACCTGAAAGGGATTGAGAACCCCTTTAACACATCGGGTTGCGAATATTTGTTATTTGTGTGCAGGTGTTGTCTACATGGTGTGAGGAGGTTCTCCTACTGGTTCGATAACCTTCGTCTCATTACTGAGGAAAATACCTACTGTCGCTATATTGCGTCATCCCTTCGCCTTTGAGGAAATATCGACGTAGTTTTAGCAGACATCAGTATCCCAACCCCCTAAAAGTATCAAATAAAAGTATGCACCCTACTGGCTAGTTTTATTGCAGCGGAAACCCATATGCGTCGATCGGCCCTAAGAGCTTATAAGGATCTAGCCCCACTCCTCCCCCCTCTCTCCTTTCATTGCCGTTGTGGTCACGGCTTCTAATAAGACTATCGCAATTCCCACCGACTTCACCGTCCTTCTACATGAGTTCCCTTTTGCTTTTAGGTAAGTCCTTAGAGTATCTTATTCTCGTCAACTTTCTAAACGTTTTGGCAGGCATTAATAAAAAGGTAAACGTTTGCAAGCAAGCCCAATCTTGGGCCAGTCGAGTGCGCGGCTTCCAATCCGGCAAAATCATACGCACAAGAGGAAGTTACGCTAAGTTCTTTCTCTTTATCTCTTTGCTACGACAACCTTGGCCACTCGTTCTTTCTCCAGCATTGACCCACCCCATCTTCTCGTACATCTCTCCCTTTACCCAGCCATGGCTGAACCCGAGTTCTTGTGTGTCCTCCAGCCATCCTCCTCCCCCCATCTCTCTCTCCATTGGCCTCGTGCTCGGGCGCTCCGCCAACGCCCTCCTCTCCACAGCTCTCAAGCTCCTAACGCATCTTTGTCTTCCAATGACCTCCACCATGGCTTTCGCTTTGAGTTGCCGCAAGGCGGCAGGGCACACGCGCACAGGAAGGGGCACGACACTGCAAGGGCCGCGTGACACGTCAGCGAGCTGCAATCGGCGCCTAACGGAGCTGCATCAGGTACGACGATGAGCTGCAACCAGTGCCGCAATTGTGGCCGCCGTATCCCGACGAACCCGCGAGGCACCGTCGTGCCACACGGGATGCTGCAACCATCTACAACGGAGCTGGAACCAGCACGTGGCAGAGTTGGAACTGGCACGTGGCGGAGCTACAACCGATGGTGCCAACTGCTACAACTAGCAACATTTTTTTTCCGAAACGGAGAACTAGCAACATTTTTTTATGGTACCACAAAAGGCAGGGTTGCAACCGGTGCACAGCCAGGCTGGAACCAGCGCGGCCAAATGTTACGACCAGTGTCTTTTTTGCTGGAACCAAAGAAAGCAAGTATTGCGACCAACGTGCAAAGGAGCTGCAACCAGCACCAAAAGAAGTTGCTACCGGCGGCCTACAAAGCTACAACAGGCTTCTGAAAATGCTTCAACTGAAGATGAAAGTCAGGGTCGCCCACCGCGCAATCACAAAAAGCAGTAACCGGCAGCCGTGAAAGTTACAATAGGCTTGTGTAAATGCTTCAACCGCCGCATGGCGTGCTGCAACGGGGACAGGGGAACTGCAAGCGTGGACAGAAGAGTACGCCCACGTGGATGCTGCAACTAGCACAGCGCAAGCTGGAACTAGCACATCTACAAGTTCAAAACGAAGGCGTCAGATGATACGACCGTCGCATGACGAGATGGAACCGAAAGGCGGGAACCACCCCCAAGATTTGTTGGACCATGTCTGCGGCTACTACGTACACGGGGAGAGAGACGAGTACCGATGCGGCGGCGATGGTGAGGGGGCGAGCCGACGGCAGGGGAGGAGGTAAAGAGGTGCATGGACACATAGGAGATGTGTGCACGAAGTGGGTCAAGCAGCATGATCCAAGGGACTAGAGGTTCTGTGCGGGGCCAGATCTAATGGCCCGCAGGAAGCCGGCTGAATTTTGGGACGGCACACTGGCGCCTAGCCGTGCCCTAATAAAAAGGATGCGTAATTTGCATTTAATGTATATTCCTTGCAGCTATGAATCCACTAGTAATACCCCTGGCTATCAGATAAAAAGGATCTCGGTTTAATTTCTAGATTGTGAAATCACTATTGAAAGCTTTGGGTTGATATTTTAGTCTCAGTCTCATATGTTGAGCCTAGAGTTGATTTTTTTAGAGTTAAATGATCAATTTCTTCATATTCTCTGATAAATATATCAAGAGAAAATTAAATGCACTAGTTTATTAAACTCGGTATACTATAACCGAATGAGGTTTGCAATAGATAGTCTGCAAGAAATCTTATACTAGAGCCATAACTCGATTTAAAATAATTTTCTTTCCTCGGCCAAAGAGAAACTTAATTTGAAAAATAAAGACATATGAGGTCCTCTTTTTATGATTATCTATTATTTGTATATTTTAGCTTGTTTAGTACTAACGTCTACTCCCTCCCTTCGGAATTACTTGTCTCGGAAATGGATGTATCTAGAACTTTTAGATACATCCATTTCCGAGACAAGTAATTCCGAACCGAAGGAGTAGTTTTTTCCCACAAAGCATAACTTCTTGATTTGTCCCCTTTAACAGTAGAGCACTGCAGGGTAGGCGTGATGAGCAATCTTCAAAACATTAAGAAAAAAAAACCAGTAGAGTGCTACACACCTCCATTAACGATTTCTTGCTATCCAGGATCACAGTACACTTTTGAAAAGCAAGCTTTCAGGGGAAAGATGCCCCATTTTCTGACTCAGACCAACTGGCTTGCACACAAAGCAAAGAACTGAAAATTCCACGGTAAACTCTCCAGTTTTTCTTCGGCGAATACAAATCTCGTGGTTGTAATTTCCACAGCATGTCTCAGTTGTCAAGCTAGCAAAATATGACCATGCCAACAACGGCTATCACCATCAGTAACCAGTGACCAGTGAATCTCGCGTATGTTACAGCATAGCTTTCGACAGTTGTGGGTGAGCGTGTGCATGATCGATGGTGATGTCTCTAGGAAGATGATAAAACCTCGTTTCATTGAACCATTTGGAATGTTTCGCACCACTTGGTTAGCATGTTTTACAATATATTGTGTGCAGAAAATGAGTCTAAAATCACTTGTTCCGAATTAACAAGGAAACAGGAGAGACATGCTTTATTTCTAGAAGGCACAAAGATTATAATTTCTAGTGGTATAAGTTCAATACAACATTTTGAAATTATGCCATGTCCATATCCCTTTTTCTTTTCAAGAGCCGGTAACCTAGTATTTTAGAATTAGGGGCTTGCTTCAGTAGACACCCCCCGTCCCACCCCACCCACCCACACACACACAAAACGTAGAAGGCATAATGGTCATACGAAAGAAACGTATACCCACCTCCTATCAATACCGTATAGACCGACGTCCGTATACCTCCAGGAATGCAAAAAAAAATGACCGCCGCACGTGTACGGGAAAAAAAGGCGTCTGCACGATCTTGTCGCCCGCCCGACGATCAAGCACGTCGATCACGTCCATTTTCCAACTGTGTGATCGCCGCTGCGGCCGATCGCCGCCGACTGAACCCCATCCGACGCCACATCTGAACGTCGTCGTTCGACGGCTTGTCGGCTACAAATGACCGTGCTGTCGTCCCCCCGCCGCAGATCCAGCCCTCGTCGACCTACGCCGGCGACGTCTACACCGCGGCCCTCGTCTTCCACGTCGCCGCCGTCTTGCATCTCACCCTCATCTTGCACGTCGTCGCTGGCTAGACCCCTGCCTGAAGGCCCGTCATCGTACACCAACGACTTCTACTCCGCGGCCCAAGGTTTACCATCTAATCTCGTCGTCTAAACCTAGCATGCTAGATGATAGGAGTCACGCATAGTGACCTAGGGTTTATGATTCACGTAAACATGCTGTCGCAGCGCCGCCTCCCCGGACGACCGCATGTTGTAGACATTTAGTGTTGCACTTAGGCATGATCCACTGTACAAAACTTAACAGATGATGAATTCACAATGTTGTGCAGTTTCATGAGTTAGGCGTGTTGCCATGGATGAACAAACTGCATTGACGGGGGATGAGAATGATACTGATAAGGCGACTCGGAATGATAACAATATTTTTAATGAAGATGATGACAGTAGCGACAACGATTCCGTGTCGTCATATAATATCTTGCCTCCGGAGGATTTTGATCATAATGAACATGGCGCAAATAGTGAAAATGTAAGTGCCGTATATTTTGATTTCATCTTTGAATCTGCAATGTATGACATGGCTAACTATTTCTCTACGTATACAAATTTGCATGAAGATGTGGATGTTGACAATGTGCAAAATAGTTTACAGTAATCATTCGCAGATAACTTGAGCCAGGTTCGTAGATAGATGTTGTACATCGATGAATAGTATGAATTAAAGATATTAATTAACATATATATTTTCATACGAATTTTGTAGGAGGAGTCAGATGGTATTAGCGGTGATCACGATGAGGGCGAGATCGACATTGAGGAGGCTCGAAGGTAGCAGCAAATGGTGGAGACACATTGGAAGGTGATGGCTATGACCTTTCGGTCACAAGGTGATGCATACATATTCTATAACAATCACGCCAAAGAGAACGGGTTTAGCATCAGGAAACAGAAGGTCAAACGAGGTGCTTCAGGAATGATACGGTACCGAAGATTTCTTTGATGTAGGGCAGGTAGAAGGCAGAGCAAGTTTATAACCATGGAGGGCCGCAAGCGTAGGCTTAGACCGGAGACTCATTGCGACTGCGGTGCACATATGGTGGTGAAGCTGGACAGAGAATGTGGCGTGTGGTTCGTCGCGTCATTCGTGGATGATCACAACCACGCGATGGCTAGGCCCGACGAGGTTTGTTTTCTGTGGTCACACAGACGGATTGGAGAAGGCACGAGGGCAGAAATATTGGCGTTGGAAGCTGCCGGGATAAGAAAGCATATAATAATGGACAACTTCATCAGCAGATACAGTTCGTACGATAAGTGCGGGCTTATCAGGAGGGGCATTTACAATCTTTGTTGCAGAGAAAAAATGAAGCTTATTGCAAAGGGTGACGCTGAGATAGCAGTTGGCATTATGAGGAGCAGGAAGGAGAAGGACCCTGAGTTTTTTTTGAGTATGTGCTTGACAAGGAAGGGCGACTGAAGAGTATGTTTTGGTGTGATGCACAGTCGCGGAGGGACTATCATCACTATGGAGATGTGGTCGTGTTTGATGACGAGGATACAGACCTGGGGTAGGGTCATAGGCTCGACCTATACGTCCTACCCAAGGTCACTACCCTGGAAGATGAAAAGACCAAGAGTCGACAGAAGAGCACCAGTCTCATATGTCGAGTGCAATCCACTCGACATTCACATCACTCGACGGTGGTTACCTATCGCCACTCGACCACCAGGAAGTTCACTCGACCATATCGAAGACCAGTAGTCAGGAGAGCACACAACGGCCAGATATTTATTCCTTAGTCTTCATGAGCATTGAGAGTACTTAATGCTGGCGTTACCAGTAACGCCTCTACTTTATGTACATTAGTTCCCTTGTAGTGGAGTAGGGCTGGGGTCTTGGCGCACTCTATATAAGCCACACCCCTCCTCTGGCACAAGGGTTCGCACCCTCTGTAATCCAACACATATAATCCAATCGACCGCCTCCGGGCACCGAGACGTAGGGCTATTACTTCCTCCGAGAAGGGCCTGAACTCGCAAACATCGTGTGTACACCTTCATCATAACTAAGATCTTGCCTCTCCATACCTACCCCCCTTTCTACTGTCAGACTTAGAACCACGACAGTTGGCGCCCACCGTGGGGCTGGTGTATTAGCGACTTATTGGTGAAGTTGCAAGTTTTTCCGATCATCATCATCATGGTTTCCGGCGGCGGATTGGCTGAGGGCCGCGAGATCCGTCTCGGCGCGCTCGTTTTCGTCGCCGACGACTCTGCGTGGCTCCAGGAAGATCCCCTGGACACCGAGGCGCTCCCCGTCCGAGGGGCGACGCACTTCCGTGCGTGCGTTCGTGGCGTTCTTCTTCGGCAGCCGTCGACTCAATATCAGTCGGCTCCAATAGCGTTTTCTCCCCCCGCTGTACGCCGCCGCACGCGATCCGGTCGATCGCGGCTCCAGCGGTGGGTGAAACATGCGGTGGCTCGGTAGTCGACCACCCATCAAGTCACGGCAATCGAGCCCGATGAAACTCTCCACGGCCTGTTCGACATGTCGACTAGATCCACGGAGACCGCATCCGAATGCGATAGGAGCGATCCTGCGGCCGAAGTCTTGATGGTCGACGGTCCTCGCAGTCCACCTAGTTTTCGCCGTGATGACGCTGGGGATGGAGGCGGCGATCCGTCAGACGCCCACGAGGAATACCGACCCGAACCTCTCTCCTCTCAGCAGAGGGAAGAACTTCGTCGCCGCAATATGGATGCACTCCACACGCCCATCATTGGGGAATCCCCCGAGGCTCGGGCCTTGGAGGAGGTACGCTTAGCTAATCTAGCTGAGCGCACTTGACTGGATAACCTCCAGCGGGCTCTCGACGAGCGCGCTTAGGAGCAGATCCATGAATCCAGTCGACGGCAACTCTTCCAGCCTCCACCTAAGGTATACCGCACTCCGATTCAGAATCTCACAGCTACAGCCCGCATAGCGGAGTCAATCCAGCCCTCCCAGTCAGAAGCCGGTAGAGGATCGATGCAAATCCGGGCCCTGCTCAGGGCAGCGGGAGAGCAGAATACAACAGTATCTCCGTCGCGGAAAGGGATTCACAGCAGATCCGTTGCAGCAGACACGGTTCAGTCGGCTCATAGCCCCAGATCGCCTCCGTGGTGTGAGGGGCATGGGCAATATGATCATCCACTCGACCGTGACAATCGCCGCCGAGGGCCCACGCCTCCCCCGAGGAGTGCATCGTATGTGCCTCGGCGGAACGATGATAGGCGCCGACATAGTGGTGAGCGCAGAGCATCAATCGACCCAAGGGAACCAGGCTTTGACGCAAGATCTATCCTCGTTCAAGGCCTGGTCGACCGAAACAGGGCACACAGAGAGGACCCGGGCAGAGACCATCCAAGTGGCAGTCGAGTGCATGTTTCTGGTCCCGAGTGTTTTAGCAGAGCCATCAGGGCGGCAGTGATACCTCCCAACTTCAGGCTGGCTTCCGGAGTCAGCAAGTTCACTGGTGAATCCAAGCCTAAAACTTGGCTTGAAGATTACCGAGTGGCTGTGCAGATTGGAGGTGGTAACGACGAGATAGCAATGAAGCATCTTCCACTCATGTTGGAAGGATCGGCCCGAGCATGGCTGACTCAGTTGGCTCCGGGCAGTATGCACAGTTGGGAAGAGTTGTCCCGAGTGTACGTGAGAACTTTCGAGGGCACTTGCAAGCGACCCAGAGGATTGCCTGAGCTGCAGCACTGCGTGCAGAAGCTGAATGAGACTTTGAGAGAGTTCATCCAGAGATGGTCCACTTTGCATCACACTGTTGAGAATGTTTCAGAGCATCAGGCTGTGTGCGCCTTCAAGGAAGGCGTCAAGTACAGAGAGTTGGTCTTGAAATTCGGTCGAACCGGTGACATGCCAGGTGTGCCCAGGGGACTGGCCGAGCACCACTTGCGTGTCGACCCCAAAGTAAAACCCGTCAAAGAGCACCCTCGGCGGTCCGCCGTGCAGAAGAGGAAAGCAATCAGCGAGGAAGTAGCTCGACTATTGGCAGCAGAGTTCATCCGTGAAATCTACCACTCCGAGTGGTTAGCCAATGTAGTCATGGTTCCTAAAAAAGATGATTTTCACTTCGTATGTGCATTGATTTCAAGCATATCAATTGGGCCTACCTGAAAGATCATTTCCCTCTCCCTCGCATCGATCAGATTGTTGATTCGACTACAGGGTGTGAGCGCTTGTCTTTCTTAGATGCGTATTCCAGATACCATCAGATCCGACTGTATGGTCCCGATGAAATAAAAACAGCCTTCATCACCCCGTTCGGGTGCTTTTGCTATGTCACCATGCCTTTTGGTTTGAAATATGCCGGAGCCACATTTATGAGAATGATTCAGAAGTGCCTGCTCACTCAAATCAGTCGGAATGTGGAAGCGTACATGGATGACATCGTGGTCAAGTCTCGCAAAGGTTCCGACCTATTGACTAACCTTGCAGAAACCTTTGCCAACCTGAGAAGGTATGATATCAAGCTTAACCCATCAAAATGCACGTTCGGAGTTCCAGGGGGAAAGTTACTCGGTTTTCTCATTTTCGAAGGAGGGATCGACGCAAATCCAGAGAAAGTTGATACCATCCTCCGAATGAAACGCCCCGTGCAAGTGCATGACGTTCAGAAGCTGACTGGTTGTTTGGCTGCCCTGAGTCGATTCATTTCTCGTCTCGGTGAAAAGGCTTTGCCTCTTTACCGATTGATGAAAAAGTCTGATAAGTTCGAGTGGACTGATGAAGCTGAAGCAGCATTTGCAGAGCTCAAAACCCTGCTTTCCACCCAGCCGGTGCTCGCTGTGCCAATCAGTAAAGAGCCTTTACTGCTCTACATTGCAGCCACTGGACAAGTTGTCAGTACGGTGCTCACGGTCGATCGGGAGGAAGAAGGAAAAGCCTACAAGGTTCAACGCCCAGTCTATTATCTCTCTGAAGTTTTTACTCCATCCAAGCAGCGATATCCGCATTATCAAAAGCTTGTCCATGGAATATATATGACCATGAAGAAGGTTGCGCATTACTTCTCTGACCACTCCATTACAGTCGTCAGCGCTGCGCCTCTATCCGAAATTCTGAACAACAGAGATGCAACTGGTCGAGTGGCCAAATGAGTGATTGAACTCCTCCCTTTGGATATCAAGTTCGAGGCAAAGAAGGCCATCAAGTCCCAAGCAATTGCAGATTTTTGATTGAGCAACAATTGCCGACTCAAGTTCACTTGGAGCATTGGACTATGTTTTTTGATGGCTCCAAGATGCTGAATGGTTCAGGTGCTGGGGTAGTTTTGGTGTCCCCCCGCGGAGACAGGCTTAGTTACGTTCTCCAGATCCATTTTGATTCCTCCAATAACAAAGCCGAATATGAAGCACTTCTATACGGGTTGCGTATGGCCATTTCACTCGGCGTCCGTCATCTCATGGTCTACGGTGACTCATATTTGGTGGTTAATCAAGTGATGAAGGAATGGGATGTCAGGAGTCCAACCATGACAGGTTATTGTAATGCAGTGAGAAAGTTGGAGAAGAGGTTTGAAGGTTTGGAGCTCCACCATGTGCCCCGACTGAAAAATCAAGCTGCAGATGAGCTGGCCAAGATAGGTTCCAAGAGAGAAGCTATTCCCTGAAATGTGTTTCTGGAACATATCCATTCGCCTTCGGTTCAGGAAGACCCTTTCACCGAAGAGTCACCACAGCCCAAGAGCGCCACGGATCCGACTGAAGTCGAAATCCCAGCCGTGGTCGACTTAATCTTGGAGGTTTTGGTCATTACGCCCGACTGGACAGTGTCATACATTGCATACATCCTTAGGAAGAAACTCCCAGAGGATGAAGAAGAGGCTCGACAGATCATCCGACGGTCTAAAGCCTTCACTGTGAAAGGGGACGGTTGTTCAGGGAAAGTGTAACTGGAGCCTGCCAGAAGTGCATCACATCAGAAGAAGGTCGAATGATCCTCAACGATATTCACTCGGGGACCTATGGTCACCATGCGTCCTCTCGGACCATCGTAGCCAAAGCATACCGAGCCGGGTTTTACTGGCCACTAATACGTCTCCAACGTATCTATAATTTTTGATTGCTCCATGCTATATTATCTACTGTTTTGGGCAATATTGGGCTTTATTATCCACTTTTAGATTTTATTTTTGGGACTAACCTATTAACCGGAGGCCTAGCCCAGATTTGCTGTTTTATGCCTATTTTAGTGTTTCGAGGAAAAGGAATATCAGACGAAGACAAAACGGAACGAAGTCAATTGGAGAAGTTACTTTTTGAAGGAAAGCAACCCAAGGAACTTGGAGTGCACGTCAGGGGAGATACGGGCTGCCCACGAGGGTGGGGGGCGCCCCCCCCCCGGGCGCACCCCCTTCCTCGTGGGGCCCCCGTAGCTCCTCCAACGTACCCCCTGCACCCATATATCTCTTGTACCCTAAAACTTCCAGAACAGAAGATAGATCGGGAGTTCCGCCACTGCAAGCCTCTGTAGCCACCAAAAACCAATCAGGACCCTATTCCAGCACCCTGCCGGAGGGGGATCCCACCACCGGAGGCCATCTTCATCATCCCGGCGCTATCCATGATGAGGAGGGAGTAGTTCACCCTCGGGGCTGAGGGTATGTACCAGTAGCTATGTGTTTGATCTCTCTTTCTCTCTCGTGTTCTCTCTCGTGTTCCCTCTATGGCATGATCTTGATGTATCCCGAGCTTTGCTATTGTAGTTGGATCTTATGATGTTTCTCCCCCTCTACTCTCTTGTGATGAATTAAGTTTCCCCTTTGAAGTTATCTTATCGGATTGAGTCTTTTATGAGAACACTTGATGTATGTCTTGTCGTGATTATCTGTGGTGACAATGGGATATCATGTGCCACTTGATGTATGTTTTGGTGATCAACTTGTGTGTTTCGTCACATTGGGAACCTATGCATAGGGGTTGGCACACGTTCTTGACTCTCCGGTAGTAGCTTTGGGGCAATCTTTGAAGTAATTTTATGTTGGTTGGATGAATCTGAGATTGTGTGACGCATATCGTATAATCATGCCAATGGATACTTGAGGTGACAATGGAGTATCTAGGTGACATTAGGGTTTTGGTTGATTTGTGTCTTAAGGTGTTATTCTAGTATGAACTCTATGATGGATTGAGCGGATAGAATAGCTTTATGTTATTTTACTACGAACTCTTGAATAGATAGAACAAAAAGGATAACTTTGAGGTGGTTTCGTACCCTACCATAATCTCTACGTTTGTTCTCCGCTATTAGTGGCTTTGGAGTGACTCTTTGTTGCATGTTGAGGGCTTGTTATATGATCTATCTATGTTATTATTGTTGAGAGAACTTGCACTAGTGAAAGTATGAACCCTAGGCCTTGTTTCCTATCATTGCAATACCGTTTACGTTCACTTTTATCACTTGTTACCTTGCTGTTTTTATTATTTCAGATTACAAAAACCTATATCTACTATCTATTTTGCACTTGTATCTTCATCTCTTCGCCGAACTAGTGCACCTATACAATTTACCATTGTATTGGGTGTGTTGGGGACACAAGAGACTCTTTGTTATTTGGTTGCAAGGTTGTTTGAGAGAGACCATCTTCATCCTATGCTTCCTACGGATTGATAAACCTTAGGTCATCCACTTGAGGGAAATTTGCTACTGTCCTACAAACATGTGCACTTGCAGGCCCAACAACGTCTACAAGAAGAAGGTTGTGTAGTAGACATCAAGCTCTTTTCTGGCGTCGTTGCCGGGGAGGTTAGCGCTTAAAGGTATATCTTTAGATCTTGCAATTGAATCTTTTTGTTTCTTGTTTTAGCACTAGTTTAGTTTATAAAAGAAAATTACAAAAAATGGAATTAAGTTTGTCTCATACGCTTCATCTTTTTAATATCTTTCGTGAGTATGATGGAAAGGAAAATTGTGCTCAAGTACTAGAAGAAGAATTACATAGAATTCTTGGCATAAAATATGTGAATGATGAGCATGATTGCAATGTTGTTAGTATGAGTTCCCTGAATAACCTTGATGCTAATGATATGCAAAGACACAAGCTTGGGGAAGCTATGTTTGATGGAGATTATATTTTTTGTCCCCCAAGCTTTGATGAGCAAATTTACTATGATGAAAGCATGCCTCCTATCTATGATGATTATTGTGATGACACATATGCTTTAAAGAGTAATGATAACCATGAAATGTGTCATCTTGATCTTTATTTTCAATCACATGATAGTTATTTTGTTGAGTTTGCTCCCACTACTATTCATGAGAAGAATGTTGCTTATGTGGAGAGTGGTAAATCTTCTATGCTAGTAGATCATGAAAAGAATGCTTTAGGTGCTGGTTATATTGTTGAATTCATTCATGATGCTACTGAAAATTATTGTGAGGGAGGAATATATGCTTGTAGGAATTGCAATAATGTCAAGTTTCCTCTCTATGTGCTTAAATTCTTGAAGCTATGCTTGTTTTGCCATCCTATGCTAGTTGATTATTGTTACCATAAGTTGTTTGCTCACAAAATCCCTATGAATAGGAAGTGGGTTAGGCTTGAATGTGCTAGTCATATGCTTCATGATGCTCCCGTTATGTTTCAATTCTTATCTTTTATGTGAGCATCATTGCCATCATCATGCCTAGCTAAAAAGCCATTAAAGAAAAGCACTTGTTGGGAGACAACCCAATATTTATCATTACTGTTTTTGTGTGTCCACATGATTATGCTACTGTATTAATCATGTTTTATAGCTTTTGTTTCAATAAAGTGCCAAGTAGAACCTTTGGGAAGACTTGGGTGAAGTTTATATGATCTTGCTGTGAAAAACAGAAACTTCAACGCTCACGAGATTAGCTGCCATTTTTTACTGGAGAGTGCTTTTAGGTTGATTCTTTTTGCAGATGATTAATAGACAAATTGCTCATGTCCAGCAACTTATTTCATAATTTTTGGGTTTCCATAAGTATACTTTTGATACAGATTACTACATACTGTTCTGTTTTTGACAGATTCTGTTTTCTATGTGTTGTTTGCTTATTTTGATGCATCTATGGCTAGTATTAAGTGGTATGAACCATATAGAAGTTGGAATACAGTAGTTTAACACAAATATTAATTTATAATGAGTTCATTATAGTACCTAAGTGGTGGTTTTATTTTCTTATACTAACGGATCTTACGATTTTTGTATTGAGTTTTGTGTGGTTGATGTTTTCAAGTTTTGGGTAAAGATTTGATGGACTATGGAATAAGGAGTGGCAAGAGCCTAAGATTGGGGATTCCCAAGGCACCCCAAGGTAATATCCAAGGACAACCAAGAGCCTAAGCTTGGGGATGCCTCGGATGGCATCCCCTCTTTCGTCTTCGTTCATCGGTAACTTTACTTGGAGCTATATTTTTATTCACCACATGATATGTGTTTTGCTTGGAGAGTCATTTTATTTTGTTAGTTTTTGCTTGCTGTTAGTTAGAATAATGTTTTGCATATTTAGGTTCAATAAAAATTTCAAGGATAGCCTTTGCCATGCTTATTTTGCTAGTATACATGTTGCTGTTTGAAAACAGAAAGTTTACCGCTGTTGCAAAAATTCCCTAGAAAAGTCAGAGAATGGTATAACGTTGAATATTTTTGCATATTAAGATCTGATAAATTTATTACAGTGGGAATTTTAGTTCATAATTTTTGGGGTCAGGGAAGTATTGGTACTCTTGCATTCTTTACAGATTGTGCTGTTTTGGCAGATTGCTGTTATGGTTGCATTGTTTGCATATGTTTGCTTGTTTAATGATTCTATTGGAGGATAGGAGTATTAAATATACAGAGGAATTTAGTATGCAATGTTGAATAATAATTTTAGTGATTTGTTACAGTAGAAAATGATAAGGTTTTGCATTGGTTTATACTAACCTATCTCACGAGTTCTTGTTGAGTTTGTTGTGAATGAAGCTTTTGATAAAAAGAGAAACCATGATATGAGAGGAATTAAGGAGACACAAAAGTTCAAGCTTGGGGATTCCCAAGGCACCCCAAGATAATATTTCAAGAAGTCTCAAGCATCTAAGCTTGGGGATGGCCCGGTAGGCATCCCACCTTTCTTCTTCAACAACTATCGGTTAGTATCGATTGAGCCTAAGTTTTTGCTTCTTCACATGAGTCGTGCTATCCCTGCAATGTCATTTATTTTGTTTTGCTTTCTGTTTGAATAAGATACCAAGATCTGAAATTCTTTAATGGGAGAGTCTTCACATAGTTGCATAATTATTCGACTACTCATTGATCTTCACTTATATCTTTCGGAGTAGTTTTTGTTATTGCTCTAGTACTTCACTTATATCTTTTAGAGTACGGTGGTGGATTTGTTTTAAAGAAACTATTGATCTCTCATGCTTAACTTAGATTATTTTGAGAGTCGTTAATAGCATGGTAATTTGCTTAATATTAATATACTTGGTATTCAAGATATTTGAAATTTTCTTTTGAGTGCGTTGAATACTAAGAAAAGTTTGATGCTTGATAATTGTTTTGAGATATGGAGGTAGTGATATTAAAGTCATGCTAGTTGGGTGATTATGAATTTAAAGAATGCTTGTGTTGAAGTTAGCAAGTCCCGTAGCATGCACGTATGGTTAAAGTTGTGTAACAAATTTGAAACATGAAGTGTACCTGGCTTGTGCACCTTATGAGTGGCGGTCGGGGACGAGCGATGGTCTTTTCCTACCAATCTATCCTCCCAGGAGCATGCGTGTAGTACTTGGTTTTTGATGACTTCTAAATTTTTGCAATAAGTATATGAGTTCTTTTGACTAATGTTGAGTCCATGGATTATACGCACTCTCACCTTTCCACCTTTTCTAGCCTCTCTAATACCGCGCACCTTTCGCCGGTATCATACACCCACCATATATCTTCTTCAAAACAGCCACCATACCTGCCTATTATGGCATTTCCATAGCCATTCCGAGATATATTGCCATGCAACTTTCCACCGTTCCGTTCATCATCATCATGACATACATTACTTTTGTCATATTGCCATTGCATGATCATGTAGTTGACATCGTATTTGTGGCAACGCCACCATGCATTATTTTTCATACATGTCACTCTTGATTCATTGCACCATCCCGGTACACCGCCGGAGGCATTCATATAGAGTCATATCTTGTTCTAAGTTTTGAGTTGTAATTCATATGTTGTAATCAATTGAAGTCTGATGATCATCATTATTAGAGCATTGCCCAATCAAAAAAAAAGGCCAAAAAAAGAATGGCCCCAAAAAAAGAGAAAATAAATAAAAAGGGCAATGCTACTATCTCTTTTTCCACACTTGTGCTTCAAAGTAGAACCTTGTTCTTCATGTAGTGAGTCTCATATATTGTGCTTCAAAGTAGCACCATGCTTTTCATGTAGAGAGTCTCATATGTTGTCACTTTCATATACTAGTGGGAATTTTTCATTATAGAACTTGGCTTGTATATTCCAATGATTGGCTTCCTCAAAAGTGACCTAGGTCTTCGTAAGCAAGCAAGTTGGATGCACATCCACTTAGTTTCTTTTGTTGAGCTTTCATATACTTATAGCTCTAGTGCATCCGTTGCATGGCAATCTCTACTCACTCACATTGATATCTATTGATGGGCATCCCCATAGCCCGTTGATATGCCTAGTTGATGTGAGACTATCTTCTCCTTTTTGTCTTCTCCACACAATCCCCATCATCATATTCTATTCCACCCATAGTGTTATATCCATGGCTCACGCTCATGTATTGCGTGAAGATTGAAATTTTTTGAGATTATTTAAGTATGAAACAATTGCTTGGCTTGCCATCGGGGTATAAAAGTTGGGAACATCTTTGTGTGACGAAAATGAAGCATAGCCTAACTATATGATTTTGTAGGGATGAACTTTCTTTTGACATGCTATTTTGATAAGACATGATTGCTTTGATTAGTATGCTTGAAGTATTATTACTTTTATGTCAATATGAACTTTTGTCCTGAATCTTTCAGATCTGAATATTCATACGACAATTAAGAAGATTTACGTTGAAATTATGTCAAAGTATCACTCCGCATCAAAAATTCTTTTTTATCATTTACCTACTCGAGGACGAGCAGGAATTAAGCTTGGGGATGCTTGATACGTCTCCAACGTATCTATAATTTTTGATTGCTCCATGCTATATTATCTACTGTTTTGGGCATTATTGGGCTTTATTATCCACTTTTATATTATTTTTGTGACTAACCTATTAACCGGAGGCCTAGCCCAGATTTGTTGTTTTATGCCTATTTCAGTGTTTCGAGGAAAAGGAATATCAGACGGAGACAAAACGGAACGAAATCAACTTGAGAAGTTATTTTTGGAAGGAAAGCAACCCAGGGAACTTGGAGTGCACGTCAGGGGAGATACGGGCTGCCCACGAGGGTGGGGGGCGCCCCCCCCCCCGGGTGCGCTCCCCAGCCTCGTGGGGCCCCCGTAGCTCCTCCGACGTACCCCCTGCACCCATATATACTCTTGTACCATAAAACTTCCAGAACAGAAGATAGATCGGGAGTTCTGCCGCCGCAAGCCTCTGTAGCCACCAAAAACCAATCAGGACCCTGTTACGGCACCCTGCCGGAGGGGGATCCCATCACCGGAGGCCATCTTCATCATCCTGGCGCTATCCATGACGAGGAGGGAGTAGTTCACCCTCGGGGCTGAGGGTATGTACCAGTAGCTATGTGTTTGATCTCTCTCTCGTGTTCTCTCTCGTGTTCCATCGATGGCACGATCTTGATGTATCCCGAGCTTTGCTATTGTAGTTGGATCTTACGATGTTTCTCCCCCTCTACTCTCTTGTGATGAATTGAGTTTCCCCTTTGAAGTTATCTTATCGGATTGAGTCTTCTATGAGAACACTTGATGTATGTCTTTCTGTGATTATCTGTCGTGACAATGGGATATCATGTGCCACTTGATGTATGTTTTGGTGATCAACTTGCCGGTTTCGTGACATTGGGACCTATGCATAGAGGTTGGTACACGTTCTTGACTCTCCGCTAGTAGCTTTGGGGCACTCTTTGAAGTACTTTTATGTTGGTTGGATGAATCTGAGATTGTGTGACGCGTATCGTATAATCGTGCCCACGGATACTTGAGGTGACAATGGAGTATCTAGGTGACATTAGGGTTTTGGTTGATTTGTGTCTTAAGGTGTTATTCTAGTATGAACTCTATGATGGATTGAGCGGAAAGAATAGATTTATTTTATTTTACTAAGAACTCTTGAATAGATAGAACAGAAAGGATAACTTTGAGGTGGTTTCGTACCCTACCATAATCTCTACGTTTGTTCTCCGCTATTAGTGGATTTGGAGTGACTCTTTGTTGCATGTTGAGGGCTTGTTATATGATCTATCTATGTTATTATTGTTGAGAGAACTTGCACTAGTGAAATTATGAACCCTAGGCCTTGTATCCTATCATTGCAATACCGTTAACGCTCACTTTTATCACTTGTTACCTTGCTGTTTTTATAATTTGAGATTACAAAAACCTATATCTACTATCTATTTTGCACTTGTATCTTCATCTCTTCGCCGAACTAGTGCACCTATACAATTTACCATTGTATTGGGTGTTGAGGGAGTCCTGGATTAGGGGGTGTCCGGATGGCCGGACTATGACCTTTGGCCGGACTCCCGGACTATGAAGATACAAGATTGAAGACTTCGTCCCATGTCGGGATAGGACTTTCCTTGGCGTGGAAGGCAAGCTTGGCGATTCGATATGAAGATCTCCACCCATTGTAACCGACTCTGTGTAACCCTAGCCCTCTCCGGTGTCTATATAAACCGGAGAGTTTTTAGTCCGTAGGACGAACAACAATCATACCGTAGGCTAGCTTCTAGGGTTTAGCCTCTCTGATCTCATGGTAGATCAACTCTTGTACCACCCATATCATCAATATTAATCAAGCAGGAGTAGGGTTTTACCTCCATCGAGAGGGCCCGAACCTGGGTAAAAACATCGTGTCCCTTGTCTCCTTTTATCGTCCGCCCAGACGCACAGTTCAGGACCCCCGACCCAAGATCCGCCGGTTTTGACACCCACATTGGTGCTTTCATTGAGAGTTCCTCTGTGTCGTCACCTTTAGGCCTGATGGCTCCTTCGATCATCAACCACGACGTGGTCCAGGGTGAGGCTTTTCTCCCCGGACAGATCTTCGTATTCGGCGGCTTCGCACTGCGGGCCAATTCGCTTGGCCATCTGGAGCAGATCGAAAGCTACGCCCCTGGCCATCAGGTCAGATTCGGAAGCTTAAACTACACGGCTGACATCCGCGGGGACTTGATCTTCGACGGATTCGAGCCACGGCCGAGCACGCCGCACTGCCACGAGGGGCATGATCTAGCTCTGCCGCCGGACAGCGCCAGGAGCGCCGCTCAGGCGTCCGCTCCGGCCATTAGCTCGGAGCCGAGTGCGCCAATCGGGGACGGATGGTTGGACGCCGCCCCAGGAGCCGCAATCTCTATGATGATAGAGCCGAATACCAGCCTAGTCCTTTGTAAGGCCAGTGACTCCAAGGTGCCAGACTCCGTTCCAGACTCCGGATCTCCCACACCCCTTCCGATCGAACCCAATTGGGCTCCGATCATGGAGTTCACCACCGCGGACGTCTTTCAGCACTCGCCCTTTGGCGACATCTTGAATTCCCCAAAGTCTCTCTCCTTGTTCGGAGAGCCCTGGTCAGACTATGGTCAGCAAGGTTGGGATGCGGACGACGAAGAAATTTGAAACCCATCCACCACCCACTTTGTAGCCACTGTCGACGATCTAACCGACATGCTCGACTTCGACTCCGAACACATCACGGTATGGACGCCGATGAAGGAGACGACCAAGAACCAGCACCTATAGGGCACTAGAAAGCCACCTCATCATATGACATATACATGGTGGACACCCCTAAAGAAGGGAATGGCGATGAAAAAATGGAGGACGACCCCTCCAAGAAGCAACCTAAGCGCCAACGTCAGCGGCGCCGCTCTAAATCACGCCAATGCAAAAACAGCGAGTCCGGCACTAGAGACAACAACACCCCGGACAGTGCCGAAGACAACCCCCTCCATCAAGATTCAACGCAGGAGGATGGAGAAGCCAGCCCCCATGAGAGAGCGGCAGACAGGGAGGTCGAGGACGACAATTGTATGCCTCCCTCCGAAGACGAGGCAAGCCTCAACGACGACGAATTTGTCGTGCCAGAGGATCCCATCGAACAAGAGCGTTTCAAGCGCAGGCTTATGGCCACGGCAAGCAGCCTCAAGAAAAAACAGCAGCAGCTCAGAGCTGACCAAGATTTGCTAGCCGACAGATGGACTGAAGTCCTGGCGGCCAAAGAGTATAAACTCGAACACCCCTCCAAGAGCTACCCAAAGCGCCAGGCTGCTACCCCAACTAGAGGAGGAAGCAACTAAACCTACATCACCAGTGTATGATGCGGCCGATCGGCCACCCCGTGGCCGTGACAGAGAGGCTTTTCGGCCCTCAGCTCAAGCCGCACCCCGGCGCCGCTCAAAAAATACCAGAGCACGGGGAAACACAACAGACCCGCGAGACATATTGGAGGATAAGACAAGGCAAACAAGATCGATCTACGGATCGCGTGGGTGCCCCACGTCAGGTGATGATAATCATCATGCTGGATATGAAGAAAATGGCCAGGACGAACACAACAGACAAAGCTCATCCGAGCTACGTCGCGATATAGGCCAGTACAGGGGCGCCGCACACCCACTATGCTTCACAGACGAAGTAATGGATCATCAAATCCCTGAGGGTTTTAAACCCGTAAACATCGAATCATACGATGGCACAACAGATCCTGCGGTATGGATCGAGGATTATCTCCTTCATATCCACATGGCCCATGGTGATGATCTACACGCCATCAAATACCTCCCGCTCAAGCTTAAAGGACCAGCTAGGCATTGGCTTAACAGCCTGCCAGCAGAGTCAATTAGTTGCTGGGAGGACCTGGAATCCGCATTCCTTGACAACTTCCAGGGCACTTATGTGCGACCAGCAGACGCCGATGACCTAAGCCACATAATCCAGCAGCCAGAGGAATCGACCAGACAATTCTGGACACGGTTCCTAACCAAGAAAAATCAAATAGTTGACTGTCCGGGTGCAGAGGCTCTTGCAGCCTTCAGGCACAACATCCGAGACGAATGGCTTGCCCGGCACCTAGGACAGGAAAAGCCGAAATCTATGGCAGCCCTCACGACACTCATGACCCGCTTTTGCGCGGGAGAAGACAGCTGACTAGCTCGTAGCAATAACATAACCAAGAGCCCTGGCAACTCGGATAGCAAGGACAACAATGGCAGGTCACATCGCAACAAGCAGAAGCGCCGCATTAACGGCGACAATAATGAGGATACGGCAGTTAATGCCGGATTCAGAGGCTTTAAACCCGGTCAGCGGAAGAAGCCATTCAAAAGAAACCCTCTGGGCCCATCCAGTTTAGACCGGATACTTGATCGCTCGTGCCAGATACACGGCACCCCCGAACAACCAGCCAATCACACCAACAGAGATTTTTGGGTGTTCAAGCAGGCAGGCAAGTTAAGTGCCGAAAACAGAGACAAGGGGCTGCATAGTGATGACGAGGAGGAGCCCCGGCCGCCGAACAACAAAGGACAAAAGGGCTTCCCCCCACAAGTGCGGACGGTGAACATGATATACGCAACCCATATCCCCAAAAGGGAGCGGAAGCATGCTCTCAAGGACGTCTATGCGTTGGAGCCAGTCTCCCCAAAGTTCAACCCATGGTCCTCCTGCCCGATCACTTTTGATCGAAGGGACCAACCGACTAGCATTCATCACGGCGGATTCACCGCATTGGTCCTAGACCCAATCATTGACGGATTTCACGTCACTAGAGTCCTCATGGATGGCGGCAGCAGCCTGAACCTGCTTTATCAGGATACAATGCGAAAAATGGGTATAGATCCCTCAAGGATTAAACCCACAAAGACAACCTTTAAAGGCGTCATACTAGGTGTAGAAGCCAACTGTACAGGCTCAGTTACACTCGAAGTGGTCTTCGGATCCCCGGATAATTTCCGAAGTGAAGAGTTAATATTTGACATAGTCCCATTTCCGCAGTGGCTATCACGCCCTGCTCGGACAACCGCATTCGCAAAATTTAATGCGGTGCCGCACTACGCATATCTCAAGCTCAAGATGCCAGGTCCTCGCGGAGTCATTACGGTCAATAGAAACACCGAACGCTCTCTCCGAACAGAGGAGCACACGGCGGCCCTGGCAGCGGAAGTACAAAGTAGCCTCTCAAGGCAATTCTCCAATCCGGCTGTTAAACGTCCAGACAACGTCAAGCGCGCCCGAAGTAACCTACAACAAAACCGGCTGGCACGTTCTGAGCAAGCATAGCAGTGCGGCCCCAACCCCAGCCCTCGCGAGATTGCGATAGCGGTACCACGCGTACATAACTACGCTCTGGAAATATCATGGGCATAAGGGGAGGGGCACAACCACGGCACGCCCAGAATGCGGCTCAACCGCACTAGGGGCTCCATATTCTGTCGTTTCCTTTTCTTATACTTTCAGGACCCAACTATTCGGAAGGCCTGTCCGGCAATACACTCGCCGAACACACGATGCAACAGCCAGGGAGATAACAAGCCGCGTCAAATGTCCAGGTGGTCTCTATAACGAGCTAAATACCTGTTTTACTTAAAGTCTCGCAGCTTGCCCCTGGAGAGGGACATGTCAAATAATCCCATCTCTTGCTTATCGCACTATTTGTATCGTTCTGCTTTCACAGCAGCCCTTTTTAATAAACAATACATAGCTCTTATCTATTATTGTATTCATTTATTTTTATACAAATATGTTCAGTCATGACATTATGCAACCGTACACTTTGGTACGGCCAATACACCAGGGGCTTAAGTACCCCATAATACGGTGTGAAAAGACCGAACACTCTCACGAGTGCGGCACCCCGAACTTATAGCACTATATGCATCGGCTCCGAATCATGTCTTGGGTCAATAGTTGGGTTTGCCCGGCTCCCATGTTTTGGTACCTTACGTTCCGCAATGTCGGCTAAGGTAGCGCTGGGAGAACTACTGCGATTGTGCCCCAGTTGAGCTGGGTTAACACCTCAGTAGAGAAAGCTAAAACTGACCGTCATGATAGTGCGAGAGACCGGTCGCTGTTCGAGAGGTTTTTCGAGTCCCTAAAGACTTATGCCGCTTAGAGCGAGGAGCCGGATTTATCCGGCCTAGGCGTGGATAGCGCCCCGAACTCGGTCTTCCGAATACTAGGGGCTTCGCCGAAATTTAAAATTATAGAATTCTATGGCTAAGTGAGAGTGATAAAGCATTATAAGTCCGATGGCCTGGTTCGTTGTGCTGAGCGCCTCCCTAGATGGACCCAAGAATGGGAACAAGAGCGCTCAGGTTTATCCCGAACACCCCAGCACTCGTGGCATGGGGGTAGAAGCCGACGACTTGCATCTCTCAGATTTCATAAACGGCCGCACAGAAGGTAATATTTTAAATTCAAAAGCGTTGCTTAGCGCATATGAACAAGTTTTCAGCGCACAGGATAAACACGAGCGAGTTTACTCAAAAATTACATCCCGGTACATTCATTCGCTACAAGACGGGCACCCTTCAGGACGCCCTCATAATACATCTCGGGCCTGCGATGCTCCTTCCCCTCCGGTGGCCCATCCTTCACCAGCTTCTCAGCATCTAGCTTGCCCCAGTGCACTTTAGCACGGGCAAAAGCCCTACGGGCGCCCTCGATACACACGGAACGCTTGATGACTTCAAGCCGTGGACAGGCATCCACCAGCCGCCGCACCAGCCCAAAGTAGCTCAAAGGCATGACCTCACCAGGCCACAGCCGGCCTATCAGGCCCTTCATGGCCTGTTCGGCTGCCTTATGAAGCTCGACCAGCTGCTTCAGCTGGTCGCTCAAGGGCACCGGGTGTCCGGCCTCAGCATACTGGGACCAGAACACCTTCTCCGTCGAGATTCCTTCCTCGGCCCGGTAGAATGCGGCGGCATCGGATACACTGCGGGGCAGATCTGCGAATGCTCTTGGAGAACTCCGGATGCAGGTAAGTAACAGGTAATTTACTTTCACATGCTTGCTTTGCATAAAGAATGCCTTACCCGCCGCAATCTTTTTCATCGCCTCAATCTCCTGGAGGGCTTTCTGGGCTTCGGCCTTGGCAGATTGGGCGCTTTCAAGTGCCGAGGCAAGCTCGGACTCTCGAGTCTTCGAGTCAAGCTCTAACCTCTCATGTTTTTTCACAAGAGCATCGAGCTCTTGCCGCACCTCCGCCACCTGCTCCTCTCACTTCTCTCGCTCTGAGTGCTCCATGGCCACATTATCTTCGGCCTTGGAAAGCGCTTCCTTCAGGGTTGCCACCTGGGTTGTGGCCCCTGCAACATTCATGTTGGTCTTGTCATTATTTTCAACCAGGTATTTCTATATACATTTACATAAGGTATTACATACCTTCTTTGTCCTTGAGCTGCTTCTTGGCATGACCGAGCTCGATCTCGGACCGCTCGAGGCTTTGCTTCAATGCATCGACCTCCGCAGTCAGTGCAGCAGAGGTCAGCAGCGCAGCCTGCATTCCCATATTGACATATTTATGTTAGACTCCTGCGTATATCTTTTTTTAGATCCTTAGTCCGGTTTTTCTTTCCAAACACCAAACTGAGCATCAGGGGCTACTGTTTATGCGGTAACATTTTTACATGTTTTAACATACATACCTCAAAGCCTGTTAGAAGGCTGGTACAGGCTTCGGTCAGCCCGCTCTTGGCGGACTGAACCTTCTGAATCACCACACGCATAACAGTGCGGTGCTCCTCGTCGATGGAGGCGCCGTTAAGCACCTCCAGCAAATTGTTTGGCGTCTCCGGTTGGACGGAGGCCACTGGCATCGTAGGCTTTCCCTTCTTACGAAGAGGCCGCCTGCCGGACTCCGGAACCACTAATGGCTCCGGAGCGGTGTCCGACCCAGGGCCGGACTTAGATCCCTCTGGGGCTTTACCCCCTTTGGGCCTGGAGTCCGGGAGGTCGCCTTGTGGCGCCTCCAGGACCACCTCCTTCTGGTTTAGTCCCTTTTGGGACTCCACCTCGGCGTCGTCCGTGGGGAGAGGGGAGGAGGCCGTCGGAAGTGAAGCACTATTCACATTCGATGAATCCAGGGACCCGCTTGACGATTCGCCGAGCCGAGCCTTGGGCGGACTGCATGATTGAATTCAGCGTCAGAAGGTACCGTACAATAGAGTAGCGCCATAAGTTATTCCGGTATCCGGATACATACGATTTTTCCAGGGGCTTGACCCTGGATGGCCATTCCTCCCCGCCGTCTTCGGCATCGGAGGCATAGTCAGGCAGAAGGGTCCTCCCCTTCTTGGACCCTCCGGCCTCCCCAGTTGGGGCGACCTTCCTTTTCTTTCCTCCCCCCACTGGAGGGGGAGAGGCTTCTTCTTCCTCCTCCTCGTCTTCAGAGGCGGAGGGCGCTTCGGGCTCGTCGGGCGATGAATCCTACACCACCACGAATCGGGAACTCTTTCGAGTCCCCATGGCCTTCTTCTTGGCCTTCTTCTCCGGCACCATGTGGGGTGCCAGAACCAGCAGCTTCGTTAAACGGGCGTCCGCTGGGTCTTCAGGCAAAGGAGTCGGACAGTTGGTCTGTCCGGCCTTCTTCTGCCAGTCCTATTAAATGGATGGGAGTTTAGATCCCGCATAGAGTCAAACTATGGAAAACGAATACCCCGTAATGGGAAAATTGAGCTTACCGCACTGGCTTGACGCTTCGCGCAGAATCCGCGATCCTCGGTGATGGGAGGGTGGACCTCGGAGCTCTTGAAAAGCACCTTCCAGGCATCTTCGTGTGTTGTGTCGAAGAGCCTGGACAAAGTTTGGTGCTGGGCCGGGTCGAATTCCCACAGATTAAAAGCCCGTCGTTGACACGGGAGGATCCGGCGGAAGAGCATGACCTGGACTACGGTGACGAGTTTAACCTTCCTGTCGATCAGGTCTTTGATGCAGGTTTGGAGTCCGGTCACCTCTGCCGAATTACCCCATGACAGGCCCGCCTCTTTCCACGAGGTGAGCCGTGTGGGGATGCCAGATCGGAATTCGGGGGCCGCTGCCCATTCAGGGTCGCGCGGCTCGGTGATGTAGAACCACCCCGATTGCCACCCTTTGATGGTTTCCACGAAGGCGCCCTCAAGCCATGTAACGTTGGCTATCTTGCCCACCATGGCGCCTCCGCACTCCGCTTGTCGGCCGCCTACAACCTTCGGCTTGACATTGAAGGTCTTCAGCCATAAGCCGAAGTGGGGCTGGATGCGGAGAAAGACCTCACATACGACGATGAACGCCGATATGTTGAGGATGAAGTTCGGGGCCAGATCGTGGAAGTCCAGGCCGTAGTAGAACATGAGCCCCCGGACGAACGGGTGAAGAGGAAAGCCCAGTCCGCGGAGGAAATGGGGGAGAAATACGACCCTCTCATGGGGCCCAGGGGTGGGGATGAGTTGCCCCTCATCTGGAAGCCGGTGCGCGATGTCGTCAGACAAGTATCCGGCCTTCCTCAACTTTTTGATGTGCCCCTCCGTGACGGTGGAGGCCATCCATCTACCTCCTGCTCCGGACATGATTGGAGAAGGTTGAGGTGGGAAGTGCGGACTTGGGCGCTGGAGCTCGAGTGCGCAGGAATGGATAAGCAAAGGAGGAAGAAGGCGTAAATGGAAAGAGTGGATCCTTATCCCATTATATGGGCGGCCGAAGCTATGAGCCCCCACCAGCCTAATAAAACTCGCTTATCTCCCAAGCACCATGGTTAATGGCGCGGTTGGGTTACCCACGCCTGTATTGATGAGAATCCCGGAATAAGGGGACATGATCTCTGCTTTGACAAGACGTGCCGAGGAAACCGCCTCGCTAAACGCGCCGAGGTGGAACAGTAAAACGATTCGAATAAAGGCTTGGCCGTGGCATGATGCCACGCTGCGGAATACATCAGCAGATTAGATTTTTGCAGATACTATTCTCTCTACGGTGGTATGTGGAACTTATTTTTCAGAGCTGGACACTATCCTTGTGTTCAACACCTTCTATGAAATATTCGGAGGAGGAACCCGCCTTGCAATGTCGAATACAATTTGCGCGCCGGACTCGTCGTCATTGAAGCTTGGTTCAGGGGCTACTGAGGGAGTCCTGGATTAGGGGGTGTCCGGATGGCCAGACTATGACCTTTGGCCGGACTCCCGGACTATGAAGATACAAGATTGAAGACTTCGTCCCATGTCCGGATAGGAGTCCTTGGCGTGGAAGGTAAGCTTGGCGATTCGATATGAAGATCTCCACCCATTGTAACCGACTCTGTGTAACCCTAGCCCTCTCCGGTGTCTATATAAACCGGAGAGTTTTTAGTCCGTAGGACGAACAACAATCATACCGTAGGCTAGCTTCTAGGGTTTAGCCTCTCTGATCTCGTGGTAGATCAACTCTTGTACCACCCATATCATCAATATTAATCAAGCAGGAGTACGGTTTTACCTCCATCGAGAGGGCCCGAACCTGGGTAAAAACATCGTGTCCCTTGTCTCCTGTTACCATCCGCCTAGACGCACAGGTCGGGACCCCCTACCCGAGATCCGCCGGTTTTGACACCGACAGGTGTGTTGGGGACACAAGAGACTCTTTGTTATTTGGTTGCAGGGTTGTTTGAGAGAGACCATCTTCATCCTATGCCTCCAACGGATTGATAAACCTTAGGTCATCCACTTGAGGGAAATTTTCTACTGTCCTACAAACTTGTGCACTTGCAGGCCCAACAACGTCTACAAGAAGAAGGTTGTGTAGTAGACATCAGCCACACGCCACGTGATGGCAAAGGAAATAGTGGACAAGTGTGAAGGCTGTCAGTTTTATTCCAACATGACCCACAAACCTGCATCAGATCTGAAGACTATTCTGCTCATTTGGCCTTTCACCGTTTGGGGACTGGACATGGTTGGACCCTTGAGGACAGGCAGGAGTGGATTTACTCATGTGCTGGTAGCAGTCGACAAGTTCACCAAATGGATCGAGGCCAAGCCCATCAAGAGCCTTGAAGCAAGCACAGCCGTGAGTTTCATCAGAGAGCTTATATTCAGATATAGTGTCCCACACAACATCATCACAGATAACGGCTGAAATTTTGATTTGGAAGAGTTCAAAGCTTTTTGTGCCTCCCAAGGCACGAGGGTCGATTACGCTTCAGTCGCCCATCCCCAGTCGAATGGACAGGCGGAACGGGTGAATGGATTGATTCTCAAGGGGCTGAAGCCTCGATTAATGCGTGACCTCAAGCACGCGGCAGGGGCTTGGGTCGACGAACTTCCATCGGTGCTTTGGGGACTGAGGACAACCCCCAATCGGTCGACTGGACGGACTCCATTCTTTCTAGTCTACGGAGCCGAAGCCGTTTTGCCGAGCAATTTGCTCCACAACGCTCCCCGAGTCGAACTCTTCTCAGAAGAAGAGGCACAGCAAGCTCGAAAAGATGCAGTCGACCTCTTGGAGGAAGAAAGAGAGATGGCCTTGATCCAGTCGACCATTTATCAGCAAGACTTACGTCGATTCCATGCCAAGAACGTAAGGGGTCGTGCGTTCTAGGAGGGGGACTTGGTCCTCCGAGTGGATCAGAAAAAGCCACACAAGCTCGCCCCCGCTTGGGAAGGCCCTTTCGTCATCACCAAGGTGCTCCACAACGGAGCATACCGCCTCTTCAACGTCGAACACAACAAAGATGAGCCGCGCGCCTGCAATGTAGATCTGCTCCGCCCTTTCTATTCTTAGATGTTTTAGACCGATCATATGTAATAAGGAATACCTTTTAGCTTAACTATCAAAAGACATAATTTGCTCCTTCCGAATGGTTGTTGTTTGTTTCTTTTGTGTACATTACCTTAGCCATGGATCTGCTTCTCTTGAAGCAAATCGATAAAAATCCTACCGAGTGATGAGTCTGCCTCTCACTCGGGGGCTTCGCTGCAGCCCAGTGCTCGCCTAAGTGTTAAAAATCCTACCGAGTGATGAGTCTGCCTCTCACTCGGAGGCTTAGCTGCAGGCCAGTGCTCGCCTAAGTGTTAAAAATCCTACCGAGTGACGAGTCTGCTTCTCACTCGGAGGCTTAGCTGCAGCCCAGTGCTCGCCTAAGTGTTAAGAATCCTACCAAGTGATGAGTCCGCCTCTCACTCGGGGGCTTAGCTGCAGCCCAGTGCTCGCCTAAGTGTTAAAAATCCTACCGAGTGATGAGTCTGCCTCTCACTCGGAGGCTTAGCTTCAGCCCAGTGCTCGCCTAAATGTTAAAAATCTTACCGAGTGATGAGTCTGCCTCTCACTCAGGGGCTTAGCCGCAGCCCAGTGCTCGCCTAAGTGTTTAAAACCCTCCCGCACAGAGGCTTAGCTACAGCCCAGTGCTCGCCTAAGTGTTATAAATCCTACCGAGTGGAGAGCGATCCTCCCGCTCGGGGACTTAGCTGCAGCCCAGTGCTCGCCTAAGTGTTAAAAATCATGCCGAGTGGAGAGCGATCCTCCCTCTCGGGGGCTTAGCTGCAGCCCAGTGCTCGCCTAAGTGTTAAAAATCCTATCGAGTGGAGAGCAATCCTCCCGCTCAGGGGCTTAGCTGCAGCCCAACGCTCGCCTAAGTGTTAAAAATCCTACCGAACGGAGAGCGATCCTCCCGCTCGGGGGCTTAGCTGTAGCCTAGTGCTGTCCTAAGTGTTAAATATCCTACCGAGTGGAGAGCGATCCTCCCGCTCGGGGGTTTAGCTTCAGCCCAGTGCTCGCCTAAGTGTCAAAAATCCTACCGAGTGGAGAGCGATCCTCCCGCTCGGAGGCTTAGCTGCAGCCCAGTGTTTGCCTAAGTGTTAAAAATCCTACCAAGTGATGAGTAATCCTCTCACTCAGAGGCTTAGCTGCCGCCCAGCGCTCGCCTAAGTACCGAAAACCTTACCCAACTTGTCGACTGGAACGTCAAGACCATTGCTGAGTGCCTTGCTAATGAGCTGATCAATGCTACTCAAGGATCACCTGACTAGTCGACTAGAACATCAAGACCATTGCTGAGTGCCCTGCTGATGAGCTGATCAATGCTACTCAAGGATCACCCAACCGGTCGACTGGAACATCAAGACCATCGCTGAGTGCCTTGCTGATGAGCTGATCAATGCTACTCAAGGATCACCCGACCGGTCGACTAGAACGTCAAGTCCATTGCTGAGTGCCTTGCTGCTGACCAGATCAATGCTGCTCAAGGATCACCCAACCGGTCAACTGGAACGTCAATACCATTGTTGAGTGCCTTGCTGATAAGCTGATCAATGCTACTCAAGGATCACCAGACCGGTCGACTGGAACGTCAAGACCATTGTTGAGTGCCTTGCTGATGAGCTGATCAATGCTGCTCAAGGATCACCCCACCGGTCGACTGGAATGTCAAGACCATTGTTGAGTGCCTTGCTGATGAGCTGATCAATGCTACTCAAGGATCACCCGACCGGTCGACTAACAATAATTCGAGGGAAAGGCGAATTTCATTCGAAGACAGACGCAATATGTGAGGCGATAAATCTGAAGTTTCCTAACCGCAAAATAAAGTGCTCGGGCACTAGGCCCGAAGGAGTTTTATCAATTACAAATCCACTCAGCATTCCGAGGCAAATCAAGGTGGTGGCATAATGTTTTTTAAATCACTCAGTGGGAGAAGGACTGGCCGGGTCGCAGAAGCTGTTGAGATCGATGCTGTCGGCGATGCGAGTGGCTGCCTCAAGGAAAGTAGCCATGAAGTCCTGGAAGGAGTGCTTCTTGGTGTTTGCCACTTTGAGAGCCGCCAGCTTGTCCTCCTCGGCCTCCTTGCAGTGCACTCGGACCAAAGACAAGGCGATGTCAGCCCCACAGCACGCAGAAGATTTCTTCCATTCTTGCACTCGGTCTGCGATCTGGTTTAGCTGAGTCATCAAAGACTCGAGGTCTCGAGACATCTACGCCTGGGGCCAGAGCTCGGCGTCCACTCGGACCATCGTCGCCTTCAGCCGAGCCAGATAGTCGACTACACCATCCAAGCGAGACTCCAGCCGAAGCAAGTTCATCGCAACTTCATCTTTCATGGGGCAATTGATGGGGTCGAGACCCGTCTCGACCCATCCAATTTCAGCCTCAAAGTCGTGATAGAATTCTGTTTCATCACAGCGAACAATGAGTCGTTAGAATTGCAAAACCCAGTCGATGATGGTTATTTAACTGAATAGACATACCTTCAAGCTTCAGGACAAGCTTTGCTGCAAGTTGTTCTAAATAAGACTCTAGCTTGCCGGTCCTGGTCTTGAGACCCTCAACTTCAGCGGTCAAGTTACCCTTGTCCTTCCTCAGCGCTCGACTTCACGGTTAGTGTCCGAGACAGCCATTTTCAGTGTTGCGTTCTCATCCTCCAACTTGCCGACTGAAGCCAGCTTCTCGTCCGCAAGCTTCGTCTTCTCGCGTGCCTCCTTTTGTGCAGCTGCCAAGTGCAGGTCCTTCTGCTCTAGAGCTTCCTTCATCCTCTCTAAAGAAACAACACTCTTCAGACGAGACTGAAGTTGGCGATTTTCACTATGCACATCTGCTTTTGTGAATTCATTCGGTCCAAGAGACTAAAAGAAAAGCCAACACCAAGTGTGAAGCTACAAAGCAGACAGAATGACCGAGTGATTACCTCCCATGATGGCTATTTCTTCTTGAGCTTTCTTCAGGTTCTTCTTCGCCAGTTCAAGATCAAGTTCTACACTGATATGCTTCTTCTTTAATTCGGTGAGACGACCTCCAAGATCAGAAGACCTCTGCAGCCAGAAAGACAGGCATGTCAGTCGACACATACAAGTAATAGTGAAGGGAAAGATTTATTCTCAGACTACTACCGAATCAAATATTCAACAGTAGTCTCGGGGATTACACCCAGCGGGTGCACTCAGCGTGCCCCCACTGGATCAGATGAACACTCAGCAAAAGAGCTTCAAAAAAATGCACTCATCAGACCCCAGTCGACTGCCAGCAGCCGATCGTGGTCTCGGGGACTACACCCAGTGGGTGCACTCGACGTGCCCCCACTGATTCAGAAAGTGCAAAATCAGATATTTCTGAAGTCCTAAACGGATGAACACCTAGTGGGCGATCAGATATAAAGAAATGTTCAAAAATTCAGTTGGAAGTTTACCGACCTGAACATTGGTCCATCACAAGATTCGCCTGGCGAAGGGCTTCCCTATCGGCACTCGGCGAGTCATCTAGAGTTTGATATGTAGCAAAGAGAGATGGTTCCAGAGGAGTCAAAGCAGCCAATGGGTCAGACGAGTGGAGTTGTACTGGTGCGGCGGGCGTCTATATAGTCGACCCCGACGGACGATTAGTCGTCAACGGGTCAGCAAAGGTGACGTTCGTTCGAGCTATCGCCTCCGGTGCCGGTGTCGACTGAGGGATTTGGACTTCAAATCTCCTTCTGCTTGAACCCCCGCTCTTCTTCTTCCTCTCCTGCAGAGGCGCTTCTTCTTCGTCGTCATCGGGGAGCACGACAACATCTTGCGGAGCTACATCAGAAGAGTAATATGAAATTTTCAGTCAATCGACGACTTACTCAGTTAGATAGAACTGAGTTGAACAAACTTACCAGCTCACGAGGTAGCTTCTTCGCCTTCTGGTCCCTTACCAATGTCCATGTCAGTGGCAGCAGAGGCGGGGCTGAAAAGGCACAAGGACTGATCAGTCGGATTGAGAGAACTTTCAGTCGACTCATAGAAACACAAATGAGATACTCACCCTGAGGCAACGGGGACGTCCATCTTGATTCGCGGCAACGTCTTTCGAGTCTTGGAAGGGGTGACTTTTGGCTGTTTAGCCACCTTCTCCGTCGGCTCTGGAGTCGACATCCGAGCGCGCTTCTGGGTGGTGGCACTTGGAGCTGCACTCTTCGCACGACCGCCAGACGGATCGTGTTGCTGCTTGGATCGATGCTCAGAGCACGGCGGCGAGTCGACCTCTTCCTCCTCGTCTGACTCCTCGCTCTCCTCCTCCTCCTCCCCTTCCGGAGACTCCCACTCGCCGCTCTCCTCAGCGCTGTCCTCCCCCTCCTGGTCCTGCACCAAATCCTGTTCGCCGTTGGGCATGGAGTACATCTCAGTGAATACCTGCGAAGCAAATTGGGCAAGACAAGAGTCAACCAACGTCGAGTTTAGTCCGAATGCAGGAGGAAAACAGTCAGAACAAAAATCGTACCTTGTCGGGTGGGTTGTCGCTTCCGAAAGGGATGACTCGCCTGGATCCTCTAGGGTCATCTTGAGTACCCATAATGTTGTTCAACCACAAGGCCACGGTGTCGAGCGGCACTTCTTTCGGATGGACCCGAGTGGTGTCACTCGGCCCAGAATACAACCACATCGAATGGTAACGGGCCTGGAGAGGCTAGATACGCCTAGCGAGGAATACCTCTAACAAGTCCAGGCTAGTGACACCGTCATTGATGAGCTGGACCACTCGGTCCACTAACATCCTTGTCTCCATGGTCTCGGCAGCAGTAACCTTCAGTGGAGCAGGAGTTTGGACACGGTCGGATGAAAAAGGAGGAAGACCGGTCGAATGACCTGGAGTCGCAACGTCTTGACAGTAGAACCAGGACGACTGCCAACCCCTAACGGATTCAGGAAGGGTCATGGCCGGAAAAGAGCTCCTATTCCTCTTTTGAATGCCTAAGCCCCCGCACATCTAGATAACATGGGTTTTCGAGTCACTCGACTTCGCCTTTTTAACCGGCTGAGATCGAATGGTGAAGATATGTTTGAACAGACCCCAGTGCGGTCGACACCCTAAGAAGTTCTCGCACATCGACACGAAAGTGGCTAGATACGTAATGGTATTGGGGGAAAAGTGGTGGAGCTGTGCCCCAAAGAAATTCAAAAACCCTCGGAAGAAAGGGTGCGGAGGAAGCGAGAACCCCCAGTCGACTTGAGTGGCGAGCAAGACGCACTCACCCGAAAGAGGTTGTGGCTCCGTCTCTCCCTTCGGCAACCTTGCCGCCCCGCTGCAATCAGCCCGGACTCCTCTAGATCGGTCAGATCTTCCTGCCGGATAGAAGATCGGATCCAATCGCCTTGGATCCAGCCCGGCGGCAGCCCCGAGCGCGACGACGATCCGCGACTTGGTTTCATGCCCTTCGCCGCCCCCGTTGCTTTCTTGGCGCGCTCCAGCGCCGCCGTCTTGTCCTTCACCATGGCTAGAGGGCAGCGGCGTCGAAGGCAGAGGCGCTTGGAGCGGTGGAGGGGCAGGGGAGAAAGAAGAAGAGGCAGGAGTGCATAGTGCAAAAACCCCGGTCCCGTCGCCTTATAAAGGCTCACCTCCGAGTGACTGACGCGTGGGGCCGGGCAATCCCGCCAAATCCTGCTATAGTTGTGTGCGCAACGAACGTGGCGAAAAAGGCGGCACGATGATCGAGGCGTCGCTGCTTATATGGGTCCCCTTTTTTCGGTGCCCCTCTGCTTGCGTGCGCCGTCGAAATTTTATATCCCATGGAATCCGGGATCTCCTGCAGGCAATCGCGCCCGAGATCTCACACTCCCGCACGACACTCGACACATGAAGTCATCAATTCAGTCGACTAATCACTGAATGGATCAGGGCAACCAAGTCGTCCCCGAAGTTCCAACGCAGGCGTTCAGTCCAACAGAAAGCACTCACGGAGACACAAGACATGTCCAACATTGTCTTTCTGTCCTATCACACCTTAGTCCATTCGGGGGCTACTGACGAGGATACAGACCTGGGGTAGGGTCATAGGCTCGACCTATATGTCCTACCCAAGGTCACTACCCTGGAAGATGAGAAGACCAAGAGTCGATAGAAGAGCACCAGTCTCATATGTCGAGTGCAATCCACTCGACATTCACATCACTCGACGGTGGTTACCTATCGCCACTCGACCATATCGAAGACCAGTAGTCAGGAGAGCACACAACGGCCAGATATTTATTCCTTAGTCTTCATGAGCATTAAGAGTCCTTAATGCTGGCGTTACCGGTAATGCCTCTACTTTATGTACATTAGTTCCCTTATAATGGAGTAGGGCTGGGGTCTTGGTGCACTCTATATAAGCCACCCCCCTCCTCTGGCACAAGGGTTCGCACCCTCTGTAATCCAACACATATAATCCAATCGACCACCTCCGGGCACCGAGACATAGGGCTATTACTTCCTCCGAGAAGGGCCTGAACTTGTAAACATCGTGTGTACACCTTCATCATAGCTAAGATCTTGCCTCTCCATACCTACCCCCCTTTCTAGTGTCAGACTTAGAACCACGACATTTGATAGCACGTATAAGATGAACGTGTATGGTATGCCGTTCGTCCCCTTTGCTGGAGTTAACAACCATTGTTGCACCATAGTGTTTGGATGTGCCATCATTGCTGAAGAGACGGAAGGGACATATGTGTGGCTGTTGCAGACATTTATGAAGGCAAACTGTCAGGTGAAGCCAAAGTCAATAATCACAGACGGTGACGCTGCAATTATCCGGGCTATTCGGACTGTCCTTTCAGATGTGTTCCATCGTCTTTGCTCCTGGCACATCAAGAAAAATATGCAGAGGCACCTGCATTACAAGTCACTATGGACCGCTTTCTATAATAATGGAAGACGGATAGAACTCAAGAGTGGCTTGGCAGGATGTACAGGAAGAAAAGACTTTGGGCAGCTTCATATCTTTCTGATGGTTTTTTCTTGGTATGCAAAGTAACCAGAGGAGCGAAAGCCTCAACTCCTGTCTTCACCTTCACCTGGACTAAGGTATGACAATAGTTGATTTGGTTGTGCATTATGAGAACTGTATAGTTTGCCTGTGTGAGAATGAGGTGTACTATGACTGCGAGGCACACCAGAAAGAACCATCGTCGGTTACTAAATATAAGGCACTTGAGGAGCATGCCGCCAAAGTATTCACACCTGCTAATTTCTATATCCTGCAAGATGATTTGCAAAAGAAGGGTCAACTAGAGATATTTGAGGCGCTCGTGGGAATTGAGCGTCATACTTTTATGGTGACATGGAAGGATAACCACAAGTTCATGTACAATGTTGTTTATGAACCAGGTAACTCAGAAGAAACTATAACATGCAGTTGTCTTAGGATGGTTCGGTAAGGGCTGCCATGCAAACACATTCTTTTTGTTCTCCATCATCTGAGCATAACTGAAATACCAAAGTGTTGTGTCCTTCATCGGTTGTCAAAAAATGCGAGATATGGATTGCATGTGCAGCGGAAGAGTGATATGTTTAGATGGGGTTGGTCAGGGCCATTAGAGAGAGACCGGTATAGTCAAATAAGCATAAAAATCGCAGAGGCTGCTCATATTGTAGCAAATGGTCCCTTCTTGTTTGACGAGTTGATGAAGTGTCTAGACAACATAATAGCACAGAAAAAGATAACAGAGGAGGAACTTATAGGAAGTAGGAGGTATGGTAAGCTTAAGAAGGGGGCAAGTCAAGCGCAACAAGTTGAACCTGGTATTGGTGATCCTCGGAAAGTTTGGACGAAGGGTGCACCTAAGAAGGGGCGGTCAAAGGGGGGCCCGACGTTACAAAAAATGGTAGGCCAAAGATTTTACCGAGATAAAAAGTGGTCCTTTGTGCAGTCTATGTAGTCTCCCAGGTCATAACAAGGCTACATGTCAAAAAAACCAGAAGTAAGATGCTACCTTCTTATTTTTGTTAGGTTGCTACTTTGATTTCACCAATTATATTTTCTCACCCATATTTTTATGTTTTGTTTGAGAATTGGGCGTAGAGAAGCATCTTTCTATGTTGGAAGAATAAAACTGGTCGCACGAGTCTAGTCCGAATAACCTATGTTGTTTCTTATTCGTACGTGTGTGCCAGAAAACTTTATGTCTCGATTTGTTTATGTGTGCTGAAAATACTTACGTGAACATATGTGATATGACACATCATATTTGTTGAATGAATTGCCATTGTTCATAGTTTTTATATACTGCCTTTTTGTTACTGTACATTACTATACATGTGGGTAAAAACATGCCCGACCGGCGTTGAGCAAAAAACATGCCCGACTGTCATTGTGCAAAAAATATGCCCGACTAGCAGCTGCTGGACCGCAAGTTGGGATATATTCCACCCAAATCAAGCCGACAAGGCGACTCGGGAGGTCCATAGGGCCCAAAAAGGGCCCAACAGCCGGGTCCAACGGGGCGGCGAGGTCAGGCAGTATTAGCAGAGGAGTTCAACCTCTCTACCACGGCGGCATATTTAAGCCGGTCCTCGCCCCCGTCAGCTTCCGAGGTGGGACTAAACTGTTGTGTCGGGCGCGCGAGGCGACGGTGACTGGGCCAGGGAGGGGCGAGGCTGGGCCTTTCGTATTGGGCCGACCTGGGCTGGGCGGTGATGGTGGAGAAATGGAGCCTCGTCAGCGTTGCGTCGACCGCATGCACAGTCGGCGCTTATTTAGTCCCACCACGCCAACAGAAGGGTGCGCCGACCGGCTTAAATAGCCGCGTTGGCTTACTCTTTCGAACTCCTCTATTACCAGCACATTGTCGCCCCGTTGGGCCTCGCTTGTGGGCCCTTGTGGGATCCGTATAGACCGCCCGAGTCGCCTGTCGACTTGATTTGGGTTGGTTGCACAGTCCCCTATGGGCCCACAAGGGAATGCCGGCCTGTGTTTTTTTAAGTCAAATTTTTTTGTCAGCAAGGCGTCCACCTGCATTTATATGTGCCTCTAAGAGCCAACAAATGGCGGCATTATCATCACATAATAATATAGCACATACAAGCAGGCGTCCGCCTCCATTTATATGAGACTCTAAGAGCCAACAGACGGCGGCATCATCATCACATAAGCATATAGCACATAGAAGTTGAACATATATTGTTGCTAAATCAATATTGTAGCTAGTACCGACGTGCATAATCATGCCCCATTACAATAAAAAATGTCTTAATACCCAAATTTTTCCAAGTGCCATCAACGACACGTTTATTTAGTTTGAATATTAAGAAAAATAATGTCCTCATAGCCAAAAATCCATCAACGGACTAATTTCTTGTCCATGATCTTCAAAATCTTCTCTTTCACAGTTTCCATCGTGTTGCATTCTGAAAAAAGTATTTCTGCTAGAATGCGTCCCCTTGAAGCATTAAACTCATCTTGATCAAAGCCAAATATCCATTCATCTCCATTCCAGTTTTGAATGCATTTCATCACAAAAAGACCACAAGAAACTCTGCAAAAAATCGCGAGTCAGGCATTGCTGGGTTAGAGAAGTATTTAGAAATTAAACAGTTGAACATACCCGTCCTCTTGTAATGGCATATCATACTCATTTATTGGCCAGGAAGATACGTCTGGATGTTCCGTTTGTATAAGGGAGTTAACCTCCAACATATCTTTAGCTATTTCTGCCCTCTGAAATAAAAATGTGAAGTTCATATGAAGTACATAACTAATTACTACTATATCTTGTTTGATGTAAAGAAAGAAGCTTACCAGCTTACTAATTTTTGCAAGAACTCTCTTGCTTCATTTACCAGTAGAATTTAAAACTTGAAACTCTTTTTTCTTGTCGTGCATGAGAATTGTTATCCAGTGATTTTCTTCCACGTGAAAAGGAAAGTATGCCTACAACAAAGCTTATTCAAGTTCTTGGACACATAAATAGTTTTGTACTACGAAGGATCATACAAAACTAAAGTACCTTATCTTTACTGAAATACTCATCTTTAACTCTAGACACCATTTTAGTTTGGTTTGTGAAATGCTCCAGAAAATGTTTCTTAGAGTTCTTAACCTTTCCATCAGCATGAAGAATAAGCCAGTGTGACACCCAAGATGATAAAATGTGACGGTCATCACGAGGATTATGGGTCTGCATATGGTTGCAATAACTATTGATGACCTGAAAATAACATAACAACAATACTCATATTGGAATTTTTTTTAAATATGACATGTACAACTTCCTATATTTGTTATAATACTTACAACGCCTTGCAACCATTTTTACGCAATGATGGCTTGAAGCATATCAGCTGTACATGTTTCCCCAGCAATTCCTGTCATGTGAACGATAGTTTTCCTACTAAGCTTCGCCGAGTCTGCTAGTATCTGGATATAAACCTTCGCGGCCTCTATGTGCTCCTCAGTAATGTAATCGGTACTAATCATAGCGTATCTTATACCAAACAGACCTAAAATATAAGGGACAATTGCATTTTTACCCCTAGTTGGTTCCTACCCATGGGCTTTGCCCTTACTTTTCGAGCTTGCTTAGTTTTGCCCTTACTTTTTCCATCGAGGTCCCTCGAATGCCCTTTGACTTTTTGACCAAAACTTTGAAAATTCATACGAACTCAGAAAAATGCAAATAAGATATCAAAATGTTAAGATAAACATTACATTTATGGGCATATCATTTGCATTCAGGACAAAAGCATCGTTTAAACTACCCAAGGTAATTAATGTTATTAACATTATTAAAAATAAATAGGTATAAACAATATTTTTTCATGAATAAAAATTACATGCAAATGTAGGTGATGTTTTCTGAACATCCTGATAACTTATTTGCATTTTTCTGAGTTGGTATCAACTTGTTATGAATGTTCTAACAACTTTGACCATTATTTGGAAACTTCATAACAAGTTGATACAAACTCATGAAAATGCAAATAAGGTATCAGGATGTTCAGAAAACATCACCTACATTTGCATATAATTTTTATTCACGAAAAAGAATATTGTTTATACCTATTTATTTTTAATAATATTAATAATATTAATTACCTCGGGTAGTTTAAACAATGCTTTTGCCCTGAATGCAAATGATATGCTCATAAAGTTAATGTTTATCTGAACATTTTGATATCTTATTTGCATTTTTCTGAGTTCATATGAATTAGTTATGAATTTTCAAAGTTTTGGTCAAAAGGTCAAAGGGCATTCGAGGGACCTCGATGGAAAAAGTAAGGGCAAAACTGAGCAAGCTCAAAAAGTAAGGGCAAAACCCGTGGGTAGGAACCAACTAGGGGTAAAAATGCAATTGTCCCAAAATATAAAGAAACAATGAGTAAATAAAGTGTGCATGGAAGGACTGAAATATCGTGGAAGAACAAAGTACTGAGCACTTACTTTTCTTTGGACGTTTACGTCCACCGTTCTGCTGGTAGGGTGAACGATAGTATTTTGACTATTTTCTCTTGCATTTCCCATCATTCTCCTTAGTGTTACTTTCTTTTGTATTTTTATACGTGTGCTCAGACTATCCATACTATTCTCCTCAGATTTAACGGCGCTAGACCCCTCTAACACTGTATTTATATTCTTAGGGGTTGTAGTAACAGCTGGAAAGTCATGCGTGTCTACCATTGCAAAAGATGGGTGGGTTGAATTACCATTCTCCTCAATAACGAAGGGGTCCTGTTCATCTCCTGTACCGGGTGTGTTGTGATGCATACCTTTCTCACGTGCGGATTTATTCCCGTTCCCATTGGTGAAGGATGCCTCCACCATGTTGTCCATATTTTCCTTTGCAGGAGTTGATTTTACATCTGTCCAATATTTTGATGGACCATACTTCCTCATCCAGTCTTCACTATGCTTCACAAACTCAACATCATCACCAAACCCTCTCTTTGTCTTCAAGACAAGACCTTTATTCTCCAGCTCCTCCAGTACTATCTGTAATAACACATCAGAAGCATTAAGTACATGCAAACATTATGAATAATCCCATGTAATTTGAAGTACACATCAGTAATTACCTCAGCACATTTTTTAGGGACAAGACGAATTTCCTTTTGCATATCTTTGATGCATTTCATCACTTGATCTAAGGTAGTGTCCTTGCTCGAGGAAGCCTCATCTCTATTATCTTTCCTTTTTCGCGAATGACTTGTTCTATCTTCTGTCTCAGATTCTTCCTCTACAAATTTCCCTTCTTGAGCATTTGATGTCTATCTGTACTTCTCACTTATTATGTCATCAATCTGTGCCATGTTAAATCAGTTTAAATTACTCAACATTAAAAAAGTTCCATAACTGCATGCATGCGAACCATAAATACTTACCCTCCCATTCCTGCGGTCGTATGATGTGTCGTACGCGTCACGCTTCATAGCCTCAACTTCTGGGCTGTTAAGCATCAATAGATATTCATGAGCCAGTGGATCAAATGTCTCTTCGTCAAGTGGCTGCACTTTCTCCCAAAACAAGTACAGCATGACCATGAAATATATTAGCAATCTTAACAGTACAACCTATAGTTGGAAATAAAATATATAACATACAATTTACCTGTATGAGGGCAAGGTTTCCCACCAACCATGTAAAATTTTTTAGACCCGATATAGTCTTTGTGATGCAAATGCGTAAAGTAAATGCATTCCAGTTAAATGATTTGATGCTATCCACATCCTCCACTAACTTGTAAAAATCATTAGGAACTTCTACTGTGGAGTGCGGTGCAAGAACCATGCCAAGAAGAACCAAGACAATTCGACGTAGGAAATCATCATCATATGTGCCACTTGTAGTGATGTCCTGCATAAGCTGGTCTATCATTATTTCATTCGTACTGGAATCTATGAAACAACTCGGCACCTTAACCTTCGCCTTTAACCCCCCTTTACCTAAAGCTTTCATGGCATCTCTGCCCTTGTTCTCTAGCCCAAAAATATCAAACACATCTTTAGCGCGCAATGATATCGCACAGTTTCTTGATGGCATTATGAACCTTTTTCTGTCCAACGCATATGATTTAACAATGAACTTAAGCAAACACTTGCGCATGAGCACACTAGGGATCATCAACATTTTTTGTAGTCTAGTGCTTGCAAAATGTTTTTTCTACCTAGAGGTTAGTTTACTGACCAGCAGACACCACTTCTCAACAGAACAACAAATCTCTCCGTACTCCTCCATCACTACGAATAGGAGCAAAAAAAATATTAGCTACTTTACATGTCTAGATGATGAACATGATGAATGCACCATTCGAAAAACAAAAAAATTACCTCCCACCATTAGGGTCGTAGGTGGACGCCGGGGGGGGGGGGGGGCACGACGACATGCTGTGGAAACCGTGGATGGCTACGTCAGAGACTTCGGGCGACATGATGGGCCAGATGTGGACGGAGGACCACGACTGACGGCGTACTATCGATCGGCAGACGGTGGATGGCGTGTTCTTGAATGGCAGAGGACGAAAGGCGACGCGGCGTCACGAGGCCAGAGGGGGAGGATGGACGGCGGCATGCTGACGAGGACAGGGTGATGGGCGTCAGGGGGTCTGTAAGTGCATCTAGTGCCACCCCTAGTTGGTTTTGGAGTATTGACGACAAACCTGGTTGAGGGACTAATGTGTTTGTGAGAATTGCAGGATAACCAAGGTAATAGTCCCTCATTGATTCGGTTTACCTACCGGAGATGACCCCTAAAAATGTGTGAAGACATTGAAGACAATGGTGGTCTGTGAAGCTAATCACGTTGAAGACTATGACATGAGAAGACAATGTGTGAAGACTATGGAGCGCGAAGACTTAGTTGTTTCGTTGTTTCTTTTCTTCTTTGTTGAGTCATAGGAACCACCGCACTGTTAAGTGGGTCCAAGTGAACAAAGTCAGAGTGACTGAAGTGATGCTCAAACCAAATCCTATGTCTTCGAGCAAAGACAATGTAAGCAAATGTTATCCAGAGTCGAATAAGTCAGCTTTACTTGTAGCCCAAGTAAAGCTGCCGCGTGTGTTTGAAATCTGACCATTGCGACACGTGTCAGTTCCTTAGTGACCCAAGGTCATTTTGGACAAAATAAGCCAGGTTGCCCCGTGGCTATAAATAGCCCACCCCCTACACCATAAATTGGTGGCTGCTTAGAGTTAGTATACGACTTTTGTCCTTTGAGAGCAACCCACCTCCGAAGCCTTTGAGAGAGAATCCTTGCGAGGACAAAGCCTAAACCACCCAGAGCCCAAAGAGTGTTTGGCATCACTTAAGTCTTTCTGTCCGCGTGATCTGAAGACTTATTTCACTTGAGGACTGTGAATCCTCCAGCCGGTTAGGCGTCATGTTCTGAGTATGCAAGAGTCATTGTGGATTGCCGGTGAACAAAGTCTGTGAAGGTTTGGGAGTCTACCTTGAAGACTTACCAGAGTGATTGGGCGGGGACTGAGAGTCCTTAGCTCAAGGGGAATAAGGTGAAGACGCAGTCTTCTGAGTTAAATCTTAGCCTCCCTTACCAGACGTACAGTTGTCATAGCAACTGGAACTGGTCGAACAAACCCATTGTCCTTCTGAAGCCACTGGTTCTATCTCTCACTTCCCTTTACTTACAATTTGTCTTCGTGTAGTCATTGCCTGCTTGCGTAATCTGTTTGACTTCACTGTGTGACTACTTGTATTGATTGGCTTCATACTATCTTCCATCCTGATCCTTACTACCTAGCTACTAATAGTCTTCGTGCTTTCACTTCATTGAATACTTGACTATGGCTTGTCTAGTGTAGTCTACCTTCCGCTGCATACGAATAGTGTTGTTTCTACTGTTTGTCTTCGAAACTCCCATGTTTTGAAGATTTTCATAAAAATCGCCTATTCACCCCCCCTCTAGTTGATAACTAGCCCTTTCAATTGGTATCAGAGCAAGGTACTCCCTTGTTTTGTGTGATTCGGTTTAACCACCTGTAGTTTTAGCTATGTCGACTGCAGGGATAATCAAGGTCTCCGCTGCGTGCCCCATCTTCGATGGCACTGAATATCCCTACTAGAAGAATAGGATGCGCATGCATCTTGAAGCCATTGATGTCGATCTATGGTATGTCGTCAAGAATGGTGTTCCCAAGACTGGTGAAGGTGTCACCCCTGCTGATGTCAAGAAGTTCATTCGAATATCATCTATGGTCATCTGACCAAAGGGCAGTATGGCCGTGTGAGCGCTCTGGAAATGTCGAAGCTAGTCTGGGACTGGCTCTCCAAGGTCAATGAAGGCGTCTCAACTCAGTGAGATCAATGAATCAGTAATCTTCGCAACCTCTTCAACTGCTTCAAAAGACACGACAATGAGAATGTCCAGCTCACATCTGATCGCCTCACTGATATCACAAATGAGCTCCGTGCACTCGGTGCAACTGATATTACGAAGCATGAAATAGTGAAGACACTATTGCGATCTCTTGACAGCTCATTTGACACCTTAGCCCTGATGATACAAGAACGCCCTGACTTCAAGACACTCGATCCGTCGGACATACTTGAGAGGCTCAACACCCATGAGTACCAGCTATCTGAGAAACGAGATATCTATGGCCCCAACTATGGCCGAACTCGAGCTTTGAAGGCAAAGGCAGTCGCTTCCTCATCTGGAGAAGAATCTGACTGCAGTTCCGGTGATCCTAAAGACATTGGAAAGGAGCTTGCTATGCTTGTGAAGAAGTTCCAGAAATTCACTAGGAAGAAAAGCTTCAAAAAGTCTTCACGATCCAGCTCAAGGGATGATGAAGCTTCCACCCATGACAGCAAGAAAAGAACCTGTCACAAGTGCAAGAAACCTGGCCACTACATCTCTGAATGTCCACAGTGGGACAATGAGAAGAAGAAGAAGAAGAGCAAAGAATATGATTCTGATGACAACAAGAAGAAGAAATCCTCAAAGTCTTCTTCCAAATCTTCCTCCAAGTCTTCATCACACAAGAAGAGCTCATCAGGCAAGGCACGTGCTTTTGTTGGCAAGGAAATGGATTAAGAGGAGGAGTCTGCTTCTGAGGAGGCAGTGGTGGAGTTTGAGGAGGAGTCCGACTCTGGCGTCGCAAGTCTGGCTCTAGCTACAACTTACATCGCCAAGTCCATCCTCAACACTGAAGGCAATGGCTCCGTCACCAATGCTGATGACGAGAACGACTCGGCTCCGACCTACTGCTTCATGGCTCATGGTGCCAAGGTAAACTCACGCGATGCTTACTTTCAAACCTCAAGTGAAGATGACTCTAATGGTGAATCTAAACCTAGCTACAAAAAACTTGCTAAAATTGCAACTGAACAACAGAAAGCTATGGAACATATTCAAAAATTGTTAGACAAAAGCGATGACCCATTGGACGCGGAAATGACTAAGACTCAGTCCTTAATTGAAGATATAAAAAATCTTCATGTTAAGTACCAATAACTTGAAGGTCGACATGAAACGCTCTCAACCTCTCATGAAAAGCTCTCCTATGATTATCTTCAGAGGAAGCAGGAGCTTGAGAAATTGAGATCGGATCATGAAGATCTTCAAAAAGAAAACGAGTCACTCCGCGCTCAACAGATCAGTTCCGCTCAGGAAGGATTTGAACCACCATGTCTAAAATGCATTGAGCGTGATAACGCTGCCTCTGTTGCTGAATGTTCTACTGCTACTAGTGTTGAGATATCTTCAACTGCTGATGTGGTAACTAACCCCTCTGTTGAGGATACCACTACTATTGCTGATGAGAATGCCAGGTTGAAGACACTGCTTGAGACAAGGATGTACAAAAGCCTCAAAGGGCATTAGACATTATGTGATGTCCTCAAAAAATAGATTCTGAACTGAAACCCTAGAAAAGAGGGTGTTGGGTTCGAGAGAAAAATGAATGTTGATGGGTCATACTGGAAGCCTGAGCAGTACCCCAAAACCACCTGGGTTGCTGCAAAGGAACCTTCAGTGGATCCATCCTCCTTATCTGGCTTCACTTGTGCTAACCCTATTATCATTGATGAATCCTTTGATGCAAACTATAAATTTTTTAAGAATCAGAATCGTGAAGTGTTTGCCAGGTACATTGGTACTAACTGCAGGAAAGGGCCACCTATGAAGAAGATATGGGTACCCAAAAGTTTTCTTGAGAATCTTCCCGTGAATGTCATCATGACACTACCTGTGAAGAAGACAAACCCCATACCAAAGGCTTCATATGGTCCAAAAGCTTCATACAGACCAAGGACTCATCTGAGTCACTCTAATGTCAATGTTTTGCAGGAAAATCATACTTAGACCCATGAATTTGAGCGTGTTTCATTAAATCACTATGTTCATAGAACCAAGAACTTTTCTACTTATTCACATGAGTATTATTCACCCCCTGCAAGGCTATTTACTAGGGCTCCGAAGCCGAAGTTCTCAGATGCTGCACTTAGACTCATTGCTTCTAAGCCACCCCTGAAGATGTGGGTGGTTAAGAAAACTTAACTCTCTTTTGTAGGGAAAGGTCTCCAGCCGGAAATCAAAGGCGTCCAAAGCTAATACTGGAGACCCTAAAAATCTTGTAGGGCGCAAGATAAAATTCTCAAATGGTCTTACTATGTATTTCACTCCAGATTTCCTTGACACTCATCCTATCTATCCTAACCAAGACCTGAATTTCCATGTTCCACTTGTTCGTCAAATGTTTCTGCTTCACAACTCGCTTGGTGAAGCCTATCCCCCAAACTACACTATAGGCTACGACACCTCATGCTTCAGAATGGATTATGGACAGTGGATGCACTAATCACATGACTGGCGATCGAAGTCTTCTGATGGATTCAACACTACATCCATCAGACAAGAGCCACATCACATTTGCTGACACTGGTAAAAGCAAGGTATTGGGTCTAGGTACAGTTGCAATATCAAGGGATCAGTGGATAAAGTGATGCTTGTTGAATCCCTTGGTTTCAACTTAATGTCTGTCTCAATGCTTTGTGACTTAAACATGATTGTGCTATTTGGAAAATATCATTGCCTTGTACTGATGGAATCTGACAAGTCTCTAGTCTTTGAAGTGTATCGAAAAGATGATCTGTATATGGTAGATTTCTCAGCAGGACCACAGATGGCCGTATGTCTTCTAGCAAAAGCTTCAGAATGATGGCTTTGGCATCGAAGGCTAGGGCATGCTGGCATGAGGAACGTGCACACTCTCGCGAAGAAGAAGCATGTTGTGGGCATCGAAGGTGTCAAGTTCAAGAAGGATCGTCTGTGTGGTGCCTGTGAAGCCGGAAAGATGACAAGAGCCAAGCATCCCTCAAAGACAATCATGACTACATCTCAACCCTTCGAGCTGTTGCACATGGACTTATTTTGCCCTACTCACTACTCTACTCTCAATGCTACTGCTTGCCTCTATGGCTTCGTGATTGTTGATGATTACTCTCGATATACTTGGGTGCATATAATCTTCTACAAGACTGAAGTGCAGGATGTCTTTAGATGCTTTGCCAACCGCGCCATGACGAATTATGGCGTCAAGATCAAGCACATCAGAAGCGACAATGGCACAGAGTTCAAGAACATTGGTCTTGATCTCTACCTGGATACCATGGGTATCACTCATGAGTTCTCTGCTCCTTACACCCCTCAGCAGAATGGCATCATGGAGCGCAAGAACAGAACTCTTATTGAGATGGCCCAAACGATGCTTGATGAGTACAAGACTCCACGGAAGTTCTGGCCTGAAGCCATTGACACTGCATGCCACGTCATCAACCGTGTTTATCTCCACAAGCTTCTGAAGAAAACCTCCTATGAGCTCCTAACTGGTAAGAATCCAAATGTAAATTACCTCAGAGTATTTGGTGCTAAGTGCTGGATCAAAGGTCCACATCACACTTCAAAGTTTGCACCGAAAGCAAATGAAGGTTTTATGCTTGGTTACGGAAAGGATTCGCACTCCTACACAGTCTTCAACTTCTTTCACTATAAAGTGGTTGAAACTGTGGATGTGCGGTTCGATGAGACTAACGGCTCGCAAAGAGAGCACCTGCCAAATGTGCTAGATGAATTACCCCCTAGCGAGTCAATCAAGCAGATGGGAACTGGAGAGATCATACCCTCTGAGAATCAGACTGAAGAAGAACTGATCGTTTCTGCATCCACTCAACCTGAAGATAATGCTCAACCTGAAGACAATCCCCCAAGTGATGACATTGATCAGAATGAACAAATCTTCATCCTGCCCATCCTCGTGTTGCAAATGAAGTACAGATTGAGAAGATGATCGATAGCCTCAATGCACCTGGTCCACTCACTCGTTCAAGAGCTACACAAAGAGCAACACAACTGACCAATTTCTGTGGGCATTTTTCATTCGCCTCAATCTCAGAACCCAAGAAAGTCGTTGAAGCCTTCATGGAACCTGAATGGATTCAAGCTATGCAAGAAGAGCTTCAATAGTTCGAGCTGAATAATGTGTGGGAACTGGTCAAGCGTCCGGATCCTCGGAAGCACAATATCATTGGCACCAAATGGATATATCGCAACAAGCAAGATGAGCATGGTCAAGTGGTCAGAAACAAAGCTCGTCTTGTTGCACAAGGTTACACTCAAATTGAAGGAATTGACTTTGATGAAACATTTGCTCCGGTGGCAGGGCTTGAAGCCATTCGCATACTGCTTGCCTATGCAAATCATCACAACATTCGTCTGTATCAAATGGATGTGAAGAGTGTTTTTCTCAATGGAAAAATAGAAGAAGAAGTATATGTTGCACAACCCCCTGGCTTTGAAGATCCAAAATATCCTGAAATGGTATACAACCTCAACAAGGCACTGTATGGCCTCAAACAAGCCCCTCGTGCTTGATACGATACACTCAAAGACTTCCTGATGAGCAAAGGCGTCAAACTTGGTTCACTAGATCCTACTCTCTTCACGAAGACATATGATGGTGAACTGTTTGTGTGCCAAAACTATGTGGATGACATTATCTTCGGCTGCACCAACAAGAAATACAGTGATGAGTTTGGTCACATGATGCAAGAGCAATATCAGATGTCCATGATGGGTGAACTGAAGTTCTTTCTGGGTCTCCAAATCCGTCAGCAACGCAACGACATCTTTATCTCTCAAGAAAAATATCTCGAAGATTGCCTGAAGAAGTTTGGAATGCAAGACTGGAAAGGATACACGACGCGAATGCCAACCAAAAGTCATCTGAGTCCCAACGCCAATGATAAAGAGTTCGATCAAAAGGAATATCGCTCCATGATTGGTTCTTTACTTTACTTATGTGCATCTAGGCCAGATATAATGCTTAGTGTTTGCATGTGTGCCCGATTCCAAGCGGCACCAAAGGAATCGCATCACTTAGCTGTGAAGCGAATTTTTCGATATTTGGCTTACGCCCCAACACTAGGATTATGGTATCCAAAGGGCTCAGAGTTTGATCTAGTTGGATTCTCATATGCTGATTATGCTGGTGACAAGGTTGATCGTAAGCCCACATCACGCACATGTCACTTTCTGGGACGATCACTTGTCTGTTGGTCTTCAAAGAAGCAGAACTCTGTATCTCTCTCCACTGCTGAATCCGAATACATTGCTGCTGGATCTTACTGTGCTCAGCTTCTTTGGATGAAGCAAACTCTCAAGGACTATGGCATACACCTGAAGAATGATCCTCTCTACTGCAACAATGAGAGTGCCATCAAGATTGCCAACAACCCAGTTCAGCACTCGAAGACAAAGCACATTGAGATTCGTCATCACTTTCTCAAAGATCATGTATGAAGGAAGATATTGATATCATTCATGTCAACACTAAAGAGCAATTGGCTGATATCTTCACAAAGCCCTTGGATGAGAAAAGGTTTTGCAAGTTGCGGAGTGAGCTAAATATCTTGGAATCCTCAAATGTCCTGTGAATTGGACACACATCCTAACACTTATGCATTTTGATGACTTAGATCTGCAACACACAAAGTAACGTATATCTTCAACTAATGAAGACATACACTCTAAGTGTGAATACATTAACACGGAATTTGACTTCGGAGCGCCACGATAATTGTGCATCGTGTCTGGGTCTAATACTTCCTATATGGTGGGTAACACCACCACCAAACTTTTGTTTGAAGTCTTATCCTTAGCGTTATATTAGCAAAGTCTTCGAAATTGATTTATCTTCTTTTGGTTGTACACTTATGTTCTATCCTCTACAGCATTCACTTATAGCTATGGTTTTGTGCTAAATCTTTTGATCTAAGTGAATGTGATCGGACCCTAACCTATCTATGCTTCTACCTCAACTCTATCTGTCCAAATCATATGCATTCTATTGAAAACGGTCGATTATCTTCACTGAACCTTGTCAGCTGAAGTCAATCTGACAAACATTTATATTTGTTTTTAATGCTCTATCTTTATTGCCCGAAATCCGAAGAATTCGGAATGATCACCCCGACAATCCAGGCGTGCGTGGGAACATGGAACAACTACCAAGGAGTTGCATGCTTGCCATGTGTCCTTCAGATATGAATCGCTCGGGGCACCTGCGTAATTGCACTGTGCCATCTCTTTCCTTATAAATACCCATCTCATCTCGGTCAAAAATTCTTATTCCACCTCGCCATCTCTCGCAAATCCTAGCGCCACCGCTAGCTCCCGACGACGCCGCCGACAAAGCGCTTAGCTGCCGCCACTTCTCCAACGCCGTCCTCACGCCGGCCGCGGACCTCGTCCTCTCCGTATTCGCCGTAGGTGTCCTCCGTCGCCAACTTAGGGCACGGAAGATCAAACTTCTCGGCATCCAACTTCGCTCCGTCTAGAAGTTCTTCGTGTGGTAATTAAAATTCACTTTTTACCGTCTTTTCAATCTGATAGATTCATCCTTCTTTACCGAAAGTAGTTTCTACATCTCCAAAGTTGAATCTATCTCTTTCTGCATCTCATACTATGCCTAGTCTGTTCACTTATGCTTCTCTACAAGTTAGATTCCTCACTTGTACTTATTCTTGGATTTGTACAAATCTGGAACCAACTCTCATCAAATAAGTGAATGTCGCGTTACGAGGTCAATGTCTTCAAACTGATTTATCTTCAAAATCTTCTGAGAATGCATATGACCTCTTCCCCTTCCCTCGCACCTCTAATGTTGTCACAGATACATGTCCGTGGGAGAATCCCTTGGTTCTCATAGTCTGCATTCATTTGCAGAGTTCTTACAGTGTCATATAAATTCTCCCGAAGCAAGTTCTTGTCTGACCAGTCGTAAGAAGCCTTTGCAAGTTCTGAATCCCTTCAGGTTAAGCTTCATGGCTACTAACAAATCAGCCAGAAAGGGTGGCCGACAGCACCGTGGGAATACCTCCAAGGATTTGCCACCTGACCTGCATGAGATGTACAAAACTAACCCTGAGGAGACCTATGGCGAGCGCAAAACTCGAATCCAATGGATTCGAAGATATTGGGCTGAGGAATGGTTCAAGTATCGTTTCATCACTGAAGAGTATGCAGAGAAAAATGCCATCAAGCGACCCTAGGGAGATATACTATACAAAAATCTTCAACCCAAATCCCAAACTGAAGCTATTGAGCAAGGCTTCTATCTGTGCATGGTTCGCGGACCAGAGCTAGAGAATGCTGACCCCTCTTCTCTGTTGTGGTGTCGCGAAGACAATCTATTCAAGTGTAACTATCAGTTTGCAAAAGCCTCTGATGTGAAGAAAAAGAAGGCATTCGGACTTGACTTTAACCCAGGTCCGTCTGCTCCATGGGAAGATGGCACCCATGAAGCCAATGAAAACAAGATTGGCCCTTCTACAACTTCGAAGGCCTCCTCGTGCACATCGTCGTTCAAGGTGCAAACGTGGATCATGTTGGGGAACGTTGCAGAAAAAATAATTCTACGCTTCACCAAGATCAATCTATGGAGTCATCTAGCAATGAGAGAGAGGAGTGCATCTACATACCCTTGTAGACCGCAAGCGGGAGCGTTCAAGAGAACGGGGTTGAGGGAGTCGTACTCGTCGTGATCCAAATCACCGAAGATCCTAGTGCTGAACGGACAGCACCTCCGCGTTCAACGCACGTACGGTTGGGAAGACATCTCCTCCTTCTTGATCCAGCAAGGGGGAAGGAGAGGTTGATGGAGATCCGGCAGCACGACGGCGTGGTGGTGGAAGTAGCAGCGATCTCGGCAGGGCTTCGCCAAGCTCAGCGAGAGGGAGAGGTGGTACGTGGGGAGAGGGAGGCGCCAGGGACTAGGGTGCGGCTGCCCTCCCTCCCCCCTCTTTATATAGGGGGCCTAGGGGGTGCGCCGGCCCCCTAGAGATCCCATCTCCAAGGGGGGGCGGCGGCCTAGGGGGGGGGGGACTTGCCCCCCAAGTCAAGTGGGGCGCCCCCCCACCCCTAGGGTTTCCAACCCTAGGCGCACGGGAGGCCCAAGGGGGGGTGTACCAGCCCACCAAGGGCTGGTTCCCTTCCCTCTTCAGCCCACGTGGCCCTCAGGTATAGGTGGCCCCACCCGGTGGATCCCCGGGACCCTTCCGGAGGTCCCAGTACAATACCGGTGACCCCCGAAACTTTCCCGGTGGCTGAAACTGGACTTCCTATATACAATTCTTCACCTCCGGACCATTCCGGAACTCCTCGTGACGTCCGGGATCTCATCCGGGACTCCTAACAACTTTCGGGTTACCGCATACTAATATCTCTACAACCCTAGCATCATCGAACCTTAAGTGTGTAGACCCTACGGGTTCGGGAATCACGTAGACATGACCGAGATAGCTCTCCGGTCAATAACCAACAGCGGGATCTGGATACCCATGTTGGCTCCCACATGTTCCATGATGATATCATCAAATGAACCATGATGTTGAGGATTCAAGTAATCCCGTATACAATTCGCTTTGTCAATCGGTACGTTACTTGCCCGAGATTCGATCGTCGGTATCCCAATACCTCGTTCAATCTCGTTACCGGCAAGTCACTTTACTCATACCGTAATGCATGATCCCGTGACCAACCACTTGGTCACATTGAGCTCATTATGATGATGCATTACCGAGTGGCCCCAGAGATACCTCTCCGTCATACGAAGTGACAAATCCCAGTCTCGATCCGTGTCAACCCAACAGATACTTTCGGGGATACCCGTAGTATAACTTTATAGTCATCCAGTTACGTTATGACGTTTGGTACACCCAAAGCACACCTACGGTATCCGGGAGTTACACGATCTCATGGTCTAAGGAAATTATACTTGACATTAGAAAAGCTCTAGCAAACGAACTACATGATCTTGTGCTATGCTTAGGATTGGGTCTTGTCCATCACATCATTCTCCTAATGATGTGATCTCGTTATCAACAATATCCAATGTCCATAGTCAGGAAATCATGACTATCTGTTGATCAACGAGCTAGTCAACTAGAGGCTTACTAGGGACATGTTGTGGTCTATGTATTCACACATGTATTACGATTTCCGGATAACACAATTATAGCATGAATAATAGACAATTATCATGAACAAGGAAATATAATAATAATCATTTTTATTATTGCCTCTAGGGCATATTTCTAACAGATCATTCTGGTGATGATGCTGACACTGATGATGCACCAGCTCCTCCTCCTAAGCCGCCGAAGCAGAAGAAAGCTAAGCCTTCCAAACCAGCTGCTGCACCAAAAGCTTCTCGAGTGAAGCCATTGGCAACTTCCCCTCCTGCTCCAAGTAACACCTCTGAAGATCAATCTTGTGTCTCCAAACGGAACGAGAAGCCTCATAAGAAAACTTATCAGAGGTCCAGTCAAGCATTGACACCAGCTGTCGTTCTAAGGAACGAAATTGAAGCTATTGATCTGTCGTCAGATGACGAGTTTGGTGAGGATGCTCTTGAGCAGCTGATAAAGAGCAAGCAAGAGGCGGAGATCTTCAATGATCTGCCCCTCTTCAATGTAAACATTCTGAACAACTTCATTGATGAGTGTTTTGACAACCCCAATCTCAGCTTCGACAATCTTCAGCTCCCAAGTGGCATCAGCATCGCCTTCCAAGGCGCCATTGCTCCTGAGCTGGCTCTGGCTTAACGCATTGTTGAACTAAAGAACAAAATTGATTTTGAGAAAGAACAGTTCAAGAAGCATGTGGCCAAGCTTATTGTGGCTGATGTTCAGAAGTTCAAGCTGATGCTGAATGACCTCAAGGAGGCGTTTCGCAAGAGCACGAAGAAGCTAAAGGCTCAAGAGAACGCATGAAGAATCTTGCTGCCAAGTGTGTTCAAGCTTACAATGAAGCTGAGAAGCGCAAGGCTCTTGGGCATCCAGGTATTGACCCCAAGATGGCTGCCAAGAAGAAGTCTACTATGGCCCCAACTGAAGCTCCACGGCGGGAAGAACCTCGCATTGTCTTCCCTGCCAGCATGACAGGCTCGAAGCCTAAGGTTACCACAACAGATTCAGAACAGAAGAAAACCAGGGCAGCTGAAGCCGAAGCCAGAAAGCGAAAAACCAAGAACACCACTGATGATTCCCCACCCCCCAAGAAGAGGAAGACCAAGAAGAGAGATCGGGCTGCTCCCAAAGAGCCCCTTGTTGTCGAGCCCATTGCTTTTGCTCCCCCTGCATATGAAAATCAAGAGCGTTAGTTGATTGTTCATGAGCCTGCTTCCACCGAGGCTCCTGAAGCTCAAAATGTTCCAATCGTTGACCCCATCGCGACTGAAGACATTGGTCCTCAAGACAATGTAGAATATGATGAAGTCCTTCCTCAGATCGAGCGCCAAACGGTATCATTGCCTGTTATCACGAACAGCGAACCCATCAGTATTGGTCGTCCTTTGACGCCAATCTCACAGGATGCCTCATGGGCTGATCGCCCCCAACCAGCAACCCCAGTTCAAGACTCAGCAAGTACACCCCGTCCTCCATCAACGCAAGTCACAAGCACAATTGTCAATGACGAAAATTACATGGAGACCACACCATCACCGAAAACGTCACCCGTGTTTCAATGGCTTCGCCAAGGCCATAGGCCATCGGTCTCCATGACAACCATCACAGAAGAGGATTCCCATCAGTCCAGCTCAGTGTCACGTCAAGTGTTCCCTGAAGATAATCCTTCTATGATGGTTCCTATGTCCGTAGCTAATGCTTTTGAATAGACTCCGGCTGCAGCAGCCGATGAAAGACAAGAAGAAGAATGTGTTGCTACCCCCCCCCACCAATCAAGAAGAAGATATTCTCGAGGAGAATGTGTCCATGCCCGACCCTCCAGCTACTCAAGTGGAGGTTGAAAATCTTGAGGCGGCCACCAACAACACTGCTGAATCCAATGACGTTGTCATGGCTGAAGATAATGTGGCGCCTGAAATGAACACTGTGCAAGAAGCAAATGATGCACCTGCAGCCAATGTGCAGCCTGACGCCTCTGCCAATGCCACTGCTCCTGTTCCGCCTCCAAGGCCACACACCATTGAGCAAGCATTTTACCAAGGCGAGCTTGTCACTGTTAGATGGCCAATTCTGGTTCCTTCGCCTGCTCCCGGACCACAGTTTGACTATCATGTGGAGCACAGGCCTCAGGTTCAGAAGCCAAAGCCAAGACTGCCAAGGTTTCCAGGTACTGCATCTACACCAGGATCATTCAATGAAAACAGCTTCATTGCACACAACACCTTCTTTGATAGCGCCAAGAACCCATATTCCAAGCCAAGAATATCATCTGATTGATTCTGGAGCTATCAACAATGAAGCTATTACTCCTGCATTCTATACAACCAAGGGCGCATATTTGCTCATATGCGTCTGGATTCCGAAGTCATTGCTGGCATGCCCTGCTTAGAAGAAGCACTTGACTGTTTTTCAGATGCAGGCCTGCTACAGTTCGTCACTGATAAGGAGCATTGGAATGAAGAGCTTCTGCTCCAGTTTGATGCAACTCTCCACATTCACGGCTTCAATAGCGATCCGAAGACATGGGTCCTTGAGTGGATGACAAGCAATGTCCATCATGAAGCCAAAGCCTTTGACCTCATTGAGCTTACCGTCCTGTCCACTCCAGGTGAACTCTATGAACCTGTTTGTCAGCTTCACAGCGATGCATTGGAGAGCATCTTTCAGAAGCCAGGGCCCAACATGAGCCAAATGCTGAGCATGATGAAGCCACCGCCTCGGGATGCCGAATATCCCAAGGAAATCTTCGTTGAAGACCTAGAGTATCCGCCATGCACCATCTATCACATCATAAGGCGAACTCTATGGCACATCAAAGGGCATTCCTCCTTAGCAAGGCTTGAAGGTGCAATGAAGACATTAGTCTTCTACATTCTCAATGGCAAAAGCTTCAATGCTCAGGATTTCTTCATTCGTTAGTTTGCTGCATCTGGTTCTGACATCTTTGGTCTGAAATTTTCTGCTCCTTGGGTTATGCGTCTAATCAAGCTTCACTCCGCTGTTAACTAGCAGTCCTCTGCACGCAACCATCTTATATTCCTGCCAGAGGTTGATATGTCAGTTGAAGCCATCTACCAAGAGCCTGCCAAGGAGGCAATATATCTTCACAATATCGATCATCAGAGTTTCTCTCAGGATGTTGAATGTGTTAAGGCTGCTTCTCGTGTCTATCCATTTATCGGCAACACTCGTCTTGCACGTACTGAAGCCACTGAAAGTACCATTGCTCCAAGGACTCGAAAGCGGTCTTGTGTGCTCAATGACCGAGAGCTTCTCGTGGCCTTGCATCAGAAACACGACAAGCATCACTACTGGCAGAAACGTCAAATGCAAAGCCTCTTGGTGGATGTCAATCACATTCACAACCTTGCCACCAAGAACGCCTTTCTTACTCATGAAACATGTCGGAGGACTTGGAAGGGTTTGACATTGCTCAGTGCTAAACCTGATCTTCAAGACGATGGCTTCGCTGAGAGATTCAAGTTTGACTCCACTCCTCCAAGAAATGTTGTTTTACGTCGAACCCCTTCTCTTGAAGACTCAGATTACTCTTCCTCCGCAGCTACGCTAAATGCCAAAGTTCTTGATGACGCTGATGATGCTACTTCACCACCTCCAACATCAGCGTGTATCGACACTACACCAAGTTCTTCTGCACCACCAAACCTCAACGACGACTCTGCTGCTTCACCCACTCCACATGGGAACGAGTAGCGACTATGTCTTCAAACCTTTTTGGTCCTTACTGACAAAAGGGGGAGAAGCATATGTTGATAGTCTTCAAGCGGGTCCATATGGGTGGTTGCTATACTTTTGCCTAGTGTTTACAACTCTCGTTTTGATACATTTGGTTCTTTGAGTTGTAACACTTAAAATCGATGGTTGTCTACTACTTTTTACTGCTATTCTGTGATGCGACGATAAATTCCGCATGTGCGATGATAAATCCCGCATGGAGTCATTTCGCAGACATCCGTCTTTCATTATGCATGTCATTATCCCTGTATATATGTTCATGCATGATGTATTGTCTTCATATGTGAGGAGGATCTCCACAAGTACAACCTGCCATGTGCATTTGCAGTCCAACGCAAAACATTTATATGCACATCTTCAGGGGGAGCCTTTTGCCTCTTATGAAGACAATGCCTTAATCCTTTACAATTTCACATACTTTTATCCCCATTGAAAACTTCAACCAGTTTGTCATCAATCACCAAAAGGGGGGAGATTATAAGTGCATCTAGTGCCACCCCTAGTTGGTTTTGGAGTATTGACGACAAACCTGGTTGAGGGACTAATGTGTTTGTGAGAATTGCAGGATAACACGGGTAGTAGTCCCTCATTGATTCGGTTTACCTACCGGAGATGACCCCTAAAAATGTGTGAAGACATTGAAGACAATGGTGGTCTGTGAAGCTAATCACGTTGAAGACTATGACATGAGAAGACAATGTCTCAAGACTATGGAGCGCGAAGACTTAGTTGTTTTGTTGTTTCCTTTCTTCTTTGTTGAGTCATAGGAACCACCGCACTATTAAGTGGGGTCCAAGTGAACAAAGTTAGAGTGACTGAAGTGATACTCAAACCAAATCCTATGTCTTCGAGCGAAGACAATGTGAGCAAACCTTATCTAGAGTCGGATAAGTCAGCTTTACTTGTAGCCCAAGTAAAGCTGCAACGTGTGTTTGAAATCTGACCGTCGCAACACGTGTCAGTTCCTTAGTGACCCAGGGTCATTTTAGACAAATCAGGTCGGGTTGCCCCGTGGCTATAAATAGCCCACCCCCTACACCATAAATTGGTGGCTGCTCAGAGTTAGTATACGGCTTTTGTCGTTTGAGAGCAACCCACCTCCGAAGCCTTTGAGAGAGAATCCTTGCGAGGACAAAGCCTAAACCACCCAGAGCCCAAAGAGTGTTTGGCATCACTTAAGTCTTTCTGTCCGCGTGATCTGAAGACTTATTTCAGTTGAGGACTATGAATCCTCCAGTCGGTTAGGCGTCACGTTCTGAGTATCCAAGAGTCATTGTGGATTGCCGGTGAACGAAGTCTGTGAAGGTTTGGGAGTCTATCTTGAAGACTTACCAGAGTGATTGGGCGGGGACTGAGAGTCCTTAGCTCAAGGGGAATAAGGTGAAGACGCAGTCTTCTAATTAAATATCAGCCTCCCTAATCGGACGTACAGTTGTCACAGCAACTAGAACTGGTCGAACAAACCCCTGTCCTTCTGAAACCACTGGTTCTATCTCTCACTTCCCTTTACTTATAGTTTGTCTTCTTGAAGTCATTGCCTGCTTGCATAATCTGTTTGACTTTACTGTGTGACTACTTGTCTTGATTGGCTTCATACTATCTTCCATCCTGATCCTTACTACCTAGCTGCTAATAGTCTTCGTGCTTTCACTTCATTGAATACTTGACTATGGCTTGTATAGTGTAGTCTACCTTCCGCTGCATACGAATAGTGTTGTTTCTACTGTTTGTCTTCGAAACTCCCATGTTTTGAAGACTTTCATAAAAATCGCCTATTCACCCCCCTCTAGTCGATAACTAGCCCTTTCAGGGTCGGGGGCAGGTGGCGGCGTGGGTTAGGGCTTGGGGCAGGGCATCCTAGGTGACGAGGGCATATGGCGGCGGGCGTGCCAGGTCCTAATCACGATAGATTCTGTCAGGCCCGCATCGCATCTGTCTCCTCTGCCGTCCTCAATGATTGGGCCGGGCCCCAGACGACATGGGTGGATGAGGGTCAGGCGGCTGGCATGCTAGTTTAGTCCCACCTCGGCCGCCTAAGAATGCCCCGACCGACTTAAATAGCCGTGTCGGTTAACCCATGCATGGTCATATTTAATACTGTGATATGACTTAACTTAACTGCCCGGGCAGTGCACAGTCTGGGTACTGCCTGGACAGTTATGTAAAGTCACATCGGACTATTAAATATGTTTTTATTTATTTGTATAATTTTGTCATTTTTTGTATTTTTTTAACCTAACACGAAAAACAAACGTGTTTCAACTACGGTTTTTTTCTACTCCGTCAAACGTCATGAAACTTTTTCCACGCGTTGGCACCACCATCCATAGAACCCATGCCAATTTGCATCTTTTTTTGACGCTCGATGCATTTTCTAGGATTTTCCCGGTCAAAAATCACTAAAACACTGGCCGGACATGATGCAACATTCGTTTTGTGTCTGTTTTCGTTCCAACCTTGGGTGGTGGTGTATGTTGCCCGTGCCCACATGTATGCACACTTTGGTGCACTTGCATGCATGCGATCACGTAGCCGCAGTGCAACAAGCTACTTTTCGGTCTGCCAGAGAGGGGGTTCCCAACGACGGTTTTTTTCTACTCCGTCAAATGTCACAAAACTTTCTCCAGACGTTGGCATCACCATCCACAGCACCCACGCCAATTTGCATATTTTTCCCACGCTCGATGCATTTCCTAGGATTTTCCCGGTCAAAAATCACTCAAAACACTGGCCGGACATGACACAATGTTTGTTTTGTGTCCGTTTTTGTTCCAACCTTGCATGGTGGTCTACGTTGGACATGTTATCACGCCCAATATGCGACCCTGTCCAAAAGGAACTCGAAGGTCCCACCAAGGATAGACCCGCATATTGAAACGCTTTTGCAAGGTGGATATCATTACATCAACATTACAAAATAGATGGGGATACATACAAGAGGCATACAAAGCCACACGAATACAACATCATCTTACATAAGAGCACCATCCGACTACGGATGAAACACAAACAGAAACACAAACGACATCCACCCTGCTAGCCCAGGCTGCCGACCTGGAACCTATCCCTGATCGAAGAAGCAGAAGAAGAACTCAATGCAAGCAAGCATCGCTCTCGCGTCATGATCATCGCAAAACCTGTACCTGCAACTATTGTTGTAGTAATCTGTGAGCCACGAGGACTCAGCAATCCCATTACCATGGGTATCAAGACTAGCAAAGCTTAAAGGAAAGGAAGGGGTAAAGTGGTGAGGCTGCAGCAGCGACTAAGCATATATGGTGGCTAACATACGCAAATAAGAGCGAGAAGAGAGCAAGCGGAACGGTCGTCAACTAGTAATGATCAAGAAGTGATCCTGAACTCCTACTTACGTCAAACATAACCCATAAACCGTGTTCACTTCCCGGACTCCGCCGAGAAGAGACCATCATGTCTACACGCGCGGTTGATGCGTTTTAATTCAGATCTGGTGTAAAGTTATCTACAACCGGACATTAACAAATTCCCATCTGCCTATAACCGCTGGCACGGCTTTCGAAAGATTATACCCTGCAGGGGTGTCCCAACTTAGCCCATGATAAGCTCTCGCGATCAACGAAGGATATACCTTCTCCCAGGAAGACCCGATCAGAATCAGAATCCCGGTTTACAAGACCTTTCGACAATGGTAAAACAAGACCAGCAAGACCGCCCGTTGTTCCGACAAATCCCGATAGGAGCTGCACATATCTCGTTCTCAGGGCACACCGGATGAGCAAGACGACGGGTTGGCATAGACCCTGGTTTCCCAGGGGGCGCCGGACATCGCTCGGTTTGGACCAACACTTAGACAAGCATTGGCCCGGGGGGGCTAAAATAAAGATTACCCTCAGGTTAATTACTCCCAAGGGAAATGTAGGTGATGGTGAGGCAAATGGTAAAACCAATGTTGGGCCTTGCTGGAGGAGTTTTATTCACAGTGAACTGTCAAGGGGGTCCCATAAATCACCCAACCGCGTAAGGAACGCAAAATCCAGGAACATAATACCAGTATGACGGAAACTAGGGCGGCAAGAGTGGAACAAAACACGAGGCATAAGGCTGAGTCTTCCACCCTTTACCAAGTATATAGATGCATTAATAATATAAGAGATATTGTGATATCCCAAACAAAATCCTGTCCACGATGGAGCAATCTTCAACTTCACCTGCAACTAGCAACGCTATAAGAGGGGCTGAGCAAGGTGGTAACATAGCCAAGCAATGGTTTGCTAGGAAGGGTGTCAAAGGTTAGAGGTTCATGGCAATTTGGGAGGCATGATGAGCAAAAGATAGGTAACACAGCAAAGCGATAGAACGGAGCAACTAGCATAGCAATGATAGTAGTGAGATCCAGGGTAGCGGTCATCTTGCCCGAAATCTCGCAAGGAAGAAGAACAAGTCCATGAAGAAGACGAACGGATGAAACCGAACCAAGCGTAGACGAACGAATCCTCACGATCACAACGAAACAGAAACTAACAAGAATAAGCACACAACATGGTAAACACACCACACATATACAAGACATGATGCACAACCAAGCATGATGCATGACAAGGCTACATGAAGCTACTCATGGCAAGAGATGATGCAAACAAGAGCAACACATCAAGGCAAGTTTAAATTAGGCCGGGAACAACATATAACAATTCCGGTAAGTCCTCATGCATATTCCGAAATTAGTCGAGATCTGACCAAACATTAAGTTGAAGTTGTTAAACAGCAAGTTAAATAGCACCAAGAGGATCTACACGAAATTCTAGTCAAGTTACATATAAAGTTCATTTAGTTCGGAGCTACGGCCTAGAAGATATGAGCAAAACAAGTTAAACATGGCATTGATGCAAAATGCATCCAAACATCAAGCAAACACCTCAAAACAAGGATGCAACATGATAATATGAAACTACATGCAATTCTAAGCAAATTTCATATAGAGCACACTCAAAACGGAGCAACGGTTCAACACACACACATGAAACAAGTTTAAAGGACAAGCTGTCCAAAACAGCAACTAGGCATCTTGCAAGCATCAAAACAACATGCTACATGACCTCAACAAGAAAACAAAAGGCATGGGCATGATGTACAGGTAAAGCATAACAAAACATGAACACTGAGATATCTCCAGAAATCACTAGAACATGCTCAAACACACATGGCAAGATTGCAAATAATAACGGTTCAGACTTTGCAGAAAATAACATCAGGTTGCAATGTTTAGAGCTATCAAACAACATGTTACAGGAACTTATCATGGCAAACAAAGGCATGGCATGAACCTACTAAAAGCATAGAACAAAAGTCCCTTACTGACCATAAGCCAAAAAGGATCAGAAAATATGATGGCACCCATGTAAACATAGCAAGTTATAATAGATTCATGCATGGCAGGAACAACGATAAGTAGGCATGTAGATGAGCTTGTACCACTCACCACAGAGCAATACATGGCATGCAAAGGCAACCAATAGTAATAAGGCATGTTTATGAAGCTAAGCATGGCAATAGCAACTTCATAGGGTGCATGGAACACTAACAACAATCATGGCAACAACTGAACTTAATGTTAACAGGCTGACAGCAACATTATTAAGCAAATTTGGAGAAAGTTTACAACAATCTACAGCATGCTATTAATGCAACCCGGGGCATAGGTGGATAGAGCATAACATGTAGAACAAAAAACCCTTAGTGAACATCTCCAGATTGTGCATAGAATGACTTGTAGCAGCAGGTTTACATAGCATCACGAAATAACAGATTCAGCCTAGCAAAACAGTAATAGCAAGTACCCTACTTAACAAGCTTGATTCACTCACCACAAGTCATTGCATGACAAGATAAGCATAGCATCAGCAAGAAGACATGTTTATGAAACAAACCAAGGCAAGAACAAGTTCATAGCATGCAAGGATCAACTACAACAACCTTGGCAAAATTGAATAACATGTAAACAATCTGCCAGGAAACATTTTGTAGCAAACGTAGAGCACGGACATGCTAGACTACTCCATAAATGCAAACAGGGGCATGAATGGATAGAGGATAACCGTATGTTCAAAACATCCTTACTGAAGTATCTCAAAATATGCATGGATCTCTCTATAGCATCATGTTTACATGGCATCAAAATAACAGCAGAACAGGGACTAAAATCAGCACCATCACGAAGCCTAGTTTGCATGCTTGTGCTAGTCACCACATTGATCACAAAATACATGGTAAGAACCTCTGTAAAGAAGACATGGCATAGTTCAAAACACATGTAGACATCAACCTCATAGGATGCACACATCAATCATGGCAGAAAAGACAAATGAGCATGTTTTGTTAAGAAACAGCAACTAACATTATGAAGCACTCTTACAACAATTATTCAGGCATCGAGATGACCTCAAATGAACATGATGCAATGGAATGAAATGAAGTACTCGTTGAGGCGAACAATTTGATATATTACACGCACAAAACGGAGAAGTATGCATGGAGATATGATGCGATCAACATGGCATGATAATGTCAAAATATTTCGGGACTTAGTCAAATTTGGACCTCGGGGAAAGCTGGACGGGACGGAGCGGGACGGAGGGATCCGGGGACGCCGCGTTTGGATCGGTGAACGGGTGTATCTCGTCCACCTGCGGCGCATCTGGCCGGAGTGGACTCCGGCGAGGGGCGGGGCGGCTCCGGCGAGCTCCGGGCGGCGCGGAGCGACGAGGGGGCGGCGGGGAGGTGCGGCAGAGGAGGCCGGCGAGCCCTGGCGGCGTGGCGAGGAGGCGAGGCCCCTGGCGGCGCGGCAAGGAGGCCAGGCCCCTGGCGGCGCGGCGAGGAGGCGAGGCCCGCGGCGGTGGACGCGGCACGGAGGCGGCGGCGCAGGCGGCGGAAGGGCGCCGGCGGTGGAGGGACCCGGCGGGGCTCGGGGGCTGGCCGGAGGGGCGCGGCGCGGGGTTCCCGGCGCGGCGGCGTGGCGCCGGCGGCGGCCGGGCACGGGCGGGCAGACGGGCCAGGCGGCGGCGGCGCGCGGGCTCGCGTGGTCCCGCTTCGGGCCCCGCGGGCCGCGGCGGTGGGAGGCGCGACGGGACAGGTGGCGCACTGCGGTTGGACGTGGGGGGCGGCGGCGGACGTGTCCGACATTGGGCGGACATGTCCGGCGCGCGGAGGAAGAAGGGGCTAGGGTTTCATCCGCGAATTCGGGGGAGGTGGACTAATTTATAGGTAGGAGGAGCTAGGAGAGTCCAAATGGAGCACGGTTTTCGCCCACACGATCGTGATCGAACGACCGAGAGCATGGAGGGTAGTTTGCTGGGTTTTGGGCCACTTTGGAAGGGTGTTGGGATGCAAAGAGAAAGAGGGGGTTTCGGGCTACGCGGTTAACCGTTGGAGCATCAAACGAGCTCCAAATGGCACGGAACTTGACAGGCGGTCTACCGGTTCTATAACAAGGCCGCTTGGCAAACCTCGGGCCATTCCGAGAAAGTATAACACCCGCTCACGAAGAGAGGCAAGAAGGGGACGTCGGATGACATAGGAGCGCCGGATTGCAAAACGGACAATGGGGAAAATGCTCGGATGCATGAAACGAACACGTCTGCAAAATGAGATGCACATGATGACATGATAAAATGCAACACGCAAGCAAATGACATAGCAACAACGACGAATAACTGAATGACATCTGGCGCATCAGATCCGGGGTGTTACAACACTCCTCCACTAACAAGAGATCTCGTCCCGAGATCTTAGGACCGAGACGGAAGGGAAAAGGAATAAGGTGAAACAAGAACTCAAGAGAAGAAGCAACGAATCGAGAGCACTCGAGAAGAAAACAGGAACGACGAGAATGTCGAGAATCGAATGCTCACGAGATCAGATAGACTATGAAACCACTCCGATTAGAACGAGATAAGAAGCGAATAAGACTGAAAGGATTTAGGCAGCACTCCGACTGAAAATGGAAGGAATAGAACAAGAACTTCACAAAATGGGATGGCACTTGACGAGATGAACAACGCAAAGCCTCCGGAGGAAATGAAAGAATTGAATGAAAAGAACTTAGAAGGAAGGGTTGAACGGAGTTGTTGAGAAAATCAACAACGAAAGAATAAGCTTGATGTGGACTTATGGATAACATCTCAGAAATTATGAGGTGATAACCAGCCGCAAACGGAAATGATTGGATAACTTAGAAGAACGAAGAAATGCAAAACTCCACTTCAAAAGAATACGGAGAATTAATTGCACTTTGAGACACGAGAAGAAAAGATACTTGAACTCCACCGACAAAATCTTAATGAACTCTTGAAAGAATGAATTAAATCATGAAGAACCACCATGAAGAACTCCAGTAACAAAAGGATGATGAGATAGAATGAAGGATGAAAGAATAAGATGAGCCTTGCGATGATTTAGATGGAGGTTCCGACGAGATGGCCAAGGAAATTTGAACTCCAGAAAAGAAAAGATGAAAACACTTGGAACTAGAATTTATTCCTCAAGAACAAACTCCGAAAGAAGGGATTAATCACTTTGGGGAAATAAAAATAAGATTTATTGTATGCTTATCCTTCATCAAATTAAATTGATGACCAACAATGGATTTATGCATACTACTTATTCTTCTTGAAAAAGATTGAGAAGTGACATAATATGTTACCATAAAGATTGAGAAGTATGAAGATAGTAACATAGACTAGTAACATGTGCATGTTACTACTCTAAGTTACTCCCCACTATGACTAGCCTTAGGCTGGTCATAGTGAGAGTAACATAAGTAGTAACATAGATGCCACATAAGCATAAGTGATGATGTGTCAAGTAGTTAATGAGGAGAGAGACAAAGAGTAACATAATATGTTACCATCACCTAGCGGTTCCCAATGTTAAATGAGTCTATGAAGTAATAAATGAAGTGATGCATGACACTACATATATGTTACTACCCACTATAGAGGTAGTAACATAGCCTAGTAACATATACATGTTACTAGTCTAAGTTACTCCCCACTATGACCAGCCTTAGTGTTTTGATAAGTTAAGCCAGATCTGATCCTTGTTCGATTTTTTCTCGAGATTTGACCCCTTTTCTACCGTCAGGGTCGATGGCTATAGGGTATAACTTTCTACCGCCAAGGACCTTGACGGTAGGGTTGCACGCCTTACCGTAAAAAAATTAAGTATCAAACACAGTGTTTGTACCCACCTATCAGTGGGCATCTCTGCGGTAGGGTTGCACAGGCTACCATCAGCCTGTTTAGCGGCAGGGCTGCACTGCGCTGACGTGGATAAGTTAACTACCGCCAGAGGACTTGACGGTAAGTTGGTATACCCTACCGCCATCGAGCTCGGCGGTAGAAAAATTGTTAGATAAAAGAAAAACTCGAATCAAAGTCAGATCTGGCTTAACTTTCACGAAAGGGTCACACCAAATTTGACCGCTTTCGGGGTGAAAGATGCCCCCATTTTCCATTCAGACTGCACACGCAAACAAAGAACTGAAGTTTCCCTTCAAAAAAAAAAGTTCTACAGTAAACTCTCCAGCTTTGCCTTGCATGAACGGCTGTACGTTCCCAGGCTCCCAGCTAGGTCAACTCTTCTGCTTTCTCTTCCAGCAAGACTACAAGCCTCGTGGCCCTGGTTTCCACCGCGTGGTCAGTCCCGCGGAGCCACACCTCCATTTGTACACGGCAGCTAGCTCAGTAACGTCTTGATCTGTTGCCTTTAACAGTAGAGTGATACACACACAGCTCCATTCCATTGGAGTAGATTGTACTAGCACAGCTGCACCGACGATCTCTTGCTATTTTGGACCACAGTGCACATGCGAAAATTGAAGCTTTCCGGGAAAAAGGTGCCCCCATTGTCCGATCCATCCAAACCAAGTTGCTTGCGCTTGCACGCACGGACAAAGAAACTGAAAAATCTGCATTAAACTCTTGTGTTTTCGTCGACGCATACAAGTCTCGTGGCTGTACGTGTCCGCAGCTCAGTCAGAGTCCCGCGGAGCCATGCGTTTCAGTCGTCAAGCCGGCAAAAGATGACCGTGGCAACACCGGCCAGCGCTGGACAGTGACCAGCGGTTGAATTCACTGTGTGGGAAACGCCGGATGCGTGCCGGGGACGACTGCCTTGGACGCTGGAGGGGTCAGCGCGGCGCTGCTGATGCCCGCCTGCCGTTGAAGGTAACTGAAAGTGGCCTTTTCCTCCTTGCTTTCCTGCTGAACATGCTCAGGAAAAATCGTCGGATGCACGGATGGGTCGACCAACCCCCGCCGAGAGGGACCCCGTCGCCGGCGTCGACGTCGGCGGCGGTTAGGAAGACGACGCCATTGCAGGTACAGTGACAGACGGAGGAGGAGGGGTGCTGAGCAAATGCTCTGCTGGGTCGTCGTCATGGGGCGAGTAGTTGTAGGTAGCCAGTGGGTAGCTAGCTGACGGACCGGACGGACGGACGACTGACAGTGCCAGGGGGAGGAAGGAGGAAATGCACGCGCTCGTGCCGACTGGGATTCCTTCCTGGGACGGCTTCGCTTCTCTCTCGAGGGAGAGAGCGCGAGGGGAAACAACGGAATGATTGAGGATTAGTTGGGACTTGGGACTCACAAGTTGAGCTGGTTTGCTTTCGTTGCGGTTCTTCTCTGAGGTTGGTGCGTTTTCTTGGATAGCTTACCATGCACACGCGCAGCGTGGTTTGAGGTTGGTGTGTTGCGTGGTTAGTGGTGTTAGGAATTCAAGCCGCACCCGTATCATTCGAGGAGAAGCTATCGCAACAATGACATCTCAAAACTGATTTGGTAATCTCATCTACTCCATGGCCATGATTACGCGCTTCTCTCCATATTCTAAATTGACATAGTAAGCTACCGATAAGCTTGATGATGTTATGCTTCATGCACTAGCTAACGTAACCAACAATTCAAACTGACAAAAAGGGTTAGGCAATCTTTATATACACTTCAACACTTGAGATCATCAAATATCGTCTCGTACCACCGTCGAGACCAATCCAATCACACTGCCATGGGCACCAGAGCCATTCCTGCCATGCTCTTTATCTAACTTATTATGTCTAGTGTATTCTTGGGGCGACACTAGGCGCCGACAGATCGATGCGAGAGCCCGATAGGCAGCCTTCATGAGCCGTCGGATGCCCTGGCTCCTAGTTATCGAATCATAGAAGCCCTCATCGTCCTCTTCGCACACCTTCTCAATCGTGTGAAATCATCCGGATTGTACTTGTTTACTCCTATTTTTGGCTGCCTTGTGGTCCCTTTATATATAGACAAAAGCTACATACTTTTCGAATGCGGCTGTTCATGAGCTTGGATGAACAGTAAAATCAAAATAAATTTAAAAAATATAAAATGGTCTGAACTTTTTCCGTGTCAAAGATTGACATATGTTTTCGTAATGCAAAGTTTTATCACCGGATGACATTCTTGGAAAACATGGTTAAAAAAATCGACGCTCCAAAATGTTACTCCCTCCATCCCAAAATAACTATCTCAAGCTTAGTATAATTTTGTACTAAAACTAGTACAAAGTTGAGACTTATTTTGGGGCGGAGGGAGTATTTTCAAAAGCATTCTGGAGCATCAATTTTGTTTTCTTACCACGCCTTCCACAAATATCATTTCTTGACGAAACTTTGCAAGCTGTGAAACATTTCTCAATGTTCGGTATAAAAACATCAGAATTTTTAAAAATTGTTTTCAGTTTTTTTACTTTTCAGTACAGCTCACATGACATTGGGATAAGAACAACACTTTCGCATATGTTTCTTCCTTTTCTAATTACAAAACAACTATAATCTGACATGTACACGTACATTTGACATATATTTCAACAAGTAAAATATCAACACAAAGAAGGAATTGGGCGTGCCGTGGGAAAGTACTCAAGTGCGTCTGATTTTGTTTTTAATTTCAGAACAAACTAATCTTTCACAGAGAGCTCCTTTGATGAGCAAAAAAAAAATTTAGTGTATGTCGAGCAATATATAGTTGCCACGCGCTCGTAGCGAGGTGAATGTCGCGCTCGTCTACACACCAACTCACAGCTTATGGGCTGTGCCCAACAACGTTGTTCTTTGAGAACATGATCAGTATTCCTGCGAATTATTCTTGGGAAACGACACCATTATCTTTTTTTCTGCGAGAAAACTTCTAGTCTATTTATCTTTAATCATGGAAAAATAACGACCACCAGAAATAATAAAAGTTACATCCAGGTCCGTAGACTACCTAGTGACGACTACAACACTAAAGCGAGCCGAAGGCGCGCCGCCATCCTCGCCCCTCCCTCGCCGGATCTGGACAAAACTTGTTGTAGTAGACAGTCGACAAGTCGTCGTGCTAAGGCCCCATAGGACAAGCGCATCACAACAGTAACCACCGGCGATGAAGAGTGGCGTAGATCGGAAGGATCCAACCTGAAGAAACACAAACGTAAACGAACTACAACCAGATTCAAGCAAATCCACTAAGGGCAGATCTGCCGGAGACACACCTTCACAGGCCCACCGACGATCCTAGACACACCACCAAAACGGAGCTAGGCAGGGAGATGTTGGGGAACGTTGAACGGAAAACAAAAAAAATTCTATGCACACGCAAGATCTATCCATGGAGATGCATAGCTACGCGAGGGGAGAGTGTGTCTACGTACCCTCGTAGACCGTAAAACAGAAGCGTTTATTAACGCGGTTGATGTAGACGAACACATTCGCGATCCAACCGTTCAAGTACCGAACGTACGACACCTCCGCATTCAGCACACATTCAGCTCGATGACGTCCTCGCCTTCTTGCTACAACAAGACAAGCGAAGTAGCAGATGAGTTCCAGTAGCAAGACGGCGTGGTGACGGTGGTTGTGAACTTGTTCTCGCAGGGGCCTTGCACTGTGGAAAAACTGGATGGAGGACTAAACTGTGGAGAGGGGCGCCGCACACGACTAAGACATTGTCGTGGGGTTGTGTGGCGGTGCCCCCCCCCCCCCCGCCTTTCCTTCCTCTTAGGTGAAGGGAAGGAAAGAGGGGCTAACCCTACCCCCTTTGCATCCATAGGGACGGCGTCCAAGAGGAGGGGCGGCCTGCCCCTTGTGGGCTGGTGTGTTCTCCTCTCTTGGCCAAGAAAGCCCATTAACCTCCCGGGGCTTCCCGGAACCCCTTCCGTGACTACCCGATGTACTCTGAAACCTTTCCGGTGTCCAAATAGCATCGTCCTATATACTAATCTTTACCTCCGTACCATTCCGCAGATCCTCATCATGTCCGTGATCTAATCCGGGACTCCAAACAACGTTCGGTCACCAAATCACATAACTCATAATACTATATCGTCAACAAACGTTAAGCGTGCGGACCCTACGGGTTCGAGAAGGATGTAGACATGACCGAGACGCTTCTCCAGTCAATAACCAATAGCGGAACCTGGATGTACATATTGGTTCCTACATATTCTACGAAGGTCGTTATCAGTCGAACCTTATGACAACATACGTAATTCCCTTTGTCTGTCGGTATGTTACTTGCTCGAGATTTGATCATCGTTATCTTCATACCTAGTTCAATCTCGTTACCGGCAAGTCTCTTTACTCGTTCTATAATACATTATCTCATAACTAACTCTTTAGTCACTTTGTTTGCAAGATTTTGTGATGTGTATTACCGAGAGGGCCCAGAGATACCTCTCCGATACATAGAGTGACAAATCTCAATCTCGATCTGTGCCACTCAACAGACACCTTCGAAGATACCTGTAGAGCATCTTTATGATCACCCAGTTATATTGTGACGTTTTATAGCACACAAGGTATTCCTACGGCATCTGGGAGTTGCATGATCACATGGTCGAAGGAATATGTATTTGACATTAAGAAAACAGTAGCAATAAACTGAACGATCATATGCTAAGCTAACAGATAGTTCTTGTCCATCACATCATTCTCCTAATGATGTGATCCCGTCATCAAGTGACAAAACATGGCCATGGTTAGGAAACCTTAACCATCTTCGATCAACGAGCTAATCTAATAGAGGCTTACTAGGGACACAATATTTGTTTATGTATCCTCACATGTATTTAAGTTTCCGATCAATACAATTCTAGCATGAATAATAAACATTTATCATGAATAAGGAAAATAATAATAATAACTTTATTATTGCCTCTAGGGCATATTTCCATCAGTCTCACACTTGCACTAGAGTCAATAATCTAGTTCAGTCACCATGTGATTAACACCCATAGTTCACATGACCATGTGACTAACACCCAAAGAGTTTACTAGAGTCGATAATCTAGTTCACATCGCCATGTGATGAATACCCAAAGCGTACGAAGTGAAGGAAATATGCCCTAGAGGCAATAATAAAGTTGTTATTTTATATTTACTTATTCATGGTAAAGGTTTACTATTCATGCTAGAACTGTATTGATCGAAAATTTAAGTACATGTGTGAATACATAAACAAATACCGACTCCCTAGTAAGCCTCCACTAGACTAGCTCGTTGATCAAAGATGGTTAAGGTTTCCTAACCATGGACATGAGTTGTCATTTGATAACAGGATCACATCATTAGGAGAATGATGTGATGGACAAGACCCATCCATTAGCTTAACATAATGATCGTTCAGTTTTATTGCTATTGCTTTCTTCATGTCAAATACCTATCTCTTCAACTATGAGATTATGCAACTCCCGGATACCGGAGGAATACCTTGTGTGCTATCAAACGTCACAACATAACTGGGTGATCATAAAGATGCTCTACATGTATCTCTGAAGTTGTTTGTTGAGTTGGCATAGATCAAGATTAGGATTTGTCACTCCGAGTATCAGAGAGGTATCTCTGGGCCCTCTCGGTAATACACATCATAAGCTTGCAAGAAAATGACTAAGGAGTTGGTCACGAGGTGATGTATTATGGAACGAGTAAAGAGGCTTGCCGCTAACAATATTGAACTAGGTATGAAGGTACCGACGATCGAATCTCGGGAAAGTAACATACCGATCGACAAAGGGAATTACGTATGTTGTCATAACGGTTCAACCGATAAAGATCTTCATAGAATATGTAGGAACCAATATGGGCATCCAGTTCCACTATTGGTTATTCACCGGAAAGGTGTCTCGGTCACGTCTACATAATTCTCGAACATGTGGGTCTGCACGCTTAACGTTCGATGACGATATAGTATTATATGAGTTATGTGATTTGGTGATCAAATTTTGTTCGTAGTCCCGGATGAGATCACTGACATGATGAGGAGTCTCGAAATGGTCGAGAGGTAAACATTGATATATAGGACGATGGTATTCGGACAACGGAAGTGTTTCGGGGGGTACCGGGTACTTATCGGGTCATCGGAAGGGGTTCCGGGCACCCCCGACAAAAGATATGGGCCTTATGGGCAAGAGGGTAAATGCACCATCCACAAGGGCCTGGTGAGGCCCCATATTAGGCCGTCCAAGGAGGAGAAGTAAAGAGGGGAAGGGCAAGGAAAGTGTGGAGTAGGACTCCCCCTTCCTTCCCTCTCCCCCCCCCCCTCTTTCCTCCCCCTCGGTTATATATGGCAGGGGGGCGTGGCTTGGGAGGGAGTCCAAGTAGGATCCATCCTGCTTGGGCGCCTCCTATGGCTGCTCCTCCCTCCCTCCCACCAATATATATGTGGGAGGGGGCGCCTAGCACACACCAGACAATTGTTAGCCGTGCGTGGCGCCCCCTCCACCGTTTACACCCCCGGTCATTTTTTGTAGTGCTTAGGCGAAGCCCTGTGGAGATCACTTCACCATCACCGTCACCATGTCGTCATGCTGACGGAACTCATCTACTACCTCGTCGTCTTGCTGGATCAAGAAGGGCGAGGGACATCACCGAGTTGAACATGTGCAGAACGCGGAGGTGCCGTAAGTTCGGTACTTGATCGGTTGCGTGAAGAAGTTTGACTACATCAACCGCATTACGAAACACTTCCGCTTATGGTCTACGAGGGTACATAGACACACTCTCCCCCTCTCTTTGCTATGCATCTCCTTGATAGATCTTGCGTCTGCGTAGAACTTTTTTGTTTTCCATGCAACGTTTCCCAACACTAAGGTGTGATCATGTTTTTATTGTGAGAGAGGTTTAGTCAACAGGTCTGCCATATTCAGATTCGTATGTATTTTCGCAAATTTCTGTGTCTACAATGCTTGGCATGGAGCTACTCTAGCTAATTGCTCCCACTTTCAATACGTATCCAGATTGAGACTCAGAGTCATCAGAATCGGTGTCAAAGCTTGCATTGATGTAACCCTTTACGATGAACTCTTTATCACCTCCATAAACGAGAAACATTTCCTTAGTCCACTTTAGGTACCTAAGGATAATTTTGACCGTTGTCCAGTGGTCCACTCCTAAATCACTATTGTATCCCCTAGCCAATCTCATGGCAAGGCACACAACAGGTCTGGTACACATCATGGCATACTTTATAGAACCTATGGCTAGGGCATAGGGAATGACTCTCATTCTCTCTCTATCTTCTGTCATAGTCGGGCTTTGAGTCTTACTCAACTTCACACCTTGCTACATAGGCAAGAACCCTTTCTTTGACTGATCCATTTTAAACTTCTTCAAAACTTTGCCAAGGTATGTGCTTTGTGAAAGTCCTATTAAGCGTCTCGATCTATCCCTGTAGATCTTGATGCCCAATAAGTAGCATCACCGAGGTCTTTCCTTGAAAAATTCTTCTTCAAGCATCCTTTTATGCTATCCAGAAATTCTATATCATTTCTAGTCAATAATATGCCATCCACATATAATATCAGAAATGCTACAGAGCTCCCACTCACTTTCTTGTAAATACAGACTTCACCATAAGTCTGTATAAAACCATATGCTTTGATCATATCATCAAAGTGTATATTCCAACTCCGAGATGCTTGCACCATCCATAAATGGATCGCTGGAGCTTGCACACCTTTTCAGCTCCTTAAGGATCGATAAAACCTTCTGGTTGCATCATATATAACTCTTCTTTAAGAAATCCATTAAGGAATGTAGTATTGACGTCCATTTGCCAGATTTCATAATCATAAAATGCGGCAATTACTAACATGATTTGGACAGACTTAAGCATCGTTACGGGTGAGAAAGTCACATCGTAGTCAACCCCTCGAACTTGTTGAAAAACTTTCGCGATAAGTCGAGCTTTGTAGATAGTGGCATTACCATTAGCGTCTGTCTTCTTCTTGAAGATCCATTTATTCTCAATGGCTTGCCAATCATTGGGCAAGTTCACCAAAGGCCACACTTTGTTGTCATACATGGATGCTATCTCAGATTTCATGGCCTCAAGTCATTTATCGGAATCTGGGCTCATCATAGCTTCTTCATAGTTCGTAGGTTCACCATGGTCTAATAACATGACTTCCAGGACAGGATTACCGTACCACTCTGGTGGAGAACACATTATGGTTGACCTACGAGGTTCAATAGCAACTTGATCTGAAGTTTCATGATCATCATCATTAGTTTCCTCTCTAGTTGGCGTAGGCATCATGGGAATGGTTTTCTGTGATGTGCTACTTTCTAATTCGAGAGAAGGTACAATTACCTCATCAAGTTCTACTTTCCTCCCACTCACTTCTTTCGAGAGAAACTCCTTCTCTAGAAAGGACCCATTCTTGGCAACAAAGATCTTTCCTTCGGATCTGTGGTAGAAGGTGTACCAAATAGTTTCCTTAGGGTATCCTATGAAGATGCACTTCTCCGATTTGGGTTCGAGCTTATCAGGCTAAAACCTTTTGACATAAGTGTCGCATCCCCAAACTTTAAGAAACAACAACTTAGTTTATTTCCAAACCATAGTTCATACGATGTCGTCTCAATGGATTTAGACGGTGCCCTATTTAATGTGAATGCGGCTGTCTCTAATGCATAACCCAAAAATGATAAAGGAAAATCGGTAAGAGACATAGTAGAATGCACCATATCTAATAAAGTACGATTATGACGTTCGGACACAGCATTACTGCGGTGTTCCAGGTGGCATGAGTTGTGAAACAATTCCACATTGTTTTAAATGAAGGCCAAACTCGTAACTCAAATATTCGCCTCCACCATCAGATCGGAGAAACTTTATTTTCTTGTTATGATGATTCTCCACTTCACTCTGACATTCTTTAAACTTTTCAAATGTTTCAGACTTGTGTTTCATCAAGTAGATATACCCATACCTACTCAAATCATATGTGAAGGTTAGAAAATAGCGACACTTGCCGCATGCCACAAGACTCATCGGACCGCATACATCCGAATGTATTATTTCCAATAAGTCATTAGCTCGCTCCATTGTTCCAGAGAACAATGTTTTAGTCATTTTTCCCATGAGGCATGGTTTGTAAGTATCAAATGATTCATAATCAAGTGATTCCAAAAGTCCATCCGCATGGAGTTTCTTCATACGCTTTACACCAATATGACCTATAACGGCAGTGCCACAAGTATGTTGCACTATCATTATCAACTTTGCATCTTTTGGCATCAATATTATGAATATGTGTATCACTAGATCGAGATTCAACAAGAATAGACCATTCATCAAAGGTGCATGACCATAAGAGATATTACTCATATAAATAGAACAATCATTATTCTCTGACTTAAATGAATAGCCGTCTCACAATAAACAAGATCCGGATATAATGTTCATGCTCAATGATACGTCTCCAACGTATCTATAATTTTTGATTGTTCCATGCTATTATATTACCTGTTTTGGATGTTTATGGGCTTTACTATACACTTTTATATCATTTTTGGGACTAACCTATTAACCGGAGGCCCAGCCCAAATTCCTGTTTTTTTGCCTATTTCAGTGTTTCGCAGAAAAGGAATATCAAACGGAGTCCAAACGGAATGAAACCTTCGGGAGAGTTATTTTTGGAACAAATGCAATCCAGGAGACTTGGAGTGGACGTCAAGAAGTAAACAAGTTGGCCACGAGGGTCCAGGGCACGCTCTAGGGGGGTAGGCGTGCCCCCCACCCTCTCGGCTCCCCTAACCGACTTCCTTCGCCTATATATACCTATGTACCCCGAAAACATTCAGGAGCACCACAAAAACCTATTTCCACCGCCGCAACCTTCTGTACCCGTGAGATCCCATCTTGGAGCCTTTTTCGGTGCTCCGTCGGAGGGGGAATCGATCATGTAGGGCTTCTACATCAACGCCATAGCCTCTTCGATGAGTTGTGAGTAGTTTACCACAGACCTTCGGGTCCATAATTATTAGCTAGATGGCTTCTTCTCTCTCTTTGAATCTCAATACAATGTTCTCCTCGATCTTCTTGGATATCTACATGATGTAACTCTTTTTGCGGCGTGTTTGTCAAGATCCGATGAATTGTGGGTTTATGATCAAGTTTATCTATGAGAAATATTTGAATCTCCTCTGAATTCTTTTATGTATGATTGGTTATCTTTGAAAGTCTCTTCAAATTATCAGTTTGGTTTGGCCTACTAGATTGATCTTTCTTGTAATGGGAGAAGTGCTTAGCTTTGGGTTCAATCTTGTGGTGTCCTTTCCTAGTGATAGCAGGGCAGCAAGGCATGTATTGTATTGTTGCCATCGAGGATAAAAAGATGGGGTTTATATCATATTGCTTGAGTTTATCGCTCTACATCATGTCATCTTGCCTAATGCATTACTCTGCTCTTATGAACTTAATACTCTAGATGCATGCTGGATTGCGGTCGATGTGTGGAGTAATAGTAGTAGATGCAGAATCGTTTCGATCTACTTTTCGCGGACGTGATGCCTATATACATGATCATGCCTAGATATTCTCATAACTATGCAATTTTCTAACAATTGCTTGACAGTAATTTGTTCACCCACCATAATACTTATGCTATCTTGAGAGAAGCCATTAGTGAAACCTATGGCCCCCGGGTCTATTTTCCATTATATAAGTTTCCAATCTACTTTATTTTGCAATCTTTACTTTCCAATCTATATCATAAAAATACCAAAAATATTTATCTTACTATTATTTCTATCAGATCTCACTTTCGCAAGTGGCCATGAAGGGATTGACAACCCCTTTATCGCGTTGGTTGCGAGGTTCTTGTTTGTTTGTGTAGGTACGAGGGACTTGCGTGTAGCCTCCTACTGGATTGATACCTTGGTTCTCAAAAACTGAGGGAAATACTTACGCTACTTTGTTGCATCACCCTTTCCTCTTCAAGGGAAAACCAACACAGCGCTCAAGAGGTAGCAAGAAGGATTTCTGGCGCCGTTGTCGGGGAGTCTACGCTCAAGTCAAGACATACCAAGTACCCATCACAAACCATTATCCCTCGCATTACATTATTTGCCATTTGCCTCTTGGTTTCCTCTTCCCCACTTCACCCTTGCCATTTTATTCGCCCTTCTTCTGTTCGTCTTTTCGTTTGCTTTGATGTCTTACTTGGCTCGTTTGCTCATTTGGTTGGAATAGTTGTTTATTTATTGCTAAACAGAGAACCTAAGATCTATGGATCCTCATCCGCTTGCCAATCTTTTTAAGAGATCCAATTATGATGAACCAAATTCTAGTGATTTGAGTGCACTAGATTATCTTTATGAGGTTTTTCTTGAAATTTGTGAATCTAAAAATTGTGATGAAGAAATTTATGAAGAGATTCACGATAGCTCCTTGAATAAAAAGCATGGTTGCAGTGATTTTATTATAAATTCTATTAATTTCAATTGTGTTAATGATATGCAAAACCCAAAGCTTGGGGATGCAAGTTTTGCTATGTCCACTACTTGTTGCAATGATCATGATTGGGGTGATTCTTCTTAGGATCTTGAAAATTTATTTAAGCCCCATGATGAATATGAGATTGATAATAGTGTTTGAAATAATATTTAAAGTGGGTTTGGAAGAGTGTCAACTTTAGATCCCATATATTTGGAGTATGTTCAATCTTATGATATTTTTGATAAAGGTGGGTTTGGAGAGGTCATGACTTTAGTTAATGTTAATCCCACTATCTTAGAAGAGTGTCAGCTTTGCATGCTTGTGGATCGTGTTGAGAATATGTTTTGTGATAGCTATATTGTTGGATTTGCTTATGATCCTACATGTAATTATTATGATAGAGGAAAATATGGTTGTAGACATTTTCATGTTACTAAATTACCTCTCGTTATGTTGATATTGCTATTGTTTCTTTCCACTTCCTTGCATATGCTAGTTGTTGCTTGCTATGATAATTTTTTTGCCTATAATATGCCTATGCATAGGAAGTATGTTAGACTTAGATATGTTTATCACGTGTTTCATGATGCTCTCTTTGCGCTTCAATTCTTGTCTTTCATGTGAGCATCATTAAAATTATCAATGCCTAGCTAAAAGGCTTTAAATAAAAGCGCTTGTTGGGAGACAACCTAATAACTTTCCTTGCTGTTATTCAATAAATAATTCATATAGCCTCTGTTTAGATGTGGTTTTATGTTTAATTAGTGTTTGTGCCAAGTAGAACCTATAGGATCATCTTGGGTGATAGTTAATTTGATCTTGCTGAAAAACAGAAACTTTTGCACGCACGAGAATAATTTTAATAAATCACACAAACGTGCTTTTTAGTTGATTCTTTTTTAAGTAGATTAATAGACAAATTGCCTAGGACTTACTATTTTTGTAGGATTTTTAGAGTTCCGCAAGTATTCAAAAGTTACAGATTACTACAGACTATTCTGCTTTTGACAGATTCTGTTTTTCGTGTGTTGTTTGCTTATTTTGATGAATCTATGGCTAGTATCGGGGGGGTATGAACCATAGAGAAGTTCGAATACAGTAGGTTTAACACCAATATAAATAAATAATTAGTTCATTACAGTACCTTAAAGTAGTGGTTTTCTTTCTTGCACTAACGGAGCTCGTGAGATTTTCTGTTGAGTTTTGTGTTGTGAAGTTTTCAAGTTTTGGGTAAAGATTTAATGGATTATGGAATAAAGAGTGGCAACGTCCGAAGCTTGGGGATGCCCAAGGCACCCCAAGGTAAATTCAAGGACAACCAAAAGCCTAAGCTTGGGGATGCCCCGAAAGGCATCCCCTCCTTCATCTTCGTTTATCGTTAACTTTACTTGGAGCTATATTTTTATTCACCACATGATATGTGTTTTGCTTGGAGCGTCTTGTATGATATGAGTCTTTTCTTTTTAGTTTACCAAAATCATCCTTGATGTACACACCTTTTAGAGAGACACACATGCATTGGAATTTATTGGAATACTCTATGTGCTTCACTTATATTTTTTGAGCTAGATAATTTTGCTCTAGTGCTTCACTTATATATCTTTAGAGCACGGTGGTGGTTTTATTTTGTAGAAATTATTGATCTCTCATGCTTCACTTGTATTATTTTGAGAGTCTTTTAGAACAGCATGGTATTTTATTTGGTTATAAAATTAGTAATAATATGATGGGCATCCAAGTTGGGTATAATAAAAACTATCATATAAAGTGCATTGAATACTATGAGAAGTTTGATACTTGATGATTGTTTTGAGATATGAGTGCGGTAATATTAGAGTCATGCTAGCTGAGTAATTGTGAATTTGAGAGATGCTTGTGTTAAAGTTTGTGATTCCCGTAGCATGCACGTATGGCGGACCGTTATGTGATGAAGTTGGAGCATGATTTATTTATTGATTGTCTTCCTTACGAGTGGCGGTCGGGGACGAGCGATGGTCTTTTCCTACCAATCTATCCCCCTAGGAGCATGCGCCTAGTACTTCGTTTCGATAACTAATAGATTTTTGCAATAAGTATGTGAGTTCTTTATGACTAATGTTGAGTCCATGGATTATACACACTCTCACCGTTCCACCATTGCTAGCCTCTCTAATACCGCGCACCTTTCGCTGGTACCATACACCCACCATATACCTTGCTCAAAACAGCCACCATACGTACCTATTATGGCATTTCCATAGCCATTCAGAGATATATTGCCATGCAACTTCCCACCATTTCGTTTATCATGACACGCTCCATCATTGTCATATTGCTTTTGCATGATCATGTAGTTGAAATTGTATTTGTGGCAAAGCCACCTTTATAATTATTTCATACATGTCACTCTTGACTCATTGCATATTCCGGTACACCGCATGAGACATTCACATAGAGTCATATTTTGTTCTAAGTATTGAGTTGTAATTTTTGAGTTGTAAGTAAATAAAAGTGTGATGATCTTCATTATTAGAGCATTGTCCCAAGTGAGGAAAGGATGATGGAGAATATGATTCCCCCACAAGTCGGGATGAGATTTCAGACTTTATGAAAAATAAAAGAGGCCAAAGAAGCCCAAATAAAAAAAGAGGCCAAAGAAGCCCACAAAAAAGGGAGAAAATAAAAAAAAGAGAAAAAGAGAGAATCGAAAATGTTACTATCTTTTTCCACACTTGTGCTTGAAAGTAGCACTATGATCTTCATGACAGAGAGTCTCCTATGTTGTCACTTTCATATACTAGTGGGAATTTTTCATTATAGAACTTGGCTTGTATATTCCAATTATGGGCTTCCTCAAATTGCCCTAGGTCTTTGTGAGCAAGCAAGTTGGATGCACACCCACTTAGTTTCTTTTGTTGAGCTTTCATACACTTATAGCTCTAGTGCATCCATTGATGGCAATCCCTACTCACTCACTTTGATATCTATTAATGGGCATCTCCATAGCCCGTTGATATGCCTAGTTGATGTGAGACTATTTTCTCCTCCTTTTTGTCTTCTCCAGAACCACCATTCTATTCCACCTATAGTGCTATGTCCATGGCTCACGCTCATGTATTGCGTGAAAATTGTAAAAATGTTTGAGAACATCAAAAGTATGAAACAATTGCTTGGCTTGTCATCGGGGTTGTGCATGATTTAAATATTTTGTGTGATGAAGATAGAGCATAGCCGGACTATATGATTTTCTAGGGATAACTTTCTTTGGCCATGTTATTTTGAGAAGACATGATTACTTTGTTAGTATGCTTGATGTATTATTACTCTTATGTCAATATGAACTTTTATTTGAATCATTTGGATCAGAACTTTCATGCCACAATAAAGAAAATTACATTGAGAAATATGCTAGGAAGCATTCCACATCAAAAATTCTATTTTTATCATTTACCTACTCGAGGACAAGCAGGAATTAAGCTTGGGGATGCTTGATACGTGTCCAACGTATCTATAATTTTTGATTGTTCTATGCTATTATATTACCTGTTTTGGATGTTTATGGGCTTTACTATACACTTTTATATCATTTTTAGGACTAACCTATTAACCGGAGGCCCAGCCCAAATTGTTTTTTTTGCCTATTTCAGTGTTTCGCAGAAAAGGAATATCGAACGGAGTCCAAACGGAATTAAACCTTCGGGAGACTTATTTTTGGGACAAACGCAATTCAGGAGACTTGGAGTCGACGTCAAGAAGTAAACGAGTCGACCATGAGGGTCCAGGGTGCGCCCTAGGGGGGTGGGCACGCCCCCCACCCTCGTGGCTCCCCTGACCGACTTCCTTCGCCTATATAAATCTACGTACCCCGAAAACATCCAGGAGCACTACGAAAACCTATTTCCACCGCCGCAACCTTCTGTACCCGTGAGATCCCATCTTGGAGCCTTTTCCGGCGCTCCGCCGGAGGGGGAATCGATCATGGAGGGCTTCTACATCAAGACCATAGCCTCTCCGATGAGTTGTGGGTAGTTTACCACAGACCTTCGGGTCCATAGTTATTAGCTAGATGGCTTCTTCTCTCTCTTTGAATCTCAATACAATGTTCTCCTCGATCTTCTTGGATATCTATTCGATGTAACTCTTTTTTCAGGTGTGTTTGTCGAGATCCGATGAATTGTGGGTTTATGATCAAGTTTATCTATGAGAAACATTTGAATCTCCTCTGAATTATTTTATGTATGATTGGTTATCTTTACAAGTCTCTTCGAATTATCAGTTTGGTTTGGCCTACTAGATTGATCTTTCTTGCAATGGGAGAAGTGCTTAGCTTTAGGTTCAATCTTGCGGTGTCCTTTCCTAGTGACGGCAGGGGCAGCAAGGCACGTATTGTATTGTTGCCATCGAGGATAAAAAGATGAGGTTTATATCATATTGCTTGAGTTTATCCCTCTACATCATGTCATCTTGCCTAATGTGTTACTCTGTTCTTATGAACTTAATACTCTAGATGCATGCTGGATAGCGGTCGATGTGTGGAGTAATAGTAGTAGATGCATAATCGTTTCGATCTACTTTTCGCGGACGTGATGCCTATATACATGATCATGCCTAGATATTCTCATAACTATGCACTTTTCTATCAGTTGCTTGACAGTAATTTGTTCACCCACCGTAATACTTATGCTATCTTGAGAGAAGCCACTGGTGAAACCTATGGCCCCCGGGTCTATTTTCCATTACATAAGTTTCCGATCTACTTTATTTTGCAATCTTTACTTTCCAATCTATATCATAAAAATACCAAAAATATTTATCTTATTATTATATCTATCAGATCTCACTTTCGCAAGTGGTCGTGAAGGGATTGACAACCTCTTTATTGTGTTGGTTGTGAGGTTCTTGTTTGTTTGTGTAGGTACAAGGGACTTGTGTGTAGCCTCCTACTGGATTGATACCTTGGTTCTCAAAAACTGAGGGAAATACTTACGCTACTTTGCTGCATCACCCTTTCCTCTTCAAGGGAAAACCAACGCCGTGCTCAAGAGGTAACACTCAACGCTAGCACCAAATAACATTTATTGAGGTCTAAAACTCATCCCGAAGGTAGATGTAGAGGTAGCGTGCCGACGGCGATCACATCGACCTTGGAACCATTCCCGATGCGCGTCGTCACCTTGTCCTTAGCCAATCTTCATTTTTTCCACAGCTCCTGTTTCGAGTTACAAATATGAGCAGCTGAACCAATATCAAATACCCAGGCACTACTAAGAGCATTAGTAAGGTACACATCAATAACATGTATATTAAATATACATTGGTTCACTTTGCCATCCTTCTTATCCGCCTAGTATTTGGGGCATTTCCGCTTTCAGTGACCATTCCCTTTGCAGTAGAGGCACTCGGTTTTAGGCTTGGGTCAAGCTTTGGGCTTCTTCACAGGAGTGGCAACTTTCTTGCCATTCTTCTTGAAGTTCCCTTTCTTTCCCTTACCCTTTTTCTTGAAATTAGTGGTCTTGTTAATCATCAACACTTGATGCTCCTTCTTGATTTCTAGCTCCGCGGCCTTAAGCATTGCGAAGAGATCAGGAATCATTTTCGTCATCCCTTGCATACTATAGTTCATCACAAAGCCTTTGTAGCTTGGTGGCAGTGACTGAAGAACTCTGCTAATAATACTCCCAACTGGAAGATCGATTCCCAGTCGAGTCAAGTGGTTATGATACCCAAACATTTTGAGTATGTGTTCACTGACAGAATTGTTCTCCTCCATCTTGCAACTATAGAACTTGTTGGAGACTTCATATCTCTCAAGCCGGACATTAGCTTGAAATATCAACTTCAGATCTTGGAACATCTCATATGCTCCATGGCATTCAAAACGTCCTTGAAGTCCCGGTTCTAAGTCATAAAGCATGGAACACTTAACTATTGAGTACTCGTCAGATCGAGTCTGCCAGACGTTCATAACATCTATTGTAGCTCCTGTAGCAGGTCTGTCACCTAGCGGTGCATCAATTACATAATTCTTCTATGCAGCAGGATAATTCTCAAGTTACGGACCCAGTCCGTGTAGTTGCTACCATCATCTTTCAACTTAGCTTTCTCTAGGAACGCATAAAAATTCAGGGGAACGGTAGCACGGGCCATTGATCTACAACATAGATATGCAAAACTATTAAGACTAAGTTCATGATAAATTAAGTTCAATTAATCAAATTACTAAAGAACTCCCACTTAAATTAACATCCCTCAAGTTATCAAAGTGATAGATGATCCAAATCAACTAACCCATGTCCGATCATCACATGAGATGGGGTAGTTACCAATGGTGAACATCTCTATGTTGATCATATCTACTATATGACTCACGTTCGACCTTTCGGTCTCAAGTGTTTCGAAACCATGGTTGTACATGCTAGGCTCGTCAAGTTTAACCCAAGTACTCTGCATGTGCAAAACTATCTTACACTCATTGTACGTGAACGTATAGTCTATCACAGCCGATCATCACGAGGTGCTTCAAAATGACAAACTTTGACAATGGTGCATACTCAGGGAGAACATGTTTATCTTGAAATTTAGTGAAGGGGTCATCTTATAATGCTACCGCCATTCTAAGCAAAATAAGATGCATAAAGGATAAACATCACATGCAATCAAAATATGTGACATGATATGACCATCATCATCTTGTGCTTTTTATCTCCATCTCCAAAGCATCATCATGATCTCCATTGTCACCGGCTCGACACCTTGATCTCCATCATTGCGTCGGGGTTGTCTCGCCAACTATTGCTTCTACGACTATTGCTAACGCATAGTGATAAAGTAAAGCAATTACATGGCGCTTGCATTTCATATAATAATTAAAAGACAACCCTAAGGCTCCTACCGGTTGTCGATATTACAAAACATGATCATCTTATACAACAACCTATATCACATCATGTCTTGACCATATCACATCACAACCTACCCTGCAAAAACAAGTTAGACATCCTCTACTTTGTTGTTGTAACTTTTACGTGGCTGCTACAGGCAACTAGCAAGAACCGTTCTTACCTACGCAAAACCACAACGATGATTATCAAGTTTGATGTTTTAACCTTCTTCAAGGACCGGCCGTAGTCAAATTCAATTTAACTAAAGTAGGAGAAACAGACACTGATACGTCTCCAACGTATCTATAATTTTTGATTGTTCCATGCTATTATATTAACTATTTTGGATGTTTAATGGGCTTTAATATGCTCTTTTATATTATTTTTGAGACTAACCTATTAACCGGAGGCCCGGTGCTAGTTTTTTTGCCTATTTTAGAATTTTGCAGAAAAGGAATACCAAACAGAGTCCAAACGGAATGAAACCTTCATGATGATCTTTCTTGGACCGAAAGCAAACCAGAAGACTTGGAGTTGAATTCAGAGACACAACAAGGCGTCCACGAGGCAGGAGGGCCCGCCCAAGGGGGTAGGCATGCCCCCCACCCTTGTGGGCCCCTTGTAGCTCCACCGACCTACTTCTTTCGCCTATATATACTCGTATACCCTAAAAATATCAGGGGGATCCACGAAACCACTTTTCCACCGCCGCAACCTTTTGTACCTGTGAGATCCCATCTTGGGGCCTTTTCCGATGATATGCCGGACGGAGATTTGTTTACGGAAAGCTTCTACATCAAAACCATTGCCTCTCCGATGAAGCGTGAGTAGTTTACCACAGACCTTCGGGTCCATCATTATTAGCTAGATGGCTTCTTCTCTCTCTTTGATTCTCAATACAAAGTTCTCCTCAATGTTCTTGGAGATCTATTCGATGTAATACTCTTTTGTGGTGTGTTTGCTGAGATCTGATGAATTATGGATTTATGAACAAGATTATCTATGAATATTATTTGGTTCTTCTCTGAATTCTTATATGCATGATTTGATATCTTCGCAAGTCTGTTCTAATTATTGGTTTAGTAGCAACTACTAGATTGATCTTTCTTGCCATGGGAGAAGTGCTTAGCTTTGGGTTCAATCTTGCGGTGTCCTTTCCCAGTGATAGTAGGGGCAGCAAGGCACGTATTGGATTGTTGCCATCGAGGATAAAAAATGGGGTTTATATCATATTGCTTTAGTTTATCCCTCTACATCATGTCATCTTGCTTAATGCGTTACTCCGTTCTTATGAACTTAATACTCTATATGCATGCTGGATAGCGGTCAATGTGTGGAGTAATAGTAGTAGATGCAGGCAGGAGTCGATCTACTTGACACGGACGTGATGCCTATGTTCGTGATCATTGCCTTAGATGTCTTCATAATTATGCGCTTTTCTATCAATTGCTTGGCAGGAATTTGTTCACCCGCAGTAATACATGCTATCTCGAGAGAAGCCACTAGTGAAACCTATGGCCCCCGGGTCTCTTTTCCATTATATTTGCATCTCGTTTCCATATTATCGAATCTTTTTTACTATTTTGCAATCTTTACTTTCCAATCTATACATAAAAGATAACAAAAATATTTACTTTATTATCTCTATCAGATCTCACTTTTGCGAGTGACCGTGAAGGGATTGACAACCCCTTTATTGCGTTGGTTGCAAGGTTCTTGATAGTTTGTGCAGGTATTCGGTGACTTGTGCGTCGTCTCCTACTGGATTGATACCTTGGTTCTCAAAACTGAGGGAAATACTTACGCTACTTTGATGCATCACCCTTTCGTCTTCAAGGGAAACACCAACGCAAGCTCAAGAGGTAGCAAGAAGGATTTCTAGCATCGTTGCCGGGGAGATGTTCGTCAAGTCAAGCCATACCAATTACACATCATAAACTCTTCTCCCTTGCATTACATTATTTGCCATTCTCCTCTCATTTTCCTCTCCCCCACTTCTAAAATGATTTTCGAAAACCTTTGCCTTTTCTTTGCCCCTCTTCCGTTTGATCTTTTGTTTGCTTGCGTTACCATGTGCCTTCTTTTTGCTTGCATCTTCGCTTGCTAAAAGTTTATGGATCCCCATCCACTTGCAAATCTCTTTAAGAGATCCAATTATGATGAACCAATTTCTAGTGATTTGACTGCAGTAGATTATCTTTATGAGGTTTTGCTTGAAATCCCTGAATCTGAAAATTGTGATGAAGTGATTCGCGATAGATCTTTGAATGAAAAGCATGATTGCAATGATGTTATTATAAATTCTCTTCATGTCAATTGTGTTAATGATATGAAAAACCTCATGGTTGGGGATGCTAGTTTTGCTATGACTACTATTTGTTGCAATAATCATGATTGGGATGATTCTTCTTATGATCTTGAAAATTAATTTAAGCCCCATGATGAATATGAACTTGATAATAGTGTTTGCAATATTATTGAAAGTGGGTTTGGAAGAGTGTCAACTTTAGATCCCACATATTTGGAGAATGTTCAACCTTATGATATTTTTCATAAAAGTGGGTTTGGACAGGTCATGACTTTAGTTAATGTTAATCCCACTATTTTGGAAGCGTCAACTTCGCATGCATGTGGATCGTGCCGAAAATATTTTATGTGATAGCTATTTTGTTGAATTTGCTTATGATCCCACATGTTATTATTATGAGAGAGGAAAATATGGTTGTAGAAATTTTCATGTTACTAAATCACCTCTCATTATGTTGAGATTGTCATTGTTTCTTTCCGCTTCCATGCATATGCTAGTTTTTGCTTGCTATGATAATTTGTTTGCCTATAAGATTCCTATGCATAGGAAGTATGTCAGACTTATGTGTTTGTCACATGTTTCATGATGCTCTCTTTGCGCTTCAATTCTTGTCTTTCATGTGAGCCTCATTAAAATTATCTATGCCTCTAAGGGCGTTAAACGATAGCGCTTGTTGGGAGGCATCCCAATTTTATTTTTGTCCTTTCATTTTTGCTCCTGTTTAGTAATAAATAATTAATCTATCCTCTGGTTAGATGTGGTTTTATGTTTTAATTAGTGTTTGTGCCAAGTAGAACCTTTGGGAAGACTTGGGTGAAGTCTTTGCGATCTTGCTGTAAAAAACAGAAACTTTTGCACTCACGAGAATAGCTGTCATATTTTACAGAAGAGTGATTTTAGGTTGATTATTTTTGAAGAAGATTAATAGAAAAATACCTCACGTCCACCAATTTATTTCAGAACATTTAGAGTTACAGAAGTATTCGAAAGTTACAGATTTCTACAAACTGTTCTGTTTTTGACAGATTCTGTTTTCCGTGTGTTGTTTGCTTATTTTGATGAATCTATGAGTAGTATTGGGGGGTATGAACCATAGAGAAGTTGGAATACAGTAGGTTTAACACCAATATAAATAAATAATGAGTTCATTACAGTACCTTAAGGTGGTGGTTTATTTTCTTATACTAACGGAGCTCATGAGATTTTCTGTTGAAGTTTTGTGTTGTGAAGTTTTCAAGTTTTGGGTAAGGATTTGATGGATTTTGCAATAAGGAGTGGAAAGAGACTAAGCTTAGGGATGACCAAGGCACCCCAAGGTAAAATTCAAGGACAATCAAGAGCCCAATCTTGGGGATGCCCCGGAAGGCATCCCCTCTTTCATCTTCGTCTATCGGTAACTTTACTTAAGGCTATATTTTTATTCACCACATGATATGTGTTTTGCTTGGAGCATCTTGTATGGTTTGAGTCTTTGCTTTTTAGTTTACCACAATCATACTTGCTGTACACACCTCTTGGGAGAGACACGCATGAATCGGTATTTATTAGAATACTCTATGTGCTTGACTTATATCTTTTGAGCTAGATAATATTGCTCTAGTGCTTCACTTATATCTTTTTAGAGCACGGTGGTGGTTTTATTTTATAGAAATTGTTGATCTCTCATGCTTCACTTATATTATTTTGAGAGTATTTTAGAACAACATGGTAATTTGCTTTGGTTACAAAATTAGTCCTAATATGATGGGCATTCAAGATGGGTATAATAAAAACTTTCATATAAAGTGCATTGAATACTATGAGAAGTTTGATTCTTTATGATTGTTTTGAGATATGCAGATGGTGATATTAGATTCATGCTAGTAGAGTAGTTGTGATTTTGAGAGATACTTGTGTTAATGTTTGTGATTCCCGCAGCATGCACGTATGGTGAACCGTTATGTGATGAAGTTGGAGCATGATTTATTTATTGACTGTCTTCCTTATGAGTGGCGGTCGGGGACAAGCGATGATCTTTTCCTACCAATATATCCCCCTAGGAGCATGCGCGTAGTATTTTGTTTCGATAACTAATAATTTTTTGCAATAAGTATGTGAGTTCTTTATGACTAATATTGAGTCCATGGATTATACGCACTCTCACACTTCCACCATTGCTAGCCTCTCTTGTGTCGTGCAACTTTCCCCGGTACCATATACCTTCCTCAAAACAGCCACCATACCTACCTATTATGGCATTTCCATATCCATTCCGAGATATATTGCCATGCAACTTTCCACCATTCCGTTTATTATGACACGCTTCATCATTGTCATATTGCTTTGCATGATCATGTAGTTGACATCGTATTTGTGGCAAAGCCACCATTCATAATTTTTTCATACATGTCACTCTTGAATCATTGCGCATCTCGGTACACCACCGGAGGCATTCACATAGAGTCATATTTTGTTCTAAGTATCGAGTTATAATTCTTGAGTTGTAAGTAAATAAAAGTGTGATGATCTTCCTTATTAGAGCATTGTCCTAGTGAGGAAAGGATGATGGAGACTATGATTTTCCCACAAGTCGGGATGAGACTCCGAACTAAAAAAGAGGCCATAAAAAGAGAGCGAAAAGGCCCCAAAAAAATGAGAGAAAAAGAGAGAAGGGGCAATGCTACTATCCTTTTAACACACGTGTGCTTCAAAGTAGCACCATGATCTTCATGATAGAGAGTCTCATATGTTGTCACTTTCATATACTAGTGGGAAATTTTCATTATAGAACTTGGCTTGTATATTCCAATGATGGGCTTCGTCAAAAGTGACCTAGGTCTTCGTGAGCCAGCAAGTTGGATGCACACCCACTTAGTTTCTTTTTGAGCTTTCATACACTTATAACTCTAGTGCATCCGTTGCATGGCAATCCCTACTCACTCACATTGATATCTATTGATGGGTGAGGGAGTCCTGGATTAAGGGGTCCTCGGGCGTCTGGCCTGTTGACATGGGCCGGACTGATGGGCTATGGAGATGCAAGACCGAAGACTCCCACCTATGTCCGGATGGGACTCTCCTTAGCGTGGAAGGCAAGCTTGGCACCTGGATATGAAGATTCCTTTCTCTGTAACCGACTTAGTACAACCCTAGTCCCCTCCGGTGTCTATATAAACCAGAGGGTTTAGTCCATAGAGGCAATCATAATCATACAGGCTAGACTTCTAGGGGTTTAGCCATTATGATCTCGTGGTAGACCAACTCTTGTAATACTCATATTCATCAAGATCAATCAAGCAAGAAGTAGGGTATTAACTCCATAGAGAGGGCCCGAACCTGGGTAAACATCGTGTCCCCAGCCTCCTGTTACCATCAACCTTAGACGCACAGTTCGGTACCGCCTACCCGAGATCAGCCGGTTTTGACACCGACATTGGTGCTTTCGTTGAGAGTTCCGCTTTGACGTCCAAGACAGGATTGATGGCTCGTCTTGTTGTCAAGGACAGTATCACCTCCGGAGGAGCCTTGGCCCCAGGTCAAACTCTCCGGCTGTGCGGCTTTACCATGACCACCCGTGCGACCGTCGAGCCGACGATGACTTCTCGGGTCATCGAAAATTGCCTCCATGTTGACTCCGAGTACTCCAAATGGATGGATCCGACGGAGTTGTCGTCTTTAAACGAACTCCTCGATCACATCGTCGCCCTGGGAGTCGCTACAGACTACGATCGGATTGTGCTTAAAGCCGATCAGAGAGAAATCAAATCTCCATCGATCACCCATCAGGTAGCGGTAATCGAGGAGCAAAACAACAACTCTCCCTCTATATTGAGGACGAACTATGTTCGGATTTTTGGGGTTGAAGAACCGTATACCCATCCACGGAACAGCAAGCCCTGCCCTCCGAACCTAGAATCGGACATCGAGCCTGAAAACTCAGTTGATATCCCGGAGCCCGAACTCTTAAGTTCGAAAGTTTCTCAAACTCCGGATCCCAAATTGGGTCAGGGTTCGGACTTAAATCCACCCACCCACCCAGACACTCGCGATCTTATGTGCATACGACATCAGTCTCAAGAAACGGTCCATCACTTTTGGGCCAGATTCCTCCTTGTCAAAGACAAGATCAAAGATTGCCACGACGAAGATGCAATCTCACTATTCTGAAACAATTGTACGGATGAGGGAATCCTCAATTCCATTAACCGCTGTCGCGTATTACACTTCGCTGACTTGGAAACCATAGTATAGAAGTATTGTGCAATGGAAAGCGCCTGGAAAGCTCGGGTAGCTCCCTGGGAGCCACCAGTTTCCACTCAACCCCTCGTCCGGGCAAAAAGGACGCACCCTCGTGGGTCGCCCGATCCAACAGTAAAGAAATCAAAGCCCATTACGAGGCGCGGAACCATTCTGGAGGGATGGCTCGATAGGTCATGCAAAATACACACAACACTGAATACCATACCAACCCACAGCCTTAGAGCATGTTGGACACTCCGGCAAGTGGCCAAGAGCGGCGAGGATCTCCTTACCAAAAATGGCGTAGAGCAACACCCCATGGAAGACGACGACCTCAGAGTATTGACGGTCTTTGAGACCTTCGCCTCAAACAACAGGCGCAAAAGGGCACTCCACGGCCTCGCTGAAGTCTTCCAAGTCACAGCAATAAACCCCTGGGACGACACGGCCATAACTTTTAATGCCGGTGACGAACCAAAATTCAGGATAGTTCGGGCACTAGCTGCCTTGGTCCTCAGTCCAATCGTGGACGGCTTTCGGCTTACCAAAGTGCTCATGGACGGCGGCATCATACTAAACCTCATTTACGAGGAAACTCTCAACAAAATGGAAATAGACAGGAGCCGCATTGAGCAAAGTAGCACGACCTTCCGAGGAATCATTCCCAGTCACGAGGCGCGATGCGCGGGAAAAATCACACTCGACGTGGTATTCGGCACGCCGGAGAATTATCGGTCTGAAGAGATAACCTTCCAAGTGGCCCCTTTCAGCAGTAGATATCACGCCTTATTAGGGCTAGATGCATTTACACGCTTCCAAGCTATACCTCATTACAGGTACGTGAAGCTCAAGATGCCGAGGCCAAGTTGTATTATCACTCTTGCCAGTGATCCGAACATAGCACTCCACGCCAAAAACAAAACCGCAGCCTTGGCCCTCGAGGCATTATCTAAAGCCCTCGTGGACGAAGAGTTAACCACACTACGCTCCACAGTGGATAGGAACGACGTGATCCTGGACAAGCGACCCAAATCCACCTCCTTTAAACCAGCAGATGAAATAGTCAAATTTCAAGTCCACCCGACGGACCCCAAGAAGACAACATCCATCGGGGCACAGTTGGACCCAACAGTTGATGCCACGCTACGAGAGTTCCTGCGTGAGAACTGGGACATATTCAACTAGCACCCTTCTGATATGCCAGGAATCCCATGCAGGTTGTCTGAACGTAGCCTAAACACACTGAAGGGATATAAACCGGTAAAGCAAACACTACAGCGCTTTTCGGAACCCAGATGACAAGCTATCGGGGAGGAGCTAGCCAAGTTAATCGAGGCCGGATTCATCAAAATAAAACACCCGGACTGGCTGGCAAACCTGGTGATGGTACCAAAGAAGGATAAATCATGGCGCCTATGCGTCAATTTCAAAGACCTCAACAAGACCTGCCCTAAGGATCCCTTTCCCCTCCCTCGCATTGATCAGATTATTGATGCTACAGCCGGACACGGCTCACTATGTTTCCTCGACGCATACTCCCAATACCATCAAATCAAAATGAAGGAGTCCGACACAGCCGCAACAGCATTCATTACCCCATGTGGGTCGTTCTGCTTCAACACTATGCCCTTTGGACTTAAAAAACGCTGGCGCAACCTACCAATGCATGATTCAAACATGCCTGGAGAAACAGATAGGCAAGACAGTTGAAGCGTATGTAGATGATGTCGTCATCAAAACTAGGCATGTCGAGTCATTAATAGACGATCTGCGTCTCACATTTGACAACCTCCGTACATATGACATCAAGCTCAATCCAGAAAAGTGTGTTTTCGGTGTTCCCGCTGGAAAACTGTTGGGCTTCATTGTTTCCAATAGAGGAATTGAGGCGAACTGAACTAAAATCCGAGCTTTGTCACAGTTGGCTATGCCAACAGACCTTAAACAAGTCCAAAAACTAGCCGGATGTGTGGCAACTCTAAGCCGCTTTATCTCTAGACTAGGAGAAAAAGCATTGCCACTTTATCGCCTTCTTCGACGCACCGATCACTTCGAGTGGACGGATGTGGCAATGGCCGAATTGGAAGAAATAAAGGCTCTTTTAGCGAGCAACCCAATCCTGGCTGCACCGAACGTCGGCAAACCCATGTTATTATACATATCAGCAACACACCAGGTCATGAGTGCGGTGCTCGTCATTGAACGAGAGGAGGACGAACACAAATTCCCGCTTCAAAAGCTAGTATACTACGTATCCACTGTCCTCACACCATGCAAATCTCGGTACCCTCATTACCAAAAAATAGCATACGTGGTCTTCATGGCATCCCGAAGCTATGACACTACTTTCAAGAATGCTCAATCACGGTGGCCTCCGAAGTACCACTCAATGACATAATAAACAACTGCGATGCCACAGGCCGGATTGCCAAGTGGGCCATTGAGCTCCTCCCATTTGACATAACATACAGACCGCGTCGGGCCATTAAATCCCAAGTACTAGCCGACTTCATCGCCGAATGGACAGAGGCCAAACTCTCTAAAGAGTACGACACATATTCCAACTGGGTCATGCACTTCGACGGCTCCAAAATGCTGGCGGGCTTAGGAGCGGGCGTTGTCCTAACATCCCCCACTGGAGATACAGTTTAGTACATACTCCAAATATTATACACAGACTCCAACAATGCAGCCGGATACGAGGCCTTACTGCATGGTCTTCGGATGGCTGTCTCCATGGGCATAAAACGCCTGGAAGTGCGTGGGGATTCAAACCTCGCAATATCTCAAATAAATGGATACTTCGATGCCAAAGATCCGAAAATGGCGGCTTACCGTAACGCCGTTCTCAAAATGTCGGCTCGGTTCGAGGGGCTCGAGTTTCATCATGTGGCTCAAGAAAGTAATCAAGCGGCGGATGTCCTTGCTCGCATCAGCGTCAAGCGCGACCCCGTCCCACCTAACATCTTTCTAGAAAGGCTCTTCAAGCCATCCGTGGTGTGGCTAGGGGAGAGCGGCAACCCTAGTCTGGATCCGACTATAACCCCAGATTCCGAACACACCGATATCATCGAGGGCTTAGCCACCGAAATAACACCATCGGCCCATCTTATCATGGCAACCATTGCCCCATGGACCGAACCCTTCTTGGCCTACCTTAATAGGCGAGAACTCCCTGAGGATCAGAATGAGGCACGCTGCATTGTCCGGCGCTTGAAAGCCTACAAGGTTCATGGCGGAGAACTCTACAAGAAAAGCGCTACCGGAGTACTTCAAAGATGTATCTCCGAGGAAGAGGGGCGGCAGCTCTTGGCTGAAATTCATGCCGGTCTCGGTGGTCACCATGCCGCGGCTCGGGCCCTTGTAAGCAAGTCCTTTCGTACAGGTTTCTATTGGCCGACAGCCCGAGAAGATGCACAGGACCTTGTCCAACATTGCGTCAGATGCCATCTTTTTGCCAACCAAAGCCATATGCCACCCACTACTCTACAAACAATCCCCATCACTTGGCCTTTCGCGGTCTGGGGGCTAGATATGGTCGGACCCGTTAAAGGAGGAAGCCATAATAAAAAATATTTGTTGGTCATGGTGGATAAATTCACTAAGTGGATAGAGGCCAAACCAGCTAAAATGGCCGAAGTCGGACTAGTGATAGACTTCATATCCAGTGTTGTGCACCGTTATGGTGTTCCACACAGCATCATCACCGATAATGGATCCAATTTCACAGCTGATGAGGTGAAAACCTGGTGTGTTAATCTGGGCATTAAGCTCGATTACACCTCCATCTATCACCCGCAAACAAATGGTCAAGTCAAACAAGCCAATGGTCTTATTATGAGAGGCATTAAGCCCAGACTAGTGCAGTCTTTGAAAGAATCAGACAAGCACTGGGTCGAGGAGCTTGACTCTGTACTCTGGGGGCTGCGGACAATGCCGAATCATACTACCGGATATACACCTTTCTTCATGGTGTACGACGCAGAGGCTATGTTACCTTGCGACATTATTCATGACTCACCTCGAGTGCGCATGTATGAAGAGAGAGAGGCCAAGCTTGATCGGCAAGACAACTTAGATGCCCTGGAGGAGGAGAGCGATGTCGCAAAAGCCTGTTCCATATTTTATCAACAACAGGCCCGCAGATATCAAAGCAGAGAAGTACGGGCCAAGACTTATAATGTTGGGGAAATAGTTCTACGCTTGTCGGAGAAGAAAAAGGACAAACTCAAGCCCAAGTGGGAGGGTCCCTTCATCATTGACGAAGTTCTCACTGGAGGAGCGTACCGCCTGCGTGATGCATCAGATAATTGCCTAGAGCCAAACCCATGGAACGCGGCCAGACTCCAAAGATTCTATGCCTAGCACCGAACTCTTTGTTCGTCTCCTTCTCCCTTTTGTTTCCATTATTTATTTTATTTCCTCTCTTTTAGCTTTTTTAGCCTTAAAGCTTTCGTGCGGCTAAACCGTGCACCCACGGCGCACAATCCTCAAATATGTACGTCCATTATACCCGGGGGCTTCTTGTACAGAAGCTTATTATTGTTGTTTTCCGAGCATTGAGCTCACCACATATGTGGATTTTCCACGTATGTACCTTTTCTTCGCCATTATATGCATCGATATGACTTAATCTTGGCCAAGCTGGGTTGCCTGGCTCCTGTGCTTATGCCCTACATTCTCGTTAGTTCGGCTAGGGCTTAAAGTGAGCACCTCTGCGATTGTTACTGTCGGGTCATGCAGATGTGTACCTCAGACTGGGTGAAGCCGAAAGCTAGCGCTCTGAAAGGAATATTCTGTCAGCGGACTAAATATGGTTTTTACTCATTACACTATGAACCCCCAGATGTTACGTATGCTGCAATTTTTCAATCACAGTTCAGGCATGGACGTTAACGCATGCTCACCCAGGGAAAGGAACCCCTAACGGAACTATTATCTCTGGAAGCGTTTCTTACTATCACAATGTAATATAGCATAGCTAGCCAGATACAACTTGTATGTTCATGCAACTATGACCCCTACGCCTGGTTTCCACGCATACCCCGGTTTATTTTGCCGCTCAGGTATTCGGAAACACTCCGCACCTTCGGGTCCAGAGGTCGAAGTGAAAAGGTCTGCCATGACAATCGTTTTACAATCTGGCTAGGGACAAATATGTCAAGGAAAGTACATAGTCACTTGGACTCAAAAATTTCCTCTTCTATGTCGTCCAACAGGTTGTCTAGCTTCAATCCTGTTGAGAATATTTTGCAGCTACTTTTACCTGGTCATATACCAAACGAATGGGAATTTCTTTTCCATTTGACCCTAAAGGTCCGACCCGGGCCATATGATTCGGATCAAGCTTGGTATATCGTGTTTTCACCATGGCCCATGCCTCTCGCACACCTTCCTGGCAGGCCGATATCTTCCATAATTGGAAATGCTGCCATGCTTCCTTAAATAGATATACAAGATCCTCCATACTTCCTGGAGGGGATGGGATGTCCATAAGGCCTTGGCAACACTCGCATCGCCTGCCGAGCTCGCTCGTGTATTTGCGACAGCTCTTGTAGCAGATCGCCTGAAGATCCGGACATCTCCTCTTCGGGATGGCCAGTCAGCATACCTACAGACATAACTCTGTCAGTTCGTTTCCTTGCCAAATTACATGGAGGTAAGTTTGAACACATACTAAATATGCCGCCTCGCAGCCTCTTATTTTCCTTCACGGAGTCAGCCAGCTGGGCCCGCACATCTTTCAATTCTTCACCCAGCTGGGTGTTGGAATCCTGGAGTTTGTTTTTCTCCTCCCTGACTCGTGTAAGTATACGTTCGCCAGCAGCCAATTGCCTTTTGGCTTCTTGTTCACCCGCTTGTGCAACTTCCGGTGCCTCTCCTGGATGATCTGATGATCCTGCCATAAGATATGCAACTGTGTTAGCATTGCTGGTATATAATTTTGTTTTTCTTGATGGAGGGACACATTACCAGGCGATGCCTTCTTGGATTTCTCCAGTTCGGCTGTCACAGAAGCTAGCTGGGTCCGACACTTTTCCAGCTCTTGAGATAACAGGTTGTTCTTCTCCGTAAGCACCTGGTTTTACAATGACCCTTAAATCAGCTGAATCAACTGCTTCAATTCTCAGGGGCTACTGGTATATAATTATCAGGTTTATACAATGAGAGCTCACCCTCATATCTTTCAAATGCTGGTATGTGGCTCTGGAAAGTCCATCTCGAGCAGCTCGGATGTATGCATCAGCTGAGCTGAAGGCACTGAATGCCTCTTTTGTAAAGTCGGCGTCGCAAAAAGCGGCCCTTCGGCACTGACGATTCATGACGCTCTCCACTTCTGAGTTTTTGATGGACACATCATCCGAGTCCTCTGCCAAAGGATAATCCGGCGGCACTCCCGTATCAGCCCTCGTCGTCACGGCAGGGTCTGGAACCGGCTGATGGGAGTGTGACTAGCAGGCCTCCCGAACATAGTTCGGCGAACGCTCTTCCTGGTAAGACACGAACGGATAATGTCATAGTTGGATGTGACTGCCAAAGGGCATATTTACAAAGCCATACCTCTTGGATGACGTCTCTGATGTGTCTTCGCTTGCTTTCCTCTTCGAAAGCTTGCCCGGTGCGGGCGCCGTTCTCTTTGGAGTCGCCTCTGGTGCGGCATGGCGCGCCGAGTGCTTTCCCCTTTGGAGCACGAGATAGTGTGGTGGGTGAGGCAGAATGAGGAAGCTCTTTCGGAGGAGATGTCTCCGGATTACTTACGTGAGGAAGGGAGAGGACAGGGATAGTCGGCGGTGATGGCCACTTCCGTGCCGTCATAGCTCGCCTGGTAGAACACCTCATCCTCGAGCGTCACGAATATGTTTGGATCATCTTCGAAGCCGGGGCCAAGGTCCCGGTTGTGATCCTCCAACTGGGGGCGGGGCTGTGGCCCCCCTTGGTGATCTTCCGCCATTCCTGTTACAAATGGACAAATTAATGTCCATAGAAAATGACTCATGGAGTAGATTGAGTAGAGTAGTAGGATTGGAACTCACCCAGCTAGGAGGATTGTACATGGAAAATCCATCTCGGCGCTTAATAGGATAGAATTCCTCTTTCTCCCCTTTGTATAGTTCGCCCAGTATTTTGGCCAAAGCGGCGGGGGTGTTCGGACCCTTCCGACCACAGCAGGAGGCGTCATCTTCCCCATTATAGTGACACACGGGAAGCCTTCTGTATTGGAGTGGCTGAACCTCTCGTACTATGGAAGTCGCCATTACCTCGACTATTGATAATCCGTACTGGGCGAGCGTCTTTATCTTGCTCATCAATTGACGGACTTCCGCGCTATCTTCCTCCTCGAGGCTCCGAGGGCGCTAGCTGTGGCATTTCTTCAACAGAACGCCTGAAAATTCGGGAAGACCCATTCGGACTGGGTCGGGAAGGGCGATGTCCTCGATATAAAACCATTCGTAAGGCCACTCTTCGGATGCCTTCTTCGGCATGCTGGACAGGTATCCGGTCCCGGTGATGCGCCATATCTTAGCTCCACCCACTTCAAATATTGATCCCTCTTGGCTATGAGGGACGAGGCAGAATAGTTTCCTCCATAATTCAAAATGGGCCTCACAACCCAAGAATAGCTCACAAAGAGCAACGTAACCTGCGATGTGCAGGATGGAGGCAGTAGTGAAATTGTGCAGTTGGAGGCCATAATACTCCAGAAGCCCTCGGAGGAACAGGTGGATTGGAAATCCGACGCCTCTCAGCAAGTAGGGAAATAAGCACACTCGTTCCCCCCTGGATGGATTGGGGAAATTCTCCGCTTGAGCCCCATCATTGAAGGAAATCAATCCTACCTGAACGAGGGCTAGATCCGCGGGGGGAAGAAATCCCTGTGTCTCTAGGTTCACTAGCTGACTGTGGGCTACGGAACATTTCTCCCAGTCGCCTTTTCGGGGCCGTAGGGACGGGAGGAAGAGCTGGGAGCGCTATCCATGTTGGAATGGTTTCTCCTAGCAAGCTCTGAGGATTCCTCGCTTGGTGCGGAATGGATCTGAAGATCCCAATCTCTTTAAATAAGACGACTTTCTTACATGGTCAGGGTGATATGTGGAAAAATATCCCGACCTCTCGTATTCGCTCGACACGTGGAAGCTGAAGTCATGAAGGTGCAGAAGCCGATGGGCGAGACATTAAATGGAAATCTAAATATTGTTCATTAAGACAGGTACTTTGAAGTAGTCTGAGGAGGAACCCGCCTTGCAATGTCGAAGACAATCTGCACGCCGGACACATCGTCATTGAAAGACTAGTTCGGGGGCTACTGAGGGAGTCCTGGATTAAGGGGTCCTTGGGCGTCCGGCCTATTGACATGGGCCGGATTGATGGGCTATGAAGATGCAAGACCGAAGACTCTCACCTGTGTCCGGATGGGACTCTTTTTGGCGTGGAAGGCAAGCTTGGCGCCTAGATATGAAGATTCCTTTCTCTATAACCAACTTTGTACAACCCTAGTCCCCTCCCGTGTCTATATAAATCGGAGGGCTTAGTCCGTAGAGGCAATCATAATCATACAGGCTAGACTTCTAGGGTTTTAGCCATTATGATCTCGTGGTAGATCAACTCTTGTAATACTCATATTCATCAAGATCAATCAAGCAGGAAGTAGGGTATTACCTCCATAGAGAGGGCCCGAACCTGGGTAAACATCGTGTCCCCCGCCTCATGTTACCATCAACCTTAGACGCACAGTTCGGGACCCCCTACCTGAGATCCGCCGGTTTTGACACCGACAATGGGCATTGATAACCCACAAGTATAGGGGATCGCAATAGTTTTCGAGGGTAGAGTATTCAACCCAAATTTATTGATTCGACACAAGGGGAGCCAAAGAATATTCTTAAGTATTAGCAGTAGAGTTGTCAATTCAACCACACCTGGATAACTTAGTATCTGCAGCAAAGTATGTAGTAGCAAAGTAGTATGGAAGTAATGGTAACAGTGGCAAAAGTAACAGTAGCAGTTTTGTAGTAATTGTAACAGTAGCAACTGTAAAGTAAATAAGCAAAGAGCAATATGTGAAAAACTCGTAGGCATTGGATCAGTGATGGATAATTATGTTGGATGTGATTCCTCATGTAATAGTAATAACATAGGGTGGCACAGAAATAGCTCTAGTTCATCAATGTAATGTAGGCATGTATTCCGAATATAGTCATACGTGCTTCTGGAAAAGAACTTGCATGGCATATTTTGTCCTATCCTCCCATGGCAGAGGGGTCCTAATGGAAACTAAGGGATATTAAGGCCTCCTTTTAATAGAGTATGGTACCAAAACATTAATACATAGTGGATACATGAACTCTTCAAACTACGGTCATCACCGAGAAGTATCCCGATTATTGTCACTTCGGGGTTGTCGGATCATAACACAGAATAGGTGACTATAGACTTGCAAGATAGGATCAAGAACTCACATATATTCATGAAAACATAATAGGTTTTGATCTGAAATAATGGCACTTGGGCCCTAGTGACAAGCATTAAGCATAGCAAAGTCATAGCAACATCAATCTCAGAACATAGTGGATACTAGGGATCAAACCCTAACAAAACTAACTTGATTACATGGTAAATCTCATCCAACCCATCACTGTCCAGCAAGCCTACGATGGAATTACTGACACACGGCGGTGAGCATCATGAAATTGGTGATGGAGGATGGTTGATGATGACGACGGCGATGAATCCCCCTCTACGAAGCCCTGAACGGACTCCAAATCAGCCCTCCCAAGAGAGATTAGGGCTTGGCGTCGGCTCTGTATTGTAAAATGCGATGAATCTTTCTCTCTGATTCTTTTTCTCCGCGGAAGCAAATATATGGAGTTGGAGTTGAGGTTGGTGGACGTCCAGGGTGCCCACGAGGCAGGGGCACACCCTAGGGGAGGGGGCGCGCCCCCCACCCTCGTGGATAGGGTGTGGGCCCCCTAACGCTGATTCTTTCGCCAGTATTTTTTATTAATTCTGAAAAGTTGCTCCGTGGATTTCCAGGTCATTTCGAGAACTTTTATTTCTGCACAAAAATAACACCATTGTAGTTCTGCTGAAAACAACATCCGTCCGGGTTAGTTCCATTCAAATCATGCAAGTTAGAGTCCAAAACAAGGGCAAAAGTGTTTGCAAAAGTAGATACCACGGAGACGTATCAACTCCCCCAAGCTTAAACCTTTGCTTATCCTCAAGCAATTCAGTTGACAAACTGAAAGTGATAAAGAAAAACTTTTACAAACTCTGTTTGCTCTTGTTGTTGCAAATATGTAAAGCCGGCATTCAAGTTTTCAACAAAGATTATGAACTAACCATATTCACAATAACACTTAGGTCTCATGTTTACTCATATCAATGGCATAATCAACTAGCAAGCAATAATAATAAAACTCGGATTTCAACACTTTCTCAAAACAATCATAATATGATATAACAAGATGGTATCTCGCTAGCCCTTTTTGAGACCGCAAAACATAAATGCAGAGCACCTTTAAAGATCAAGGACTGACCAAACATTGTAATTCATGGTAAAAGAGATCCATTCATAGTCATGCCCAATATAAACTAATAGTAATGCATGCAAATGACAACGGTGCTCTCCAGCGGGTGCTTTTTGATAGAGGGTGATGACTCAACATAAAAGTAAATAGATAGGCCCTTCACAGAGGGAAGAAGGGATTTGTAGAGGTGCCAGAGCTCGATTTTTAAATAGATATGAATAACATTTTGAGCGGTATACTTTCACTGTCAACATAAAAACTATGAGATCTCGATATCTTCCATGCTACACACATTATAGGCGGTTCCAAAACAGAATGGTGAAGTTTATACTCCCCGCCACAAACAATCATCAATCCATGGCTTGCCCGAAACAATGGGTGCCTCCAACTAACGACAATCCTGGGGGAGTTTTGTTTGCAATTATTTTGATTTGATTTGAGCATGGGACTGGGCATCCCAGTGACCAGCCATTTTCTCGTGAATGAGGAGTGTAGTCCACTCCTCTTGAGAATAACCCGCCTAACATGGAAGATACAGACAGCCCTAGTTGATACATGAGTTGTTCGAGCATACAAAACAGAATTTTATTTGAAGGTTTGGAGTTTGGCACATACAAATTTACTTGGAACGATAGGTAAATACCGCATATAGGAAGGTATGGTGGACTCATATGGAATAACTTTGGGGTTTATGGAGTTTGGATGCACAAGAAGTATTCCCTCTTAGTACAGGTGAAGGCTAGCAAGAGACTAGGAAGCGACCAACTGAGAGAGCGACAATAGTCACGAACATGCATTAAAATTTAATCAACACCGAGTGCAAGCATGAGTAGGATATAATCCACCATGAACATAAATATCGTGAAGCCTATGTTGATTTTGTTTCAACTACATGCGTGAACATGTGCCAAGTCAAGTCACTCGAATCATTCAAAGGAGGATACCACCCTATCATACCACATCACAACCATTTTAATAGCATGTTGGCACGCAAGGTAAATCATTATAAGCTCCTGGCTAATTAAGCATGGCATAAGCAACTATAATCTCTAATTGTCATTGCAAACATGTTTATTCATAATAGGCTGAATAAGGAACGATGAACTAATCATATTTACAAAAACAAGAGAGGTCGAGTTTATACCAGCTTCTCTCATCTCAACCAGTCCATCATATATCGTCATTATTGCCTTTCACTTGCACGATCGAACGGTGTGTATAATAATAATCGTGTGCGTCCATTGGACTAATCTGGAATCTGCAAGCATTCAATTCTAGAGAGAAGACAAGGTAATATGGCATCTTGGTTAAATCAACAATCATGCATATGAGAGCCACTTAGACATTTTAATTATGGTCTTCTCCTCTCGACTTGCATATGAGTGCCACTTAGACATTTTAATTATGGTCTTCTCCTCTCGACCCCCAAAGGAAAGGAAAGAAATAAAACTATTTACATGGGAAAGCTCCCAAGAAGCAAAAGAAGAACAAGAAATCTTTTGGGGTTTTATTTTAATTACTACTACAAGCATGGAAAGCAAACTAACTAATTTTTTGTTTTTATTAAGGTTTATCAAACACACAAGATGAGCACCGACGACTAGAATGAGTGTGTGCACATGAATGTAATGTGGGTGAGAAATACCTACTCCCCCAAGCTTAGGCTTTTGGCCTAAGTTGGTCTACGCCCATGGATCATAACTACTCTCTCCGGTGTACTGAGGAGTGTTATCAATCTTCCACTGGCTGGCGATCTCCTCTGGATCCCACTGATAACTGGATGGACAATAAGGGTCAAGTGATGGTTCTGGCTCAGGCTCTAGGGCTGATGTCTGGCCCCGGTATGCGTACACAGCCTCCGGCAAGAGAGGTATGTTCCTGCAGTTAAATCAAACAAAGAGGGCGCAGGCAAGATAATGGTCTCACTGTGTTTCTTATGAAATCTCAAATTATACAAAAGCATCTTATCATCATTTTTAACAATAAACTCATGTGCTACCATGCTCTTATAATCTAGAAAGGTAGGGGGCAGCAGCTTTTCCTCTTTCTCATAATGCCTAATATGTATCTTGATGTGTTTAGCAAGGCGTGAGGTATAGATACCTCCAAAGATGGGGCCCTTTGTACGGTTCAGACTTAATCGTTTACCAATAATAGCGCCCATACTAACAGAGTTATCATGAAATAAAGCATGGAACAAAATAATAATATCCTCGTTTAGCAATAATAGCGCCCATATCCGAAACACTAAGGTTTCCACGGTTTCCGCGACCAATTAAGCATCAACTAGCAAATATTGCAAAGTAGCATCAAACAGGAAAATGTATGCTAGTAATTCTTGCATCGGAACCCTTCCTTGTTTCCCCCACAGTAATAGTATCAATAAATCCATCCACATCTTTACGATGTGGTTCCTCTAAGCTGCCCCCAAAGGGTATCTTGCAAACCATGAAAAATTCATATAGCGACATCTCCCTAGCCACATCATATAAATGAAACTCTACTGAAGGAGGTGATTTCTTAGGATAAAAGTAGAAATTTTGCACGAAAGTATTGGTGAGTAAGAGATACTGTTCGATCTGGTCGTGGAGGAAGTCGGTGAGGCCCGCATTATCAACCAACGAATAAAAATCATCATGAATCCCGGTTGTCCTCAAGAAATCATCACAAGGACATTCACACAGCCGTACTTCTGCCACACGAGGGAGATTATACTTGGTCTTTTCATTCTCCTTAGTCAGTTTATCCTTAGAGTCTTGGCTAGAAGAGCCCCTCAAGAAAAATCTCTTCATCTTTTTTTGAAAATTTCTGAAATTTTTAGTAACTTAAAATACGAGTGAATCAAACTCAACAAAATTGATAGCAACTACTCCTACAAGTGCCTAGAGCCTATATCATGCATTAGAATTACTTGGAACCATATTAATTTGACATGCAAGCTCAAGAACAGGGTCACCTAGGCAGCAAAAATTTGCAATGAATAAAGCACTAGAATAAAAACTAATTGGACCATTGGAGGTGACACATACCAAAGAACAATCCCCCAAAGCAGTTTTGTGAATGGAGCTTTGAGCAAGGAGATCGAAAATGGCAGCAAAGTGAGCTAGAACTCGTGCTTGAGTTGGATGGTGATTTTTTTGGGAGGAAGAAGAAGTGTGTGGGTGCAGGAATAAGTGGAGGGGGCCACGATGGGCCCACGAGGCAGAGAGCGCGCCTAGACCCTCGTGGCCAGGTGTCAGCTGCCCCTGCTATGTTCTCAGTTCCAGATATTCTCAAATATTCCAGAAAAACTCATATTAAATTTGCAGGGCATTTGGAGAACTTTTGTTTTTGGGTATTTTTTATTGCAAGGATAATTCAGAAAAAAGACAGAAAATACTATTTTTACTTTATTTAATCTAAATAACAGAAAGTAAAGGAGGGTGCAGAAGGTTGTGCCTTCTAATTTCATCCATCTCATGCTCATCAAAAGGAATCGACTAACAAGGTTGATCAAGTCTTGTTACCAAACTCATTCTGAATAGCATGGAACCGGAGAAATTTCAAATAACACTAGGTTACCATAACTGGGATATGCACATCCCTAATAATAAGAATATCATATTTCTTCTTCACGGTAGGAAGAGGAAATTCAAAACCTCCAATAATGATAGTTTGAATTTTTCCAATAGAATTGATACTATGAACTTGAGGTTGTTTCCTCGGAAAGTGTACCATATGCTCATTACCATTAACATGAAAAGTGACATTGCCTTTGTTGGAATCAATAAAAGCCCCTGCAGTATTCACAAAGGGTCTACCAAGGATAATCGACATATAATCGTCCTCAGGAATACCAAGAATAACAAAGTCCGTTAAGATAGTGATGTTTGTAACCACAACAGGCACATCCTCACAAATACCGACAGGTATAGCAGTTGATTTATCAGCCATTTGCAAAGATATTTCCGTAGGTGTCAACTTATTCAATTCAAGTCTACGATATAAAGAGAGAGGCATAACACTAACACTGGCTCCAAGATCACATAAAGCAGTTTTAACATAGTTTTTTTTAATGGAGCATGGTATAGTTGGTACTCCTGGATCTCCAATTTCTTAGGTATTCCACCTTTAAAAGTGTAATTAGCAAGCATAGTGGAAATTTTAGCTTCCGGTACCTTTCTTTTATTTGTAATAATATCTTTCATGTATTGAGCATAAGGATTTGCTTTAAGCATATCAGTTAAGCACATACGTAAGAAGATAGGTCTAATCATTTCAGCAAAGTGCTCAAAATCCTCATCATCCTTTTTCTTGGATGGCTTAGGAGATAAAGGCATGGGTTTCTGAACCCCTGGTTCTCTTTCTCTACCGTGCTTCCTAGCAACAAAGTCTCTCTTATCATGATGTTGATTCTTTGATTGTGAGTTATCAAGATCAACAGCAGGTTCAATCTCTACATAATTATTATTGCTAGGTTGAGCATCAACATGAACATTATGAGTAATATTATCACTAGGTTCATGTTCATCACCAGATTGTGTTTCAGCATCAGAAATAGAAATATCATTGGGATTCTCAGGTGTGTCTACAACAGGTTCATTAGAAGCATGCAATGTCCTATCATTTTTCTTTTTCTTCTTTTTAGAAGGACTAGGTGCATCTACATTATTTCTGTGAGAATCTTGCTCAATTCTCTTAGGGTGGCCTTCAGGATACAAATGTTCCTCAGTCATTTTACCCGTTCTAGTAGCCACTCTAACAGCAAAATCATGTTTATTATTTAATTCATCGAGCAAATCACTTTGAGCTTTAAGTACTTGTTCTGCTTGAGTGGTAACCATAGAAGCATATTTACTAATGAGTTTAAGTTCACCTTTAACTCTAGCCATATAATCACTTAAGCGTCCAATCGTGTAAAAATAACTCTTTAATTCTCTACCAACATAAGCATTGAAATTTTCTTGTCAAGCCATAAAGTCATCAAATTCATCCAATCATTGGCTAGCAAACTTAGTAGAAGGGATTTCAACTTTATCATATCTATAGAGAGAATTTACCTTTACTACCTATGACGGGTTATCAAGACCATGTGTTTCTTCAATAGGTGGTATATTAAGACCATGTATTTCTTCAATGGGAGGTAAATTCTTAACATCTTCAGCTTTAATACCTTTTTCTTTCATAGATTTCTTTGCCTCTTGCATATCTTCAGGACTGAGAAATAGAACACCTCTCTTCTTCGGAGTTGGTTTAGGAGTTGGCTCAGGAATTGGTTCAGGAAGTGTCCAATTATTTTCATTAGTCAACATATTATTCAATAGCAATTCAGCTTGATCGATTGTTCTTTACCTGAAAACACAACCAGCACAACTATCCAAGTGGTCCTCGGAAGCATCAGTTTGTCCATTATAAAAGATATCAAGTATTTCATTTTTCTTAAGAGGATGATCAGGCAAAGCATTAAGTAATCGGAGAAGCCTCCCCCAAGCTTGTGGGAGACTCTCTTCTTCAATTTGCACAAAATTATATATTTCCCTCAAGGCAGCTTGTTTCTTATGAGCAGGGAAATATTTAGCAAAGAAATAATAAATCATATCCTGGGGACTACGCACACAACCAGGATCAAGAGAATTAAACCAAGTTTTAGCATCACCCTTTAATGAGAATGGAAATATCTTAAGGATATAATAATAGCGAGATTTCTCATTATTAGTGAACAGGGTGGCTATATCATTCAATTTAGTAATATGTACCACAACAGTTTCACATTCATAGCCATAAAAAGGATCAGATTCAGCTAAAGTAATTATCTCAGGATCGACAGAGAATTCATAATCCTTATCAGAAACAAGGATAGGTGAAGTGGCAAAAGCAGGGTCATATTTCATTCTAGCATTTAGAGTTTTCTGTTTCAGTTAAGCTAATAATTTCTTAAGATCTGACCTATCATTGCAAGCAAGAAAATCTCTAGCAGTTTCTTCATCCATAACAGAACCCTCAGGAACAACATGTAATTCATACTTAGGGGGAGAACCTTCATCGTCACTATCTTCAATAATTTCATTTTCAATAATTTCATTCTCTCTAGCCCTAGCAAGTTGTTCATCAAGAAATTCACCTAATGACATAGTAGTATCAAGCATAGAAGTAGTTTCATCATAAGTATCATGCATAGTACAAGTGGCATCATCAATAACATGCGACATATCAGAATTAATAGCAGAAGCAGGTTTAGGTGTCGCAAGCTTACTCATAACAGAAGGAGAATCTAGTGCAGAGCTAGATGGCAGTTCCTTACCTTCCCTCGTAGTTGAGGGATAAATCCTAGTTCTTTCGTCTTTCATGTTCTTCATACTAACCAGCAGATATAAATCCCAAGTGACTCAAAGAATAGAGCTATGCTCCTCGGCAACGGCGCCAGAAAATAGTCTTGATAACCCACAAGTATAGGGGATCGCAACAGTTTTCGAGGGTAGAGTATTCAACCCAAATTTATTGATTCGACACAAGGGGAGACAAACAATATTCTTAAGTATTAGCAGTTGAGTTGTCAATTTGACCACACCTGGATAACTTAGTATCTGCAGCAAAGTATTTAGTAGCAAAGTAGTATGGAAGTAACGGTAATAGTGGCAAAAGTAACAGTAGCAGTTTTGTAGTAATTGTAACAGTAGCAACACTAAAGTAAGTAAGCATAGAGAAATATGTGAAAAGCTCGTAGGCATTGGATCAGTGATGGATAATTATGTCGGATGCGATTCCTCGTGTAATAGTTATAACATAGGGTGACACAGAACTAGCTCTAGTTCATCAATGTAATGTAGGCATGTATTCCGAATATAGTCATACGTGCTTATGGAAAAGAACTTGCATGACATCTTTTGTCCTACCCTCCCGTGGCAGCGGGGTCCTAATGGAAACTAAGGGATATTAAGTCCTCTTTTTAATAGAGTACCGGACCAAAGCATTAAGACATAGTGAATACATTAACTCCTCAAACTACGGTGATCACCGAGAAGTATCCCGATTATTGTCACTTCAGGGTTGTCAGATTATAACACATAATAGGTGACTATAGACTTACAAGATAGGATCAAGAACTCACATAGTGAATACATGAACTCCTCAAACTACGGTGATCACCGAGAAGTATCCTGATTATTGTCACTTCAGGGTTGACAGATTATAACACATAATAGGTGACTATAGACTTGCAAGATAGGATCAAGAACTCACATATATTCATGAAAACATAATAGGTTATTATCTGAAATCATGGCACTCGGGCCCTAGTGACAAGCATTAAGCATAGCAAACTCATAGCAACATCAATCTCAGAACATAGTGGATACTAGCGATCAAACCCTAACAAAACTAACTTGATTACATGGTAAATCTCATCCAACCCATCACCGTCCAGCAAGCCTACGATGGAATTACTCACGCACGGCGGTGAGCATCATGAAATTGGTGATGGAGGATGGTTGATGATGACGACGGGGACGAATCCCCCTCTCCGAAGACCCCGAACGGACTCTAGATCAGCCCTCCCGAGAGAGATTAGGGCTTGGTGGCAGCTCCGTATCGTAAAACGCGATGAATATTTCTCTCTGATTTTTTCTCTGTGAAAATAAATATATGGAGTTGGAGTTGAGGTCGGTGGATGTCCAGGGGGCCCACGAGGCAGGGGGTGCACCCTAGGGGAGGGGGGCACCCCGACCCTCGTGGACAGGGTGTGGGCCCCCTGACACTGATTCTTTCGCCAGTATTTTTTATTAATTCTGAAAAGTTGCTCCGTGGATTTCCAGGTCATTCTGAGAACTTTTATTTCTGCACAAAAATAACATTGTGGCAGTTCTGCTGAAAACAGCGTCAGTCCGGGTTAGTTCCATTCAAATCATGCAAGTTAGAGTCCAAAAGAAGGGCAAAAGTGTTTGGAAAAGTAGATACGGCGGAGACGTATCAGGCATCTCCATAGCCCGATGATACGCCTAGTTGATGTGAGACTATCTTCTCCTTTTTGTCTTCTCCACAACCACCTTTCTATTCCACCTATAGTGCTATGTCCATGGCTCACGCTCATATATTGCGTGAAGATTGAAAAAGTTTGAGAACATCAAAAGTACGAAACAATTCCTTGGCTTGTCATCGGGGTTGTGCATGATTAAATACTTTGTGTGATGAAGATAGAGCATAACCAGACTATATGATTTTGTGGGGATAACTTTCTTTGGCCATGTTATTTTGAGAAGACTTGATTGCTTTGTTAGTATGCTTGAAGTATTATTGTTTTTATGTCAATATTAAACTTTTGTCTTGAATCTTTCGGATCTAAACATTCATGCAACAATAAAGAAAATTACATTGATAAATATGCCAGGTAGCATTCCACATCAAAAATTCTGTTTTTATCATTTACCTACTCGAGGACGAGCAGGAATCAAGCTTGGGGATGCTTGATACGTCTCCAACGTATCTATAATTTTTGATTGTTCCATGCTATTATATTATCTGTTTTGGATGTTTAATGGACTTTAATATGCTCTTTATATTATTTTTGGGACTAAACTATTAACCGGAGGCCCAGTGCCAGTTTCTGTTCTTTTTTGCCTATTTTAGAGTTTTGCACAAAAGGAATACCAAACGGAATGAAACCTTCGCGATGATCTTTCTTGGACCGAAAGAAACCAAAAGACTTGGAGTTGAAGTCAGAGACGCAATGAGGCGTCCACGAGGCAGGAGGGTGCGCCCAAGGGGTAGGCACGCCCCCATCCTCGTGGGCCCTCGTAGCTCCACCGACCTACTTCTTTCGCCTATATATACTCTTGTGCCCTAAAAACATTAGGGGGAGCCACAAAACCACTTTTCCACCGCCGCAACCTTCTGTACCCGTGAGATCACATCTTGGGGCCTTTTCCGGCGATCTATCGGAGGGGGATTCGATCACGGAGGGCTTCTACATTGCTACCTCTTGAGAATGTGTTGGTTTTCCTTGAAGAGGAAAGGGTGATGCAGCAAAGTAGCATAAGTATTTCCCTCGGTTTTGAGAACCAAGGTATCAATCCAGTAGGAGACGACACACAAGTCACTTAGTACCTGCACAAACAATCAAGTACCTTGCAACCAACGCGATAAAGGGGTTGTCAATCCCTTCACGGTCACTCGCAAAAGTGAGATCTAATAGAGATAGTAAAGAAAATGTTTTTGGTATTTTTATTCTATATATTGGAAAGTAAAGATTGCAAAATAGTAAACAAGATGCGATGTAAATAAAAGAGATGTAATATAATAAGAAAGAGACCCGGGGGCCATAGGTTTCACTAGTGGCTTCTCTCAAGATAGCAAGTATTACGGTGGGTGAACAAATTGCTGCTGAGCAATTGATAGAAGAGCGCATAATTATGAAGACATCTAAGGCAATGATCATGAACATGAGCATCACGTTCGTGTCAAGTAGACCGAAACGATTCTGCATATACTACTATTACTCCACACATCGACCGCTATCCAGCATGCATCTAGAGTATTAAGTTCATAAGAACGGAGTAACGTTCATGTAGAGGGATAAACTCAAGCAACATGATATAAACCCCATCTTTTTATCCTCGATGGCAACAATACAATAGTGCCTTGCTGCCCCTACTATCACTGGGAAAGGACACCGCGAGATTGAACCCAAAGCTAAGCACATCTCCATTGCAAGAAAGATCAATCTAGTAGGCCAAACGAAACCTATAATTCGAAGAGACTTGCAAAGATATCAAATCATGCATATAAGAATTCAGAGAAGAACCAAATAATATTCATAGATAATCTTGTTCATAAATCCACAATTCATCGGATCTCGACAAACACACCACAAAAGAATATTACATAGAATAGATCTCCAAGAACATCAAGGAGAACATGGTATTGAGAATCAAAGAGAGAGAATAAGCCATCTAGCTAATAACTATGGACCCAAAGGTCTGTGGTAAACTACTCATGCTTCATCGGAGAGGCAATGGTGTTGATGTAGAAGCCCTCCGTGATCGATTCCCCCTCCGGCAGATCGCCGAAAAAGGCCCCAAGATGGGATCTCATGGGTACGGAAGCTTGCGGCGGTGGAAAAGTGGTTTTGTGGCTCTCCCTGATGTTTCTAGGGTATAATAGTATATATATAGGTGAAAGAAGTATGGCGGTGGAGCTATGAGGGGCCCACGAGGGTGGGGGCGCAAATACCCCCTGGGCGTGCCTCCTACCTCATGGCCTCCTCATAGAGTCCCAGACTTCAACTCCAAGTCTTCTGGATTGCTTTTGGTCCAAGAAAAATCCTCGTGAAGGTTTCATTCTGTTTGGACTCCGTTTGGTATTCCTTTCTTGTAAAACTCTAAAATAGGCAAAAAAAAATAGAAAATGGCACTAGGCCTCCAGTTAATAGGTTAGTCCCAAAATAATATAAAAGAGCATATTAAAGCCCATTAAACATCCAAAACAAATAATATAATAGCATGGAACAATAAAAAATTATAGATACGTTGGAGACATATCAATCATCCCCATGCTTAATTCTTGCTCGTCCTCAAGTAGGTAAATGATAAAAACAGAATTTTTGATGTGGAATGCTACCTAGCATATTTATCAATGTAATTTCCTTTATTGTGGCATGAATGTTCAGATCCGAAAGATTCAAGAAAAAAGTTTAATATTGACATAGAAATAATAATACTTCAAGCATACTAACAAAGCAATCATGTCTTCTCAAAATAACATGGCCAAAGAAAGTTATCCCTACAAAATCATATAGTCTGGTTATGCTCGATCTTCATCACACCAAGTATTTAATCATGCACAACCCCGGTGACAATCCAAGCAATTGTTTCGTACTTTTGATGTTCTCAAACTTTTTCAATCTTCACGCAATACATGAGCATGAGCCATGGACATAGCACTATATGTGGAATAGAATGGTGGTTGTGGAGAAGACAAAAAGGAGAAGATAGTCTCACATCAACTAGACGTATCAACGGGCTATGGGGATGCCCATCAATAGATATCAATGTGAGTGAGTAGGGATTGCCATGCAACGGATCCACTAGAGCTATAAGTGTATGAAAGCTCAACAAGAAAACTATGTGGGTGTGCATCCAACTTGCTTGCTCACGAAGACCTAGGGCACTTTGAGGAAGCCCATCATTGGAATATACAAGCCAAGCTCTATAATGACAAATTCCCACTAGTATATGAAAGTGAAACATAGGTGACTCTCTATCATGAAGATCATGGTGCTACTTTGAAGCACAAGTGTGGTAAAAGGATAGTAGCATTGTCCCTTCTCTCTTTTTCTCTCATTTTTTTACTTGGGCCTTTTTTATGGCTTCTTTTTTTAGTACAGAGTCTCATTCCGACTTGTGGGGGAATCATAGTCTCCATCATACTTTCCTCACTGGAACAATGCTCTAATAATGAAGATCATCACACTTTTATTTACTTACAACTCAAGAATTACAACTCGATACTTAGAACAAAATATGACTCTATGTGAATGCCTCCTGCGGTATACCGGGATGTGCAATGATTTAAGAGTGACATGTATGAAAAATTATGAGCGGTGGTTTTGCCACAAATACGATGTCAACTACATGATCATGCTAGGCAATATGACAATGATGGAGCGTGTCATAATAAACGGAATGGTGGAAAGTTGCATGGCAATATATCTCAGAATGGCTATGGAAATGCCATAATAGGTAGGTATGGTGGATGTTTTGAGTAAGGTATATGGTGGGTGTATGGTACCGGCAAAAGTTCTGCGGTACTAGAGAGGCTAGCAATGGTGGAAGGGTGAGAGTGTGTATAATCCATGGACTCAACATTAGTCATAAAGAACTCATATACTTATTGCAAAAAATTATTAGTTATCGAAACGAAGTACCATGCGCATGCTCCTAAGGGGATAGATTGGTAGGAAAAGACCATCGCTCATCCCCGACCGCCACTCATAAGGAAGACAATCAATAAATAAATCATGCTCCAACTTCATCACATAACGGTTCACCATACGTGCATGCTACGGGAATCACAAACTTTAACGCAAGTATCTCTCAAATTCACAACTACTCAACTAGCAAGACTCTAATATCACCATCTTCATATCTCAAAACAATCATAAAGAATGAAACTTCTCATAGTATTCAATGCACTTTTATATGAAAGTTTTTATTATACCCATCTTGGATGCCCATCATATTAGGACTAATTTTATAACCAAAGCAAATTACCATGCTGTTCTACAAGACTCTCAAAATAATATAAGTGAAGCATGAGAGATCAATAATTTCTATAAAATAAAACCACCACCATGCTCTAAAAAGATATAAGTGAAGCACTAGAGCAAAATTGTCTAGCTCAAAAGATATAAGTGAAGCACATAGAGTATTCTAATAAATTTCGATTCATGCGTGTCTCTCCCAAAAGGTGTGTACAGCAAGGATGATTGTGGTAAACTAAAAATAAAAGACTCAAATCATACAAGACGCTCCAAGCCAAACACATATCATGTGGTGAATAAAAATATAGCATCAAGTAAAGTTACCGATAGACGAAGACAAAAGAGGGGATGCCTTCCAGGGCATCCCCAAGCTTAGGCTTTTGGTTGTCCTTGGATTATCTTTGAGTGCCTTGGGAATCCTCAACCTTAGGCTCTTGCCACTCCTCATTCGAAAATCCATCAAATCTTTACCAAAAAACTTGAAAACTTCACAACACAAAACTTCAACAGAAAATCTCATGAGCTCCGTTAGTATAAGAAAACAAACCACCACTTTAAGGTTCTGTAATGAACTCGTTCTTTATTTATATTGGTGTTAAACCTACTGTATTCCAACTTCTCTATGGTTCATACCCCCCGATACTACTCATAGATTCATCAAAATAAGCAAACAACACACGAAAAACAGAATCTGTCAAAAACAGACCATTCTGGAGAAATCTTTAACTTTCGAATACTTCTGTAACTGTAAAAATTCTAAAATAAATTGGTGGATGTGAGGAATTTTTCTATTAATCATATGCAGGAAGAATCAACCTAAAATCACTCTCTAGTAAAAAATAATAGCTATTCTCGTGAGCGCAAAAGTTTCTGTTTTTTACAGCAAGATCGCAAAGACTTCACTCAAGTCTTCCCAAAGGTTCTACTTGGCACAAACACTAACTGTCGGTGTCCAAACCGGCGGATCTCGGGTAGGGGTTCCTGAATTGTACGTCTAGGAGGATGGTAACAGGAGACAAGGGACACAATGTTTTTACCCAGGTTCGGGCCCTCTCGATGGAGGTAAAACCCTACTCCTGGTTGATTAATATTGATGATATGGGTAGTATAAGAGTAGATCTACCACGAGATCAGAGAGGCTAAACCCTAGAAGCTAGCCTATGGTATGATTGTTGTTCGTCCTATGGACTAAAACCCTCTGGTTTATATAGACACCGGAGAGGGCTAGGGTTACACAGATTCGGTTACAAGGGGAGGAGATCTACATATCCGTATCACCAAGCTTGCCTTCCACGCCAAGGAAAGTCCCATCCGGACACGGGACGAAGTCTTCAATCTTGTATCTTCGTAGTCCAGGAGTCCGTCCAAAGGTTATAGTCTGGTCATCCGGACACCCCCTAATCCGGGACTCCCTCAGTAGCCCCTGAACCAGGCTTCAATGACGACGAGTCCGGCGCACAGATTGTCTTCGGCATTGCAAGGCGGGTACCTCCTCCGAATACTTCATAGAAGATTTTGAACACAAGGATAGTGTCCGGCTCTGCAAAATAAGTTCCACGTACCACCATAGAGAGAATAATATTTGTAGAAATCTAATCTGCTGGCGTATTCCGTAGCATCACATCATGCCACGGCCAAGCATTTATTCGAATCATTTTACTGTCCCTCCTCAGCGCGTTTAGCGAGGCGGTTTCCTTGGCACGTCTTGTCAAAGCAGAGATCGTGTCCCCTTATTCCGGAATTCTCATCAATACGGGCGTGGGTAACCCAACCATGCCATTAATCACGGCGCTTGGGAGATAAGCAAGTTTTACCAGGCTGGTGGGGGCACGTAGTTTTGTCCGCCCATATAAGGGGATAAGGATCCACCCTTTCCATCTACGCCTTCTTCCTCCTTTGCTTATCCATTTCCGTGCACTCGAGCTCCAGCGTCCAAGTCCGCACTTCCCACCTCAACCTTCTCCAGCCATGTCCGAAGCGGGAGGCAGGTGGATGGCCTCCTCCGTCACGGAGGGGCACATTAAAAAGTTGAGGAAAGCCGGATACTTGTCCAACAACATCGCGCACCGGCTCCCAGATGAGGGGCAGCTCATCCCCACCCCTAGGCCCCATGAGAGGGTGGTGTTCCTCCCCCATTTCCTCTGCGGACTGGGCTTCCCACTCCACCCATTTGTCCGGGGGCTCATGTTCTACTACGGCCTGGATTTCCATGATCTTGCCCCAAACTTCATCCTCAACATCTCGACGTTTATCGTCGTGTGCGAGGTCTTCCTCCGCATCAAACCCCACTTCGGCTTATGGCTAAAGACCTTCAATGGCAAGCCGAAGGTAGTGGGCGGCCGGAAGCGGAGTGCGGAGGCGCCATGTTGGGCAAGATGCCCAACGTCACCTGGCTCGAGGGCTCCTTTGTGGAAACCATCAAAGGGTGGCAATCGGGGTGGTTTTACATCACTGAGCCGCGTGACCCTAAGTGGGCAGTGGCCCCCGAATTCCAATTTGGCATCCCCACACGGCTCACCTCCTGGAAAGAGACGGGCCTGTCGTGGGGTAATTCGGAAGAGGTGACTGGACTCCAAACCTGCGTCCAAAACCTGGTGGACAAGAAGGTTAAACTTGTCAACGCAGTCCAGGTCATGCTCTTCCACCGGATCCTCCCGTGTCAACGACGGGCCTTTAACTTGTGGGAGTTCGACCCGGTCCAGCACCAAACTTTGTCCAGGCTCTTCGGCACAACGCACGAGGATGCCTAGAAAGTGTTGTTCAAGGGCGTCGAGGTTCCCCCGCCCATTACTGAGGATCGCGGGTTTTGCGCGAAGCGCCAAGCCAGCGCGGTAAGCTTGTTTTACCCTTTACAGGATACTTGTTTTTCATAGTTTGACTCTATGCGGGATCTAAGCCCCCGCTCCTTTGACAGGATGGAAGAAAACGTCCGGACAGATCGACTGTCCGGCTCCTTTGGCCGAAGGCCCAGCAGATGCATGCTTGGTGAAGCTGCTGGCCCCGGCAGCTCATGTGGTGCCGGAGAAGAAGGCCAAGAAGAAGGCCATGGGAACTCAAAAGAGTTACCGGCGCCTGGTGGTGTCGGATTCATCGCCCGACGACCCCGAAGCGCACTCCTCCCCCGAAGACGAGGAGGAGGAAGAAGAAGCCTCTCCCCCTCCAATGGGGGGAGGAAAGAAAAGGAAGGCCGCCCCAACTAGGGAGGCCGGAGGGTCCAAGAAGGGAAAGACCCTTCTTCCGGACTACTCCACCAGCGCCGACGACGGCGGAGAGGAGTGGTCGTCCAGGCCCAAGCCCCTGGCAAAATCGTAAGTATCTGGATACCAGAATGACTCATGGCGTTCCTTTATTGCACAGTATCTTCTGACGCCGAACATAATCATGCAGTTCGCCCAAGGCCCAGCTTGATGCTTCGTCGAGCAGATCCCTGGATTCGTCGGATGTGAATAGCCTTTCACTCCCGACTGCTACCTCCCCTCACCCCATGGATGATGCCGAGGTGGAGTCCCAAAAGGGGCCAAGCCAGGAGGAGGTAGCCCCGGAGGCGCCGCAAGGCGACCTTCCGGACTCCACGCGCAAAGGGGATAAAACCCCAAAGGGCTCTAAGTCCAGCCCTGGGTAGGACACCGCACCGGAACCCTCACTGGTTCTGGAGTCCGGCAAGCAGCCCCCTCATAAGAAGGGCAACCCTACGACACCGGTGACCTCCGTCCAACCGGAGGCACCGGATAATTTGCTGGAGGTGCTTAACGGCGCCTCCATCGACGAGGAGCACCGCACTATTATGAGTGCGGTGATCCGGAAGGTTCAGTCCGCCAAGAGCGGGCTAACAGAAACCTGTAACAGCCTTCTAACAGGCTTCGAGGTATGTATTTAAGATATATAAAAATATTACCGCATAGACAGTAGCCCCTGATGCTCAGTTTGGTGTTCGAAAAGAAAAGCCGGACTGAGGATCTAAAAAGATATACGCAGGAGTCTAACATAAGTATGTCAATATGGGAATGCAGGCTGCGCTGCTGACCTCTGCCGCACTGACTACGGAGGTCGATGCATTGAAGCAGAGCCTCGAGCGGTCCGAGAACGAGCTCGGCCTTGCCAAGAAGCAGCTCGAGGACAAGGAAGGTAAGTAGTACCTTATGTAAGTATATAAAAAATACCTGGTTGCAAATAATGACAGGACCAACGTGAGTATTACAGGGGCCACAACCGAGGTGGCGACCCTGAAGGAAGCGCTGTCCAAGGCCAAAGACACTGCGGCCATGGCGCTCACCGAGCGAGAAAAGCAGGAGGCGCGGGTGGCGGAGGTGCGGCAAGAGCTCCATGCTCTTGTGAAGAAACACGAGAGATTGGAGCTTGACTCAAAGACTCGAGAGTCCGAGCTTGCCTCGGCCCTTGAGAGCGCCAAATCCGCCAAGGCCGAAGCCCAAAAAGCCCTCCAGGAAATTGAGGCAATGAAGAAGATAGCAGCGGGTAAGGCATTCTTTATGCAAAGCAAGCACGTGAAAGTGAATTACTTGTTACTTACCCGAGTCCAGAGCTCTCCAGGAGCATTCGCAGATCTGCCCCGCAGTGTGTCCGATGCTGCCACATTCTACCGAGCCGAGGAAGGGAGCTCGACAGAGAAGGTGTTCTGGTCCCAGTATGTTAGAGGCCGGACACCCGATGCCCTTGAGCGACCAGCTGAAGCAGCTGGTCGAGCTCCATAAGGTAGCCGAACAGGCCATGAATGGCCTAATAGTCCGACTATGGCCTGGGGAGGTCATGCCCGGGAGCTACTTTGGGCTGGTGAGGTGGCTGGTGGATGCCTGTCCATGGCTTGAAGTCATCAAGCCCTCTGTATGCATCGAAGGCGCCCGTAGGGCCCTTGCCCGTGCGTAAGTACACTGGGGCAAGCTGGATGCTGAGAAGCTAGTGACAGATGGGCCAGCGGAGGGGAAGGAGCATCGCAGGCACGAAATGTATTATGAGGGCGTCCTGAAGGGTGCCTGCCTTGTGGCGAATGAATGTGCCAGGGATGTAATTTTTGAGTAAACTCGCTCGTGTTTATCCTGTGCGCTGAAAACTTGTTCATATGCGCTAAGCAACGCTTGTTGAATTTAAAATATTACCTTCTGTGCGGCCGTTTATTGAATCTGAGAGATGCGAGTCGTCGGCTTCTAGCCCCATGCCACGAGTGCTGGGGTGTTCGGGATAAACCTGAGCGCTCTTGTTCCCATTCTTGGGTCCTTCGAGGGAGGCGCTCAGCACAACGAACAAGGCAATCGGACTATAATGCTTCATCACTCTCACTTAGCCATAGAATTCTATAATTTTAAATTTCGGTGAAGCCCCTAGTATTCGGAAGACCGAGTTCGGAGCGCTATCCACGCCTAGGCCGGACAAAGCCAGCTCCTCGCTCTAAGCGGCATAAGTCTTTAGGGACTCAAAAACCTCTCGAACAGCGACCGGCTCTCGCCTTATCATGACGGTCAGTTTTAGCTTTCTCTACTGAGGTGCTTAACCCAGCTCAACTAGGGCACAATCGCAGTAGTTCTCCCAGCGCTACCTTAGCCGATATAACAGAACGTAAGGTACCAAAACATGGGAGCCGGGCAAACCCAACTATTGACCCAAGACATGATTCGGAGCCGATGCATATAATGCTATAAGTTCGGGGTGCCGCACTCGTGAGAGTGTTCAGACTTCTCACACCATATTCTGGGGTACTTAAGCCCCTGGTGTGTTGGCCGTACCAAAATGTACGGTTGCATAATGTCGTGACTGAACATATTTACATGAAAAATGAATGCACGAATAGACAAGAGCTATGCATTGTTTATTAAAAGGCTGCTGTGAAAGCAGAACGATACAAATAGTGCGATAAGCAAGAGATGGGATTATTTGACATGTCCCCCTCCAGGGGCAAGCTGCGAGACTTTATGTAAGACAGGTATTTAGCTTGTTATAGAGACCACTTGGACATTCGACGTAGCTTGTTGCCTCCCTGGCTGTTGCATCGTGTGTTCGGCGATTGTACTGCCGGACATTTCTTCCGAAGAATGGAGTCCTGAAAGTAAGAAAAAAGAAACGACAAAATCGGGAGCCCCTAGTGCGGTTGAGCCGCATTTTGGGCGTGCCGTGGTTGTGCCCCTCCCCCTATGCCCATGGTATTTCTAGGGCGTAATTATGTACGCGTGGTACTAGTTTCGCAAGTTCGTGAGGGCTGGGGTTGGGGCCACACTGCTATGCTTGCTCAGTGCGTGCCAGGCGGTCTTGTTGTAGGTTACTCCGGGCGCACTTGACGGTGTCCGGACGTTTAATAGCCGGACTGGAGAATTGCCTTGAGAGGCTACTTTGTACTTCCGTCGTGAGGGCTGCTGTATGCTCCTCCATTCGGAGAGAGCGTTCGGTGTTTCCGTTGACCGTAATGACTCTTCGAGGGCCTGGCATCTTGAGCTTGATGTATGCATAGTGCGGCACTGCATTGAACTTTGCAAATGTGGTTCGTCCGAGTAGGGCGTGATAGCCACTGCAGAACGGGACTATGTCGAAGATTAACTCCTCGCTTCGGAAATTATTCGGTGATCCGAAGACCACTTCGGGTGTAACTGAGCCTGTACAGTTGGCCTCTACACCTGGTATGACGCCTTTAAAGGTCGTCTTGGTGGGTTTAATCCTTGAGGGATCTATGCCCATTTTTCGCACTGTATCCTGATAAAGCAGGTTCAGGCTGCTGCCACCGTCCATAAGGACTCTAGTGAGGTGAAATACGTCAATGATTGGGTCTAGAACCAATGCGGTGAATCCGCCGTGGCGGATGCTAGTGGGGTGGTCCCTTCGATCAAAAGTGATCAGGCAGGAGGACCATGGGTTGAACTTTGGGGCAACTTGCTCCAACGCATATACGTCCCTGAGTGCATGCTTCCGCTCCCTTTTGGGGATGTGGGTTGCGTATATCATGTTCATCGTCCGCACTTGTGGGGGAAAGACCTTCTGTCCCCTGTTGTTCGGCGGCCGGGGATCCTCCTCGTCATCGCTATGTAGCCCCTTGTCTCTGTTTTCGGCACATAATTTGCCTGCCTGCTTGAACACCCAACAATCCCTGTTGGTGTGGTTGGCTGGTGTTTCGGGGTGCCGTGTATCTGGCACGTGCGATCGAGTATTCGGTCCAAACTGGATGGGCCCGGAGTATTTCTTTTGAATGGTTTTTTCCGTTGACCGGGTTTAGAGCCTTTGAATCCGGCATTAACTGCTGTATCCTCAGCATTGTCGCCGTTAATGCGGCGCTTGTGCTTGTTGCGACACGACGTGCCATTGTTATCCTTGGTATCCGAATTACCAGGGCTCTTGGTCATGTTATTACTACGAGCTAGCCAGCTGTCTTCTCCCGCGCAAAAGCGGGTCATGAGTGTTGTGAGGGCTGACATGGATTTCGGATTTTCCTGTCCTAGGTGCCGGGCAAGCCATTCGTCTCGGATGTTATGCTTAAAGGCTGCGAGGGCCTCTACGTCCGGACAGTCGACTGTTGGATTTTTCTTGGTTAGGAACCGTGTCCAGAATTGTCTGGCCGATTCCTCTGGCTATTGAATTATGTGGCTTAGGTCATCGGTGTCTGGTGGCCGCACATAAGTGCCCTAGAAATTGTCAAGGAATGCGGCTTCTAGGTCCTCCCAGCAACCAATTGACTCTGCTGGCAAGCTGTTAAGCCAATGCCGAGCTGGTCCTTTAAGCTTGAGTGGGAGGTATTTGATAGCGTGTAGATCGTCACCGCAGGCCATGTGGATATGAAGGAGATAATCCTCGATCCATAACGCAGGATCTGTTGTGCCATCATATGATTCGATGTTTACGGGTTTAAAACCCTCGGGGATTTTGTCAAATTTCGGGTTCCGGCAGACCCTCTAGATTCGAACACTGGGGTGCGCGCGGAGATTCAGCCCTCTACCTACCTGCACCTCACCGCCTCGCTAGGAACTAAGCAATCAAAGGGACAACACAAGAGGCACAGGGTTTATACTGGTTCAGGCCACCATTGTGGTGTAATACCCTACTCCAGTGTGTGTGTGGTGGATTGCCTCTTGGGCTGATGATGAACAGTACAAGGAAGAACAGCCTCGCGAGGGTCTGCTCTTGGCTGGCGCGATAACTGCTAGGGGAGTTCAGTCGCTCTCTCTTTGGGTGCTTCTCTCAATGCCTCTACCCTGGGGGTGGCTAGTCCTATTTATAGGCAAAGGCCCTGGGCCTCTTCCCAAATATTGAGTGGGAAGGGCGCCAACAATTGGCCATTTTGAAGGGGAACATCTAGTGCACTTATCCTGACTAAAGTTGGTCCTCGCCTGCCAAAGGCTCTGGTGGTGATGCCGGCTTGGGCTCCACGATGACTTCCATCCTGCTGCTCTGCTGGTCTTGGTCTCGTTGCACCGAAATGGGTACCTTTGCTTGATGCTCTCGCCTGCGCTTGCTCCCTTTGCACCAAAGAGGAAAGAAAGATACTGTGCGCGCTGGCGCCCACCCGGCGCCCTTGGTCGTCATGGCTTGCATCATGGGCACCTCGCGAGGTACCCTGCCTTGATCTCTCCGCCTCCTCACGAGCCATCCTGACGAGGCCATGCCTGAGGAAGCCTCCTGTCGTCCATCCCGCGAGGCTTGGCCCCTCGCGAGGGTCTTGAGCTCGTGTTGATGAAGATGGGCCATGCTGGGCCGCCCCTCGAGCCACGCCGTAGGCCGCAGGCAGGCAAGTCTGGGGACCCTCATTCCCAGAACGCCAACCGCCGTTAGCCTTTCGGAACTAAGGAGTGAGGGGCTACGTGACCAGTTAGGCTCCTGAGTCGCGATGCTCAGGAGTCCCCCTTGGTGCTCGAACGGCCTTCGTACCTTGGCTCCACTCGGGGAGAGACGCGCGACAAACCAGGCCCGAGGGGCCTGGCTGGGTGGCGTACGCCTGGGTGTGACCCAGGCGCAGCCCCCATGCCTAGCCCCCTCGCGTGGCACTCCCAAGGGGAGGCATTGCGATGAGGCCAGACACTGAGCTCGGGGCTCCCTAAGGTTGATGCGGCCGGGGCCACCCTCAGTTGTTTATCACCAGCGCGGAGCATAGCGCTTCCGTATGTGTACGGGCATAGCCGCTCCTCGGCAGTGTCGTCAGCCAGCGCGGAGCATGGTGCTTCCACTGGTGCGTGTGAGGGGGCTCCCCTCCGGGAGGAGCCCCCGGGGCATGTACAGCCCCGCCCTGACACGTCACCGGCACGGTAGGGCATGAGGAGGTGTATGTGGGCACCCGTGAGCCAGCGCGGGACTCACGGGGCCCTACCTCAAGGCGGGTTGCGCCTGGCACTGGGCCTTAACTTGTGTTCCTGCAAATTTGGCCAAATGCCGATGCTCTACGTCCTCGGGTCCCGGCCCTCGAGCGAGTCTCAGTCGTTGCTGGTTTGCTAGGGCGCGACCCATGGACAAAACCAGAGGGTGAGGGCTGGAGAGCCGGTAGGAGCCCTGAGTCGCGATGCTCA